>NW_006921792.1:2195233-2198220 GCF_000298275.1 Orycteropus afer afer | reverse complement strand
GTCTGGCCTTGCAGTAATAGGCCTTGGGTTACTGCTGGTAACCCTGTCTTCCTCTTGTGAGATTAGAGGAGATCAGAACATGTGGCCTCCTTGCTGTTTTAGCATATGCCTATCTACTGTTTGGCTGAAAGCCACAGGAATGAGTTAATTCCAGGCCTAAAGGGTGACTAGGGGCCATAGTCTCAGGGGTTTTACCAGTCTCTATCAGACCAGTAAGCCTCTTTTTGACGATTTTGAGTTTTGTTCCACATTTATCTCCTACTCTATCCAGGATCTCCTGCACTGATCCCTTCCTGAGTGGCTGACAGTGGTAGTTGGGCAGCATCTAGTTCTTCTGGTCTCATGGTCATATAGGCTGATATTCTCATGGTCCATTAGTCCCTTGGACTAATTGTTGCCATGCATCTTTGGTTTTCTTCAGCTTTCTTTGCTCTAGATGAGGAAAGACCAACTGTTGCATCTAGATGGCCGCTTCAAGCTTTTAGGACCCCAGTCTCTATACACCAAAGGAAACAAGGACTCTTGGCACAGTGCAAATCATGCCACAGTTTTGAGAGCACTTAGAGTCAAAAGTCCCTTAGGTTATCATTATTATTCCATCCTACAAATGAAGAAACTAAAATTTAGAGATACTCAGTAACTTCCCAAGGTCATGTAACAAGTTATAGCTGGGCTTCAAATGCACTTGATGCAAAGCTTGCAGTTAACCTCTACACTACAAACATCATTCAACAATACAGGATTTGTCTTTAAAAAGTATTCTATGATGGAATGAGATCCAAAATTAAACATCCTGTTACACAAGAACATATGATGATGTGTAATAATGCTTGTAAAATTATAAACAACAAGGGTTTAAAAAATGTTTCTAATTTTATTAAAAATATATAATACTATAGATACATATGATAGATGTATAGCTGTACATCAAAAGAGACTAGTGAAATTGAAAGTAATTTATTTTCTTCACTCTATTTTATCTGTCTTTTCTAAATTTTCTTCTTTTGTATTTAAAATATCTTTTTAAAGATGTTCAATATCGGTTCTCAAACTGTGGATCTGTTGTTTTAAGATATGATCTATTTTAAAAGGTACATGAAATGAATGGTACAATATCAATTCAAAAATAGATACTCTAGTGGTACATTCTTGATTTCTTCTTAGTTTAAATCTAAACAGTATAATTTACTCTGATTACTTATTCTAGAATCATATAGAAAAGGAAAGAACTATAGAAAAACTGGCCCCGGGAACAGCAAGAACTGCTAGTTACTGCTAACTAGCCTTTCATCTCTAATGTGAATGGTGTTACTCCATGCTATAATCCTGGCTCTGAATTTTGCATCAAACTATTACTAGCCACAGGAAGGACTCCCCAGTTAGTGAAAGAGAGTATCAGGAAGTCATGTTTACTTATTGATAAAGGATAAGGATGGGAAAAACAAAGACTTGCTAACTTTCCCATGTTGATTTTTATTAGTAACACTACTCAGCATGTTTGTTCAGTCTACAGCTTCTTTCCACACAACTTATAAGGTGTTATTTTAGCATGAATAGAACTTACTGAGCAAAGTACTGACTGAGGAAGGGCCAGTTTGTATAGATATTAACCTCCAGCTCTATCCCAGCAGAGAATATTCCTGTTGGGTTTGTTGGAAGGCTCTGAGAGGAAGGAAGAGACATTAATGAGAATTTCCCTCAGACATGTTTTAGTTTAAAGAAATTCTACTCAATTATGTCCCTCAAATACCATATATAAGATGAGTAAATTAGAAGGAAAGTTAGCAACCTTGCTTTTTTTCAAGAAATTTGCAATGCTTTTTTTTTTTTCTGTCATACTGCACATTTCTATAATACAAACACAAAACATACATTTAATGGAAAGGCTAATCTTCCTCCTACTTTCTGCTTAAAGACTGGTTCAGTTTTAGTTAGAGGCAACAACTGCACACACCCTTTCTGCAAGTTAAAGTACTGTGTTTAGGATTTTATTAGAATTTCTATTACATTCCTAAGTATATGTCCATCATAGACAATTTTGAAAATACCAAAAGCACAATGAAAATTAAAACCACCCACAACCCCACTGCTGAGAGAAAACCCTTATTATTAATAGTAAAAATTATATAAAGTTAATAAAACGTAGAGGCATTTGCATTCTCTTCAAAATGGGAAAACAAAGATTACCAGTCCACAAACATGCTTCCCAGATTCTTTTCCTCCTTGCAAGTAACCAAGAAGTAGAATCAGTGTGACAGAGACTCTAAGAGTTTTGTTCTTTAGCTTAACCCATACATTCACACATATCTGTGGTTATTACTGTACAGAAAAGAATTTTCCAGCAGTCAGATATACACAGAAATGTCTCCAAATCTTCAAATTACAGTCATACTTTATGAATGAACACAAGGCTAGACAAACTGTCATCAAAGTCCAATACAAAATTCTACTGAATTTAAGATTTCATTTTCTTTAACATCCAGAAACATAAGATTAAAAAAAAAAAAAAAATTACCTTTTTGGCCTTTAAATTTAATATACATTTCTGCTCATTTCCAAAGGAAAACTCTACACAACCATGATAAAAGAAATCTACAATGGCTAAAAAGAGACACACTCAGGGGTCACCTAGAACAGGCCAATTACCCATCAAAAACATTTGAGAGGATGACATTATACCACTGTTTAAAGTATATTTGATTTATAAAGTCTGTTTCTTAAAACACACATCACATATAACCTATACTGCGTGAAAGTAAGGATTTTGAGGACAAATATGTTTGGGAAATGCTTTTATAGTATATACTCCTCTTGAGATTACTGTACAGTAGCATATTGAGGACTCTGAGCAGTCAAGAAGAAAAATAACAATGTAGCTTTGTTTCAAACAGTGTTCCTCAAATTTCTTTGACTATAGATCCTTTGGTGAACTCTGGTAGCGCAGCACCTAAGGCACTTGACTGCTAACTAGAAGGCTGGTGGTTCAA
>NW_006921792.1:2178795-2185053 GCF_000298275.1 Orycteropus afer afer | reverse complement strand
TGTAAATTTTGGTCAATGACGTGAGACAAAGTATATGTGAACTGCTGTATGAAAAGTGAATTTACTCTGTAAATCTTCACCCAAATCAAAATAAAATTAAAAAAAAAAAAAGAACCAATGGTATTGAAGGAAGAATTTGAAGAGGCATGGAAGGAATTGTTGAAGAACAAGGCTCTAGGAACTGACAGACTACTCATTGAGATGTTTCAACAAATAAATGCCATGCTCGAGGCACTCATTCATATATGTTAAGAAACTTAGAAGACAGCTACCTGGCCAACTGACTAGAAGAGATCCATATTTTTACCCATTCCAAAGAAAGGCGATCCCACAGAATGTGGTAATTATTGAACAATATCATTGATATCACACATAAGTAAAATCTTGCTGAAGATAATTAAAAAACAGTTGCATCAGTACATTGACAGAGAACTTCCAGAAATGCAAGCTGTATTCAGAAGAAGATGTGAAATGAGGGATATCATTGCTGATGTCAGATGGATCTTGGCTCAAAAAAAGAGTATCAGAAAGATGTTTACTTGTGTTTTATTGACTATGCAAAAGCATTTGATTGTGTGGATCATAACAAATTATGGGTAACATTAAGAAGAATGGGAATTCCAGAACACTTGATTGTGTTCATCAGGACCTGTACATAGACCAGGAGGCTGTCATTCAAACAGAACAAGGGGACACTGCATGGTTTACAGTCAGGAAGGGAGGGCCTAAAGGTTGTATCCTTTCACCATACTTATTCAATCTGTATGCTGAGCAAATAATCTGAGAAGCTGGATTATATGAAAAAGAGCATGGAATCAGGATTGAAAGAAGACTCATTAACAATCTGCAATATCCAGAAAACAAAACTTTGCTTGCTAAAAATGAGAATGACTTGAAGCACTTACTGATGAAGATCAAAGACTATAGTCTGCAGTATGGATTACAGTATCTCAACATAAAGAAAATGAAAATCCTCACAACTGGGCCAATAAGCAGCAGCATCATAAATGGAGAAAGGACTGAAGTTGTCAAAGATTTCATATTACTTGGTTCCACAATGAACACCAATGGAAGCAGAAGTCAAGACACACTGCACTGGGCAAATCTGCTGCAAAAGACCTCTTTCAAGTGATGAAGGGCAAGGATGTCTCTTTGAAGACTAAGGTGTGCCTAATGCAAGCCACGGTATTTTCAGTCACCTCATATGCATGTGAGAGCTGGGTAACGAATAAGGAAGACTGAAGAATTGATGCTTTTGAGTTGTGGTGCTGGCGAAGAATACTGAAAGTACCAAGGACTACCAAAATAACTAATAAACCTGTCCTGGAAAAAGTGCAGCTGGAATGCTCCTTAGAAGTGAAAATGGACAGACTTTGTCTCATCTACTTTGGACATGTTCTCAGAAGGGACGATTCCCTGGAGAAGGATATCATGCTCGGTAAAGTACAGGGTCAACAAAAAAGGGGAAGGCCCTCAATGAGATGGACTGACACAGTGGCTGCAGTGATGGGCTGAGGTATTGCAAGGATTGTGAGACTGGTACAGGACCAGGCAGTGTTTTGCTCTGTTGTATAGTGACTCTACGAGTGAAAGCCAACCCGATGGCACCTAACAGCAATAAGGTAAGAAAGGAGATGGGGCATAATACGATCTTGATAAAAATCAGATAGCAGTCAGTTGAAAGATGGATGAGCTTGAAGGTAAAACTTTTCATGACCCTAATAGGTTTATCTACCTTTGCTGCCCAGCTATCCAAGCTACAGCATTATAAACAAAATATATTGTTGTTGTTAGGTGCCACTGAGTACATATAATTATGTAGTTATATACATGTATATACAGGCATATACAGTTATAATTATATCTATTTTTATATATAATTCTCCCAACATGTCCATGAGAAAGAAATATTAACTACACTTTAGGGATGATAAATTTGAGGCTGATTAAATAAATTTCTCAAAACCCATAGCTCGCAAATGGTAGAATCAACACGGATAACTAGATCAGACCTGATACCAAAATTTGTGTACTTTATCATCATGCCACATTATGACTTTGTACCATTTTCGCATATCCCAAAGTGTGCTTTCTATCAGGTACTTTGGTGTATAGCTATGTATATCCATATTATATCTCTTAACTTTTACAGAGTAAAAACTTAGTCTTTTTCATTTATTCCCCACATAGTTTAGCCCTGTGTTTTGTACACATTAGACATTTGTTAAGTATGTATTAAATGTAGTTTAAAAGAATTTAAAAGTCTTTAAAGAAACTGCTAGAAAAAAAATCACTCAGTTAAGTTCCTTTTCATAGCTTTATAAAGGATACATTCTTTCATCACAAAGTTATTTTGCTCATGGTGTTGCCACTTCCTCTCCAAATTTGTAAGCTAAAAGCACAAAAGAAAAATGTTAACAAGTGCCCCAAATCAAAACAATTATGCATCCTTTTAAAAGGATAAGAAAAAAAACCTCAATTTAAATCTTATCAAATCCTTGCATTTTATGAAGATAAAGCCAGGGTAGACAAAATGAAATTTAGGAAAAATTAAACAATAAGTACATTAATAACTATAATATTAAATTCTATAACAAGTAATCCACTATATATTTAACTAGAAAATATTTATCAATGAACACACCAATTGAAAGACAATTTATGATTTTTCTCTTTGCTGAAAGAAACTTGAAAAGAAGAATGGGACATGATAGGAATCTCTCCTTGAAATCTGGAAGTGTAATGCCACAAATATACATATTCTTACAGTATCAAAGGTTCAGTTATATAGGAGAAACTTCCTTATTTCCAGGGCTAAATTTCCTGTCTAATTCTACAAGCTGTGATAAGAACAGAGCTGCAGTGTGAAGATTATAAAAGGGCTGGTAGAAAAGTTGGCATGGTTACAATAATTTCTGCATCAACAGGAAACTAATGTGGATATTATATTGATGGTTGCTTCCTCAGAAGACAATTTTACTGTTATAGAATTAAATTGTTTTTTTGATTTAATTAACCTTGTAACTCTGGGTTATGGTCTTTCTTTTTTAAGATGCACATACTTTTTTCCCTAGGCAAAGGACTGTATGAAAAATGAAACACTAAAACAATGTTAATCATGGGCTTTGCAAGAAGTAATGATCATTTTCAAAAATCTGATAATTGACGTGGCATCAATAATGTTTCTTACTACTCTTAAGTTAAATTTATTTTCAGGGCATAAGTTCAGTTTTGATGTAGCATCCAGCCCATTGTTTCCTCCAAACAGATAAATCTAGGTATTAGGGTGAATTGAAATTAATTATGTGAACTCTATCTGTTGTGAGTTAGCACTACTAAATCAGAGCTAGCTCTCCAGATGGGACTCAAGGAAGTTAAGAGAGACTCAAGGAAGCAGTCAGCACTGTTTTGGCAATAAGTCTCTACAGTCCTTTGCAAAGTCAAGTACCAGACTTTTTCCTCTTTGTTTCATACAAAGAGATGGCTGGATAATGCAACAGACCTCTTAAGTGTTCCATGAACAATCTTACAGCCAAAGGTTGGCAGTTCAAAATCACCCAGGGGCTGGCTCCAAGGAAGAAAAGACCTGACAATCTGCTTCCATAAAAACTACAGCCAAGAAAACCCTCTGGGGCAGTTCTTTGTCGCATGGGGTCGCTATGAGTCAGAATTTACTCAACAGCAGCCAGCAACAAAATATGTATATTTAAAGAGTCTATCAACTAAAATTACTTACAGATGCGAAAAACCAGTTTCCAAGAAAATAGCTGGAAAAGATAGGGACACCGGGATTTCATTTGATCCAGTATTACAGAGAAGGGTTTTAAACTGTGGCTTATGTTATGATCTGTTGTTGTCAGTGGAGTTAGAAATATGATTAGTACATAATGTGGGAATAAGCAAATAGCCACTGACCAGCTCTAAGAAACAGTGTTTGTTCAGTTGTTTTCCTCCTTAAGTCATCTCTTCAGTGGAAGAGGAGGATCAGTTACATTCCATAAGAAACATCACTATTTCTTTCTAAGAACTATTCAAGGCTATGACCTCCCACTCCTCCTTCTTTTCTCCAGCACCCATCCATACTCCAAACAGTCCAAGATTATCTTGTCACTTACAAGTCCACATCTAAGTTTGTCTAGTATGAGATAGAGATAGAATTACTAACTGGTACTTTGGATTATGTAAATTAGTAACTTACAAGCTTTTAGTAGTATGGCAAAACTCATTAGATTCTACTCCTTTCAGAAGACTATATATAAGGTATAAAAATGATGTTATCAGAAAAGCAGAGGCTGAAAATATTTAAGAAAATAAATGTTCAAAGGCTATATTGTATGATTCCATTCTTCGTATAAACAATCTAATATTTATTTATAATTGCAAAGAGAAAAAGTCTACAAGGATATTACATCAAAAAGTCAACATTGGTTATTTCTAGGTAGTGAGAAATCAAGTGGCATTTTTTTCCTACCATCATCATATTACTATTCAAAGAAAAATAATATAATTTTAATGTATTTAACCTTTATAAATCAGAATAAATGGAAATTGCTGAATAGACTAACAGATATGAGAATAACCAATCTTTTTCACATCATAATTTTGCACATGACATTGCATGTTGCATTCAATCATCCAACAAATATTTATTGAACACTTACTATGTGTTAATCACTTACACAGTGCTGAGGAGAAAGTGAACAAGACAGATGTATCTCACAGCACTCACAATCTAAAATAACCTCAGCCATTGTTTAGGTAATTACCAGCACGATGAGTGATAGGAAAAGGAGACTGTGGCCATGTGTGTGTGCATCCTGTATAAATAATCAGAGATGTGAATCAAGATGTTCAAGGATATGACTACACTTTATAGCATTATTTGAACAGTTTTCAAGCCAAAACTAACTAAAAATCCTACTGTAGGGAATTGTTAAATAAATTATACTATATTCATGTAGTAGAATATTATATAGCTATTAGCAATCATATTTTAGAAAACATCTATGAACAAGACAAAGTAGTACTTACACAGTTAAATTATTAAAAGCAAGCTTCAAATAATATATATGATACCATTTCTGAAAATGTAAAAATAAAAGTGTATGTATTTATGCACTTTAAAATTAACATATAGACATAGAATAGAAGGACCCACACCAAAATGGCAATAACTGAGTTGTGAGTTATTACAGTTTATTTTGTGATTTTTATGGGTTTTCAAAGTTTCTGCACTAGAAATACTTTACTATAAAAAATGTTAAAGCTAGTATCCACAATATCATAATGGCTGTGCCCAAAACAGTACCTAGCACATAACTAGGCTTTCATTATAGGCTTGCAGAAAGCAAGAAAGCAGTGGTTAATTCATTCTGAGTGGACACTGTCTTCAAAACCAGAAGAATCTAGAAGGTATATAAAGTATATAAAAGGATTGTTTTGGGGTGAAAATACGAATTAAAAGAACTAGGTTGGGCAATCCTACTTCCGTAGTGATACTGCCTCGAAAACCCAAGGAGGGGTCGCTATGAGTCGGGCCGACTCGACGGCAAACAACAACAACAACAACAGATAGTCTAAAAGGAGAAATGAATTCCAGAAGTTATTTTTTCTTCTTCTTACCTGAGAATGTGTCTCATTTTCCTGCAATTGTGTTTTCAGTGCCTCATAGTCTGTATTTAACTTCTCCATTATTTTTTTAAAGGCGTTTCTACGAGTTGATAATACTGTTCTCTCCTGATGTAGTTTCTATATAGACCCAAATAGAAATAAACAACAAGCTATAGTAAATATCTAATAAGCTAACACAACTTGTATATGACAAATAATTGGGAGCTCTAGTGGCATAGCACCTAAGGCATTTGACTGCTAACCAGAAGGCAGGCAGTTCAAGCCCACCAGCCACTCCTCAGAAAGAAGACTGGGCTATCTACTTCCATAGAGATACTGCCTTGGAAACCCAAGGAGGGGTTGCTATGATTTGGAATCAACTAAACAGCAGTGATTTGGGTTTGGTTTGCTTTATATTCTAATTAAATTCTACCAAAGCTATAAGTACTCTAAAAAACATTTGTAAAAATATTCTTTGAACTACAACGTCATGAGACAAAGTGTATGTGAACTGCTGTATGGAAAGTGAATTTGCTCTGTAAATTTTCACCCAAATCACAATAAAAATAAATAAATAAAATATTCTTTGAATTATAAAAACCTATGTCTGGTAGCATAGTGGCTAAGACACTTGCCTGCTAACCAGAC
>NW_006921792.1:2175412-2178695 GCF_000298275.1 Orycteropus afer afer | reverse complement strand
TAGAAGGCTGGTGGTTCAAACCCACCAGCCACTCCTCGGAAGGAAGATGGGGCAATCTACTTCCATAGTGATACTGCCTCGGAAACCCAAGGAGGGGTAGCTATGAGTCGGGTCCAACTTGATGGCACATAACAACAACAACATAGATCCTTTGGTGGTATAACATCTACTAATAACTTGAAGAGGAGCTCTGGTAGCATAGTGCCTAAGGCACTTGACTGCTAACCAGAAGGCTGGCCGTTCAAACCGACCAGCCATTCCTCCATAGGAAGATAGGGCAATCTACTTCTGTAGTGATACTGCCTCGGAAACCCAAGGAGGGGTCGCTATGAGTTGGGTCTGACTCGACAGCACATAACAACAACAACAGCAATAACTTGAGGAACTCAGAATCTGAGAAATGTATTCTAGAACATGTTGCCTGAATGGCTGCATCACTGACAGGAGCTTCAGCCATATCAGTAACACAGAATTAACTAAGGTCAATGATGCTCAACCCTCTACCTAAAGTCACACAGACTAAAGTGACTAAGTTACAATGGGAAGTATTCAGGAAAGCAACAAGCACAGGTAATTTTATGTATGTAAATTATATCTCAATAAAGCTTTTTTTTTTTTTTTTAATTTAAATCTGCTTTGTTTCAGGAATACAGAATAGCAATACTATGTGAATGTAAGATCAGAGAAAAGGAGGACAGCTTTAAGGGATATTTCACACCAAGGAGCAAAGTTTACAAGAATATTTTATGTTGGCCAGATGACTCATCCCTGTCCCACAAAAGAGGATAAATATATCTGTAATGTCTCTCATTCCCTGCCTCTCTTCCCTCAAGAATGGTGAATAAATATTATACAATTCTACTTCTAATTTTTCCTTTCCAATGCTCTGCCTAATGCTTACAAAATCTACAAGTCTTCCTAACAGTACAAGACAGAGAATGTGTCCTCCAAGTTGGGAATAAGCAACAATAGCCAAAGCAAACAACCTACCATATGCACAACATTTCTTTTAGACCTCATCTTTTTCCTAGCATAGACATGTGACAAAATCTTCTAATAACACAAAGATAAAAAGCTTTTATTTACAAATCTTTAGGGATAACTGATATATAAAGAACATGTTATATATCTACCAGTGCCTTTACATGTTCTAAAATATATCAAATACACCCTATTTGAGAAATAAAGCTCAAAGCTAAGTATCTCCCTTATATTCTCACATTTTTTTTTCCAGAAGCACAAACTGATAAGGTTGATGGAAGTGTAAATCAGAAGCACACTCTCTAGACATCCCTCCTAGCTGACACCTGAAAAGACGACTCATCTGCCACCATAGGTGCACTATACCAGCTAAATGAACTCTCAGTGGTCATGTTTAGTTTCTTTATCTCCTAGTTCTTTTAAGACATTTTCATCAACCCCAAGAAGCAGAAATATCATAAAAAGAAGTTACTTTTCATATGGCAAATGATTTACTGAAGTATTAGTTATTTAAAATATCATTCTTCAAGGAGGTCACAACAATATAGCATTCAAAAATTTTAAGTAAAATTTTTCAAAGGGAAGTTTCTGTTTTTCAGTCTGCTTGTACCAAGTTTAGCAGCAAGAGGCTACTTCTGTAGGGATCTGCAGTTGGTTTAGACTCAGTTTCTACTGGTGCTATGGAGAGCATCCACGATGGTTTTATTATATTCTGCAATCTGCTTGCTTACATTCTTTATAATTGGCCGATAATCACTCTCTTGACTCTTGGTTGCTATGACTAACTACGAGTTAAGGCGAAACATTGTCAATAAAAATATCAACCTAATTATGGCTTAGAAAGGAACCAAATCATACTGGTATTTTTCTTTTATGTAAACTGACAATGGTACAGAAAAAACATAATTAGACTATTTAAAAAAAAAAAAAAAACTGCTATTTTCACAGATTGAGCATCAATTAAAATCTGAAAGGCCAAGCAAACCTTGTTTCCAAAAGTTCACCTATATAGTTTGCAAAGGCTTTTTTATAGTTACTGTTATGCATTTCAATCCAATTCTATTTTTAGAACAATCTAATGTTCAGAAGAATCATGCTTTCTAGAGTACAACAGAATTTCATGCAAATTGCTAGACTTTCTTATTCAAAATCAACTTCTTGACACTATACAAAACCTGGACTTTAGCATGTTGTGCTTGTCAGTTTTCTGTTTTTAAAGTAAGTTGGAAACAGAGCACCTAAAGCACCTTAACTGGAGGTAAGCTGGGGTCCACACTGTCCAAGCTGAAATTCAACAGCAGCGTAAAGGAGAACAGATGCTGCCACTGAATCAAGATCTAGTTCTCCAAGTAGAGATGTCCTTGAATGGGTCAAAGAAGGGAGTAGGAATCAACTTTATACCTTTATAACTCCACAACACATTTCCTTACCAATTGTTGCCTCCTAAGAGATGTGTCTGTCATACTGTGGTGGCTTGTGTGTTGCTGTGAGGATGGAGGCTATGCCACCAGTATTTCAAATACTAGCAGGGTCACCCATGGCAGACAGGTTTCAGTGGAGCTTCCAGACTAAGACAGACTTATAAGAAGAAGGGGCCATCCACTTCTCAAAAAGCTCCAGCTTTAGGTGCTGGAGATTGTATGATAGAATTTTTCAAGCCCAATGACTTATTCATTGCAAATACCTTTTTCAACAACACAAACAGTGGCTGTACACGTACACTTCACCAGATTAAACACACAGGAATCAGACAGACTACATCTGTGGCAAGAGGCGATGGAAAAGCTCAATATCTTCAGCCCAAATAAGGCCAGGAGCTTACTGTGGAATAGACCATCAACTGCTCATATACAAGTTCAAGTTGAAGAGAATTAAACAGATCCACAAAAGCCAAAATATGACCTTGATTATATCCCTCCTGAATTTAGAGACCCTCTAAAGAATAGATTTGATGCACTGAACACCAATGACCAAAACCCAGAGAAACTGTGGGATGACATTAAGAATATCATCCATGAAGAAAGCAAAAGGTCATTAAAAAGACAGGAAAGGAAGACAAGACCAAAATGGATGTCAGAACAGACTTTGAAACTTGCCCTTGAATGAAGAGTAGCTAAAGCAAATGGAAGTAATGACAAGATAAAAGAACTAAACAGAAGCTTTCAAAGGGCAGCTCAAGAAGACAGAGTCAATTATTATAACGAAATGTGCAAAGATCTAGAATTAGAAAACCAAAAAGGAAGAACATACTCAGCATTTCTCAAGCTGAAAGAACCAAAAAAAAAAAAAAAAAAAATTCAAT
>NW_006921792.1:2168173-2173978 GCF_000298275.1 Orycteropus afer afer | reverse complement strand
GAAGGAAGGTTGGGCAATCCTACTTCCGTAGTGATACTGCCTCGGAAACCCAAGGAGGGGTAGCTATGAGTCGGGTTTGACTCGACGGCACATAACAACAACAACAACAACATGTTAACTATAGGTTAATACATTAACTATATAAAGATTTACTCTTAATGCTGTCATATCTGCTCCTATTCTACCAAATTTAAATTATAGAATTTAAATTTAAATTATAGAATTTAAAATTATAAATAGCATTGAAAAGCCACTGACAAGTTTTAAGTAGGGAAATGTCATAATCAAATCTGTACTTTACAAATATTATATTTGGTGAAATGCTCTATCCTAAGTAGTAGCAGCTTGGAGTTCCTAGAGTGCAAATGGTTAATACTCTTTGCTGCTAACGAAAAGATTGGAGGTTCAAGTCCAGCCACAAGCTCCTTGGAAAAAAGGCTTGGTGATCTACTTCTGAAAAATCACTCATTGAAAACTCTGTGGAGCACAGTTCTACTCTGATACACATGGGGTCACCATGAGCTGGGCTCGACAGCAGCTGTTTCTTTAGTAGTAGCTTGTTCCTTTTCAACTTCTGCCTTTTGCTTAAAATTTTAAGTAACTCTAAATCCCTATTATACATGTAAATGGTTTTATTAATTTTTCTTATCTTATATATTAAATAGGTGCTCTGGTAGCACAGTGCCTAAGGCATTTGACTGCTAACCAGAAGGCTGGTGGTTTAAACCCACCATCCACTCCTCGGAAGGAAGGTTGGGCAATCTACTTCTGTAGTGATACAGCCTCAAAAACCCCAGGAGGGGTCACTATGAGTTGGATCCAACTTGACGGCAGTGAGTGTGCTTTTGGTTTTTATATCTTAAATAATGAACTAAAAATAATAAATCCCAAATACTACAAATACGTTAAATTTGATCCAGAAGAAACACTTTTAATTGTAATTTTCTAAGATTCTATTAGTATTTACCTTTTTCTTTTCTTCACCTGACAGTTTCAAAGCTGGCAAATCATTGTATGTCTCTAGATCAGTTGTCATTTGCTTAATTTTATTTTTTAGAGAATGTTGTTCCTCAGTCATCTTACTTTCGAGGAGCTCCATTTTCTGTAGATCCAACTGCAGGCGTTGACTATCTGAAACACAGGAATTCAAGGCCATAGTTAATCAAAGCTTTATTCCTTTCACATAAGGAAAGTAATGCAAGCCATCAAAAATCATGTCTTAGGAGAATGTCTACAAAAGTAACATATGTTTACTGCAACCAGTGACACACTATGAAGATAAATTAAGAAAGAAAAAATAAAATCCTCATCCCCAGGTCATTATGTTACCTGATAAATATTTGCCACACTTGCCTCCATTAGCATACAAACATATAAGAACAAACATAGATATTTTTTTTCTTCTGTAAAAATATGTATTATGAGAGAAATAAAAATTAAAAAAAAATCAAACTCACTGCTGTCAGGTCAGATCCATCTCATAGTGACCCCTCCTTGGATGTCCAAGCGGGTATAACTATCAAAGATTGCCCAACTTTCCTCCAGAGGAGTGGCTGGTGGGTTTGAACCACCAGCCTTCTGGTTAGCAGTCAAATGCCTTAGGCACTATGCCACCAGAGCTCCTCTATGATGAGATAAGGATCTATTATTTTTAAGAGGGGCACCACACAAAGTTATATGAAAAAAAAAAAAGTTTACACGAGGTTATAGTTACATATACATACTATGTCTGTTTCTCATTACTGCATTCAAAAGTGCTGACCTCTGCTATGTGCTGTTGTTGTTGTTATGTGCCTAGGTGCTGATATATAATTGAAATTAACATAGACATTGTTTTCACACAAGGAACTATACTCCAGAAGTGGAACCAGGCAATTAAACAAGAAATTACAACACACGTAAACTGCTGGGAGCTCTGGTGGCGTAGTGCCTAAGGCATCTGACTGCTAACCAGACGGCTGGTGATTCAAACCCACCAGCCACTCCTTGGAAGGAAGGCTGGGCAATCTACTTCCGTAGTGATACCACCTCAGAAAACCAAGGAGGGGTCGCTATGAGTTGGATTCCACTCGATGGCAGTGAGTTTGGTTTTTTGGTTGGTAAACTGCTATGAAAAATAGTAAAGAGTGCCACAGAACATATGGTAGGGGTCAAGAATGCTCTCTAAATATATGCTTTTTAACTGATTATAACGTGCTGAAGATGTAATTTTCTTTTATTAACCCTTTTTGGGGTTTAATGAGCTCTTTTTTTTTTTTTTTTTGCTATATATGCCTACAGCATTTGATTGCTAAACAGAAGACTGGTGGTTCAAACCCACTAGCCACTCCTTAGAAGGAAGATTGAGTAATCTATTCCTTGGAAATCCAAGGAGGGGTCACTATGAGAACTGACTCGACTCCATGGCAGTGAATTTGGTTTGGTTTTTTTAATATATTTTTTAAGTTTGTCATCAAACTTGGGAAATTTTCAGTCATTGTTTCTTCAATTATACTTTCTCCCTTATTCTCTCTCCTCTCTTGAGATTCCAATTACATTCAACGTTAGCTTGATACTGTCCTATAGGTTATTTGGGTTCTGTTTTTATTTAGTCTTTAAACTGGATCATTTTTATTGATCTACCTTCAAGTTCAATCCCTCTTTTTTTCCTGCTCTCTCTAATCTTCTATTACAATTATTAAGTAAATTTTTCATTTTAGTTATTGTATTTTTCAGTCCTAGAATCTTCATTTGATTCTTTTTTATAATGTACACCTCTGTGTGCGATTCTCCAGCTGTTCATTTATTATGACTTTATTTTTCTCTAAGCTCTTAAACATGATTATGAACTTTTCAATTCTTTGTATTTAATTTTATTTTTTCCACTACCTCGATTATCTCAGGTTCATTTTTTTAATCTCAGTATCTGGATTATCTCAAATTCAATGTAGAGTGACTACTTTTCCCCTTGAATAACATTTTCCTGTTTCTTCACATGTTAATAATTTTTCACAGTATACTGAATATTGTAAATCATATGTCGTAGAGACTCTGGTTCTACTATGTTCCTTTGAAGAGTGTTGATTTTTATTATAATGAGCCGTAAACCGGACCGCAACTCTCAACTGTATGTCCATGAGGATAGGCAGCATCTGAAACCTTTACCTAGCTCTTTCAACTTCCAGCTGCTGCTTTTTCCCACAAATAATAATATCTTACATAAATGCTATAGAAATGAGATTTTTTGTTTTGTTAAATTCATATCTCTGTAGGGCTGTGAATAGTTACGAGGAAAATCAACATGCTGAACAAGTTACAGGCTTATGATATTTTAATGCTTTCCTTAGGAAATATACTATAATTGTAGATATTTTGACTGGTGAAAACAGGAATATAAACTTAACTGTAAGTTTAATTGGAAGACATATTAATATTAGGAAAATATATTCAGGAGACATAACAAATTGCTTTTTTCTAGAAATTTCTTTTTTCTGGAGAAAATGGCTGGTTGGTATAGGATAAAGTTTATCTTCCTCTGACAACAGGTCTGTATGAACAGTGAAAAGCATCTCTAAGGGAAGAGACAGGAAGAGGATGCAGTCCAGTTCCTTCTGATATGCTATGAAGTTGCCAAGTTTACCAAGCAGTGTGTACATAGTAGCAAAATCTCAGAAGGAACCACTTTGACCTGGGGAAATGTGTCTGAAATATTCTACCATCAGCACATTTGTTTACTCCCTGGAGTTTCCTTTCTAAAAATATAAATAAAAACTATTGCTGACAGACACCTTGCCTCTTTATTTATATAGTACCCAGTTTTTCTCAACATTTTCTTTCACTATCATTCCCCTAAGGAGTCTCTTTTATACTTTTCTTTCCTAACTGCATCCTCCTGCATGAAATATTTATATCACATACTGTACATCTGTATGTACAGGGCATTTTGTATGGTCACAAATCATGATATTGTGTATGATTTTTTCACACACACACACACCCCCCAATAAAGTAGGAGTCCCAAATTTAACCTAAAGGATAGAATTTACATACATAATATTCTAATTCCAAGTTTGTGAAACAATTCACAAAATGGGAATATAAAAATCCACTATCTCACAAGAATAAAATAAATCTCTTATGGTGATTGCCAAATACAAAAAATTTGCTGGAGTTCAGGGATGGTATTAGAGAAATTAATTTGTATACTTAGTTTAAATTAACACTTTTAAAATAATTCATAAATAAAATTAATTGAAACAGTCAGAGCCTTCAACTCCTAAAAAGCAAAAGTTCTAGTAATATCCTTATCAAGTAACAAACTATATTTTTATCTCCATTGAAGCCAGTTCTCATTCTTTTTTAACTGAACATTTCTGCAGTAAATATAATAGCTAGATTTTAAAAAGAAATGTAAACATACAATATTAAAGTATGGAAGGACTATAAAGTCCTGATTATTGAATTTGTTTCCTGGTATTAATGTTTACCTTTTAAAAATGTATGTTTCTCAACAGTCCTAATATGAAGTCAGAGTTAGGGAGCAAAAATGTATTGAATTAATTTTGACAGATAAATAAATAAGCACTTTGATCTAAAACACAAAACAGAGGTTTTTTAATTGAAATCATTAAACCTAAAATTCTTTAGCATTTAAGAAAAAAGAAAAGTTTAAAAATATTCATGTCAAACCAATAATAGGTATGAACCAGCTTAGAATGGACCCCCTCCAGTGGTTTGGCATGTAAATCAGATACACAAATAAAACTATGGCAAACAAATTCTTAAAAATTCTGGACAGATAACAAAATACTCTTGCATGTATAGAATAAGAGTAACTTCCCACCTGTATCATTAATGTAAATTAAATGGTGTATTAATAGCATTTAGTATGAATTTATAAGGCCATAATCCTTTATTTGAAACTCCTATGCAATTGTGTTTTAGAATTCAGAATTCTTCAAGTTTCAGAAAATATTATGTATATACTGATTATAGCACTCTGTAATCAAGTACATGAATATTTTTGCAGCAAAAAGTATGAAAAGTCATCTCAGGTGGAATAATTTAAGATTATAAATTACAAGTACCCTCATGTCATGTAGAGTCAAGTTATGTTTTTCTACCAAGAGCTTGAATTCCAGATCAAGTATTGTTGATCCATTATTCCATCTCAAGATTCTTTCACCACGTTTATGTTAGGAAGTATTAATGTTTATATTAATAACTATATAATATTAATATTAATTAATTTCCCATGATCACTAACTTCCAGAGAGTAATTCCAAGTAGACAAAAAGCTGCTTCAAAGTCATCACACACTAGCATCTTCACCATAAAGAACATACATAGCTAAAATCCACTGGTACAGAAACCAGAGATTCCACATTAAGTTTTCACATAGTTTTTATTGTATGCTCTTTATGTTCAATTTTGTATATTATTTCTAATTTCTACCTGTACCATCCAAATGGCAGCCACTGGTCACAGGTGGCTTTTGAGCACCTGTAAAATTGAGATGTGTTAAGTATAAAATATCTCACTAATCATTTTAGTATTGATTAACATATTGAAATGATAATATTTTAGATAAATTGAGTAAAATAAAATATATTATTAAAATTAATCTCATCTGTTTTTTTCTTTTTACCTTCTGAATGTTGTTGTTGTTGTTATTTGCCATCGAGTCGGCCCTGACTCATAGCGACCCCTCCTTGGATTTCCGAGGCAGTATCGCTACGGAAGTAGGAATGCCCAACCTTCCTTCCGAGGAGTGGCTGGTGGGTTTGAACCGCCAGCCTTCTGGTTAGCAGTCAAGTGCCTTAGCCA
>NW_006921792.1:2157450-2165614 GCF_000298275.1 Orycteropus afer afer | reverse complement strand
TTCTATAAATTCTAGAGATAAGTCCCTTGTCAGATGTTATTACCAAATATTTTTTCACAGGGCTATTTTATTGTATTATAATTGTTTGTCTGTCAGTCTACTAAGTTGAAAATTTCCTTGAAAAACAACAGACTGGATTTTTCAAATTTTTACCTCTTACACACAGGCTGTACCTGGGTGGTACAAATGGTTACTGCTCAAAAGGTCGGCAGTTAGAACTCACCCAGGGGTGCCTTGGAAGACAGGCCTGGAGATTATATTTCTGAGAAGTCATAGCCTTAAAAACTCTATGTAGCAAAGTTCTACTCTGACACATGAAAGGTACCATGAGTCAAAATGGCAAGGGATTAGGTTTTTTTATTAGCTATACTCAGGTTACAGCATAGGCATGGAGCAGGTATTCAATACCCAAAATAAACCAAACCCATTGCCATTGAATTGATTCTGACTCACAGCAACCCTATAGCAGAACTGCCTCATAGGGTTTCCAAGACTTTAATCTTTATGAAAGCAGACTACCACATCTTTCTTCTGCAGAGCAGCTGGTAGGTTTGAACCACTGACTTTTTGTTAGCAGCTGAGTACTTTAACCACTGTGTCAAAAGGGCTCCATTTAAAAAAAAGAAGAAAAGAAAATAGTATTAATAAATACTAATAATTCCTATTTGCTATAGAAAAAATGGGATATTAACATCAAGGTTGTTTTCTCACCTGAAGTCAAATTCCTAGCGGTACTTTGTGATTTCTGCATTTCAGACGATTTAAAGTTGAGGTCGTCTTGCATCATCTTCAGCTCCTGATTGGTGATGGAGGATATCTGCTTCATTCGATTTATATTCTGTATTTGCAAAAAAATAAGAATGGAAACAATTACACTGATTTAACATTCCAATAAAACCCTTGGAAAACACTTTTTAAAATGGAATGAGTCTTCTTTTTTGAAATATATCATTCATTGGTTTTTCTCAGTAAATAGAGGTCAAAATTCAGAATTATTTCTTTTTCATTTATTATTTATTTGACCACAGAAAAAAATCAACTACATTACTTGAGGTATAGATCTGGATTCTTGAAATATTCAGAATAATGAAAAGAGACTGTATTTTTCCTCTTATGGTAGATGTTTAATTAACATTTCTTGATGAATCAAGATACTCATTAAATGAACAAAAAATCCCTTCTAGTTACAATGGAAATTATGGTGTAGAAATACATTAACATTCCCAAAACAATACCTAGATTTTGGAATTATCTGTGCAAACGTTATTTCTACAAGTTCAGAATGATTAACTATGGAAGAAAACTTAACATTTACTCTGAATTAGTGTCTCACTTTGTGCTGAGTATTGATGTTATACATATAATCATCCTTTCCCTTTACTGCTCTACTTTGCTGACATTTTGCTAAGAAGACAGAAATTAATAACTTGAACAAAATAATAAGCAAGAGAAATTTATAGGAAATGGCTAAAATGAGCAGATAAAATAGTGAGTTGTTCTACTTTTTTAATTGTATTTGGAAAAGCAATCACAGTAAAAACAATGGGACACCAAGGTGGCATATGGTACTTACTCGACTACAGTGCTCCAAAAGTGCAACAATGCTGGCTTCTATCTGTGCCTTCCGTTCCAATTCCTGATTCTTAGTTTCCTCAAAAGTCTCAATAAACGCTGCCAATTAATAAACATGATAAGAAAGGCTACTGTTGATAGAGTTAACACTATATAAACTCTAATTTGTAGGTCTTAAGAGTACTATTTAAAAATTCAAAGCAAATATGAATTTTACACTTCCACTGTTTTTTTTATTAGCTCAAGCATAAAAAACTCAGTAAGAATATTTCTACATACTTTCAAACTTTTATACTCTGTTAGGACCTTAACAATACAAGTAAACTTTGAATGTCTACACTTCTGCATTTAGCATTAACAATTGCATTTCCCCAAAATGAGATCTATGATTTAGTGTAAATGAACAGCAATCTGAGAATATATTATCTTGACATCTGTGAGATTATAACTTACTGTCCATATTTTCCTCTCTTTTTTTCAGCTCCTTGTACTTCTGATTCATTTCACCTACAAGAAATACAAAATATAACATTAATTTCAAAAATTCCTGATACAGTGTTCATCCTTCTGGTCCTTCTACTTCAAATAAGCAAGCTCCAGTGCTTTTTTAATCTCTTTTAAATGTGGTGCCAAGAAATCTGAGATTCCAAGAATGTCACTTCCCACAGTCTATACAACTACCCTCTGTTGATGCAACCTAGGATTACAGCTGTTGTGACAACTATACAGTAGTAATTAACTCACAGCTATTATAAAGATGCTCTGGTGGCATAGTACCTAAGGCATTTAACTGCTAACCAGAAGGCTGCCACGCCACAGAAGGAAGACTGGGCAATCTATTGCCATAAAGATTTACTTGGAAACCCAAAGGGGCTTGCTATGAGTGGGAATCGACTAGATGGCAGTGAGTTTGGTTTTTGGTTTGAGCTGTTATAAGCCCCCTTCTCACATTTTCACATGTGGTAATAAGCCAGACACTTTTAGCGTAGTGCCTAAGGCACTTGACTGCTAACCACAAGGCTGGCGTTTCAAACCCACAAGCCACTTCTCGGAAGGAAGGTTGAGCAATCTACTTCCATAGTGATACTGCCTAGGCAACCCAAGGAGGGGTTGCTATGAGTCGGGTCCGGCTTGATGGCACATAACAACAACAACAAATCTCTGGTGGCATAGTGCCTAAGGCACTTGACTGCTAACCAGAAGGCTGGCAGTTCAAACCCCCCAACCACTCCTCGGAAGGAAGACTGGGCAATCTACTGCCATAGAAATACTGCCTCAGAAATCCCAGGAGGGGTTGCTATAAGTCGGAATCAACTCAACGGCTGTGAGTTTGGTTTTTTTTGTTTTTTGTATCTATTTCAATTTAATTAATTTTGGAGTCCTATTAAATGCCACATAGTTGCCATCAGTCTCTCTCTTCTACCTACTTTTCATACATCATTGCTATAAGCATTAACCTAGTATATCAAATACTACAAACTGGTATGTTAGAATGAATACACACAAACTTAACACTTTAAGGCAACTTTTGATTATAAACCTCATCCAACTTGGTAATCTTACATTCTCTGCAAAATATTTTCAATTTTGGCAGTATTTTTTCTTTATAGCTATACAGATAGTATCATATAGTTCTATTTCTAGACACTGAAGGTATTGTTTTAAAATAATAAAAATATTCTAAGTATATAAAATTTAAATTATTGCTGAAAACCTCACCATTTCTAAAGAAAAAGAAAGAACTATGCAGATATTTGTTTCAAAAGAGTAATATCAGTAAATCAGAAGGTATCATCAGTAGTCTCTGGCATGCACTAAACACAACACAAGGTCCTTTATTATTTTCTGTGGTAGTTTTCAAATTTTAACATACATCAGAATCACCATGAGGGCTGCAACACACAATGCAGAGCCTCATTCCCAGGTTTCATTTTAATATGCCTGTGTGGGGCTCAAGAATCTGTACTTCTAACAAGGTCCCAGATGACTCTGATGCCCTGGGACAGAAATAATACCACTGCTATAATGAAACATACAAAGTATAGTTTAACCAATTTCCAAACTGAACAACAAGCAACAATTCATTCTTCTTCATTTGATGTGTACTGAGGTATCTTAGAGCAATGGATAGATGTCATTTGGAATCTCAAATAACAGAAGACACACCATGTGAAAACTGAATATTTTGTATTTATTTATTTTGTATATTCTGGAGAAGACAATGATGGAGAAAACACTTACAAAAATATGTTTCAGAAAAATTTCTAGGCAAGTTACTCAAGCATCACTTTATAAATCAACAGCATTAGTAATAATAGATTCCAACTCATAGAGAACCCCATTGGGTTTCCAAGGCTATAAATCTTTATGGAAGTAAACTGCTTCAACTTCCTCTAGCAGAGAAGCTGGTGGGTTTAAACTGCTGACCTTCTGGTTAGCAGCCAAATGTCTTACCCACTACAACATCAGAGCTCCTTAGCTAACATTTACTGAGTACTTTTTTTAGAGTACTGTTGTTTTATATGTGTATGTGTGTGTGTGTGATTTTTGTCTGTGTGTGTGTTTATTAAATCCTCACAATAACCCTAAGAGGTAAATACTATTGTTACAGCTATTTGAAAGATGGAAACTGGAGTACAGAAAGTTAAGTAACATGTCCAAGAACCAACAGCCAGTAAAATGGCATAGCTAGGATTTGAAACCAGGTATTCTGGCTCCAGAACATATTTGTTTATTTATTTATATTTATATATTTATATTTGTATTCAGGTTTGAGGTTCTTTTTTTTCCCCCCCAATTTATTTTGTTGTTACTAAGAATATATACAGCAAAACATGCACCAACTGAACTGCTTCTACATGTAGAATTCAGTGACAATGATTACATTCTTTGGGTTGTATAACCATTCTTACCCTCCTTTTTTGAGCTGTTCTTCCCCCATTAACATAAGCTCACTTCTCCCTAAGGTTCCTACTAATCTTTCAAGTTGCTGTTGTCGCTTTGATCCCATAAAACCCACAGCCATCCAGTCGATTCCAACTCATAGCAACCCCCCATAGGGTTTCCAAGTCTTTACAGAAGCAGAATGCCTCATTTTTCTCTCACAGAGAGCTGGTGGGTTTGCACCGCTGACCTTGTGGTTAGCAGCCCAATGCCTTAACCACAGCACCACCAGAGCTCCTATACAGATAGGATATAAATATAGATCGATCCCATATTGATAGTTCTTAAAAGATTTTAACACACAGGCATTAAGCTAGTTAAGCTAAACCTGTCATACATTTTTAAATTCTATTTTATCTGTTAAAATAAAGACATAAAAACTAACAATATAGGCCTAAGAACTCTGAGTAGGATAAAGTATCCTACTGGAAAAATGTTATGTTTTATATTTCATTATGCTTGAAAGAAGTAAATAAATTAGACTACATTGCTATGAATTCACTCAGAGCTTAGAACAATAAAAATAATACCATGTTCCCATAGCACTTTGTATATAATTCTATTATGTTGTTGTTGTTGTTTTTATGTGCCGTCGAGTCGGACCCAACTCATAGCGACCCCTCCTTGGGTTTCCAAGGCAGTAACACTACAGAAGTAGATTGCCCCATCTTCCTTCCAAGGAGTGGCTGGAGGGTTTGAACCGCCAGCCTTTCGGTTAGCAGTCAAGTGCCTTAGGCACTATGCTACCAGAGTATTATAGTACATATTTATCACAGTTTAGCAGTTATTTACATGTCTATAGTCTGTTGTATTAATAATTCCGATACTCTATTTTATAATCTAATCAATCTTTGGGGTAATACTGGACTCTATGAAAAAAAGGCAAAAAACAGAGATAACGCCCAAAAATCCCACTTGAGGAGACATATGATTGACTATTCTTAGCTTTGTTCATTATATTCCTCAACTCTACTCTGCATATGTAGACTCCCAGAAGATCAGCCCCACCTTGTGGACAATGGTAGTACTACTAATTCAGGCCTTTCAGAACATACATACAATTTTAGAATTGGCAGAGATCTGTGGGTATCAGCTGGACTAACAGAAACTAAAAGATTTTACAATAGCTGGCACTGATGAGGAAGGATTTTCACAAATTGTTACTGGTTATATAAAAATGGCACAATCTTTTCTGCAAAGAAACTTGGCAAAATCAATAAAAACTTAAAACATAACTTTCTATTTAAAATTTCACATCAAGAAATTTGTTTTATTAAAACACACAAGTTGGAAAATATGTGTGTACACAATTATATACTGTGGCACTGTTCTTGGTAATGAATAATTAGAAACAATTTAAATGTCAATGAGGATGCCACAGATACTATATAATAAAACAATGACAACTCACAGTTAGCATGGCTGCTTAATTTGATTATGTGCCAGGCATCACTCTAAGTCTGAGTTCAGAGCCCTTGACATAGACCACTATATCATTACCACTTCTCAGAAGGAAGTATATGCCCTTATAGAGAAGAATGTACATGACATCTAGTTAAAAGAAACAACTCAAGTGAAGAATAATATTACTCATTTTTGAAAATATATGTTTGGACATATGTAGAAAAAGGTCTAAAAGGAGAACCATCATACCAAAAGCAATGATGACCTTTGAAAACCAGGGTGAGTGTGAAGAGTAAGGAGGTAGGTAACTTTTTACTTTTTACACTTTTGTATTGCTTGAGTTTTTCACATTAAGTACATATCAGATTAATATATAAAAAGCACACAAATTTTTATAAGACAAATTAATCTGCATTTTAAAAATAACTAACTAGTTTAAGAAAAACAATTAAAAATCTGGAAGAGGTGATCTCTATGTTGAGGATAAATATACAGTTAATGAAAACACATGAGAATGATCATTTGAGGCAAAAACAAATTCAAAAGAACAACAAGCAAAATAACCCAGTAAAATCAAGTATATGCAACGTGATTAAAACTTTTAGAAATTCAGGGTAAGTAAATAAAGTTTATAATTGTTAATTTCTTGGTAAAGATGGCAGATGGAGATGCACATGTAATTTTGATCTTTCCTCCAAACCCCACTAAGATTATAGTAAAAGAATTTTCAAAGGCATCAACTCCAAAAACTGAGAAAGAACAGGAGACAAAAGCAATATAATCTGGACAGTGATCAGTAATTTAGTAGGCCTGAGAAAGCCTAAACCTAAGCCAGCAGTGGCTAAAGCTGAGAACCAACCCAATTTCAAAAGGCTCAGGAATCCATTACTATTTTGCAAAGGAGACTGATTTTGTACTCCTGTATCATTCATTAACCCAAAAATAAAAAACCAAACTCACTCCCATCGAGTCAATTCTGACTCACAGTGATCCATTTTAGGTTTCTGATGCAGTAAGTCTTTACAGAAGTAGATTGCCCAGTCTTCCTTCCAAGGAGTGGCTTGTGGGTTTGAACCATCAACCTTCTAGTTAGCAGTCAAATGTCTTATGCACTATGCCACCAGAGCTCAAAATCATGAAAGCTTTTGGCACTGTCATAGTAACACTGTTCTTTCTCAAATCTATTTAATGTAAAATAGTAAAGAGTAAAATAATGTCTGATTTGAGCTAAGTGGATGAAGAAACTAAGTAAGTTTGAAGGACTTCAATGAGAAATACAAGTCATCAAGCGTTAATTGATGACTAAAGAGAATACAAATTACTCAGCCAAATGCTAAAGTAAGCGCTGAAGGCAAAAATGATATTTAAGAAAAATGGTACCCCTGTGCTGAATGAGCACGCAGGCTACATGTAGTCTATGTGTCTGCTCTAGCCAGAGCAACTGAAATTTTTCTATTACATTCCCTTGCACATGGAGAAGTCTCATTTTAAAAGCAACAGTTAATTATTCCATGGCTGGGAAGTGACCTGAGCAAGGAGGAAACAGGGCAGATCCAGGCTTTTCTGAAAAGTAGCATAACGTCTGCTTAATTGTTTTGCTTTACTGATGATGCAGTTTGCAGCCAAATCCTGCCTGACTTTCAATAAAGCTATTTGTTGTTGCTTCTAACTAGCAAAAGGCTAGTTCTTTCCCAGCTAAATACAGGACTGAATGATGTAGCAACAATTTTTAAACAGTGTATACATTCAAACTTAAATAAATTTAGAATGCAGATAACAAAATGACCTGATACATTAATAAAGTAAAACCACTACATGGAGTGAAGTCTAGCAAATATTTATTAACATGATAGAATTAAATCCCTCAGCAGTTTAAAAATGTAATGATACCTTATTCAAAGCCATTTACAAAAGCTGAAGATTAGCGTGCAAAGAAGCCCATCTAGAATTTGTCAAAAACTTAAGTTTATAAGTTTTTCTGCTTTATTACAGATTGTCACAGGAAATGATAACTCAGCATGTAGGAACAATGAAGATTTTCATAGAGCAGCTAAATAAGTACCTGATTTTATATAGTTAACTTTGAAGTATGGCTAATCAATGTCACCTTTGAAAAATTATAATTTTCTATATACAATAGCCAAAAGATGGAAACAACCTAGATGTCCATCAACTGAGGAATGGATAACCAAACTATGGTACATACACACAATGGAATACTATGCAACGCTAAAGAATAATGTAG
>NW_006921792.1:2156752-2157350 GCF_000298275.1 Orycteropus afer afer | reverse complement strand
GCCCAACCTTCCTTCCGAGGAGTGGCTGGTGGGTTTGAACCGCCAGCCTTCTGGTTAGCAGTCAAGTGCCTTAGCCACTATGCTACCAGAGTAGCTACTAGAAAATATTAAACTGTATGTATGGCTGGCATTATATTTGTATTGCACAGCACTGCTCTAGACACATGCTAGTCAACACGGCTAAAATTAATTAAAATTAAAATATTACCTTCCTTAGGACAGAAGCTCTAGTGGCGCAGGGCCTAAGGCAGTTGACTGCTAACCAGAAGGCTGGCAGTTCAAACCCCCCAGCCACTCCTCAGAAGGAAGGCTGGGCAATCTACTTCAGTAGTGATACCGCCTTGGAAACCCAAGGAGGGGTTGTTATGAGTCAGATGCGACTCAATGGCAGTGAGTTGGTTTGTTTGTTTTTCCTCTAGGATGCCTCTGCTGACTACCCAAGACTGGACTAGAGATGCAGCCTGGGTACTATCATCATTCATTATGCTTACTTCTATCACAGGGCTTTTTTTTTTTAATTAGGATTTGGGTGAAGATTTACAGAGTAAATTCACTTTTCATACAGCAGTTCACATATACTTTGTCTCATGTCATTGAC
>NW_006921792.1:2106850-2148458 GCF_000298275.1 Orycteropus afer afer | reverse complement strand
AGTCGCAGGGGACATCAAGCTCAATTGGCATAACATACTATACAAAACATTGTTCCACCTCTTACTTTGGCGAGTAGCGACTGGGATCTTAAAAGCTAGCAAGCTGCCATCTAGATACGACAATGGGTCTCTCCTTGTCAAGAAGAAAGAAGAAAACCAAAATTAATGGAAACAATCAGTCCTAGTGACTGGTACATCATCCGATCTGCAATCTATATAACTATGAGACCAGAAGAACTAGATGGTGCCCGGCTACCACCGTCATCCACTTGGAAGGGATGCAGGAGATCCTGCATAGAGAGGGAGAACAATGTGGAACAAAACTCAAAATCATTAAAAAAAAAAAAAAGGGGACCAAGTTTGCTGGTCTGATAGAGCCTGGTGGAACTGCTGAGACTATGGTCCCTACCTGGTCTTCAGGTCTGGAATTGAACGCACTCCTGTGGATTCCAGCCAAACAAAAGACAGGCATATGAACTGAACATTAGGTAGATACACTCCTTGGACAGATCAATCATGGGAGAATAGAAGGGCTGGTTATGCACAGGGAGACAGCTTGGGGGGCAGGAGTGCATGGAGGGAAGGACACAGGGAAGCAGTAACTATGGGGAAGAAATGGGAAGAGAGCTGATGCATTGTGGGAAATTACAGTCAATGTCATGGACAAAGTGTATGTGAACTGCTGTATGGAAGATGAATTTGCTCTGTAAACTTTCATCCAAATCACAATAAAAATTAAGAAAAACAAAAAAAAGTTTATGAGCAGCCATCTAAGGTGCAGCTACTGGTCTCTCCCTGTCTGGAGCAAAGAAGAGTGAAGAAAATCAAATACGCAAGGAAACAACCAGTCCAAAGGACTAATGGACCACGTGAACCACAACCTTCACAACCCTGAGACCAGAACAACTAGATAGTGCCTGGTTACCACTGCTGACCACTCAGAAAAGAATCACAATAGGGGGTTCTGGATAGTCGAAGAATAATGTGGAATAAAACTTCAACACTCAGAATCATAAAAAGATCAGGCTTACTGGTCTCATAGAGACTGATGGAACCCCTGAGACTATGGTCGTTAAGCACCTTCAAGCCTGGAACTGAACTTACCCCCGTGGTTCAGTTTTCATCCAAACAATAGACAGGCCTATAAAGTAAACAATAACATCAGGGAGGTATACACTCATTACAACAATCAATGAAAAGAGATCCAAAGGACAATATTTGCCCAAGGATAAAGCTCAGAAGGCAAGAAGCAACAGAAAAGAAGGACAAAGGAAACGGTAAACACAGGGAAGAAGGGGGAAGAGTGCTGTTACACTGTTCTGATTGCAATGAATGTCACAAAACAAAATGTGTGTGAACTGTTGGATGGAAAACCATTCAACTTTCAACTTTCACCTAAATCACAATAAAAACAAAAACAAAAAAACTTTATCAGATTTCTCAAAATAGGTTTGAAGACATTAATAAAGAAAATCTAGAATAAGTTAAAGGCAATAAAATAATTTACTAAAGAAAACAACATGACCTTAGTCTTAATTCATTGTGTATCTACCTCCTCACCATTTAATATTCATAAACCATAGGGAAATAGGGCTGTTACCTTCATTTTGCACATGAGAAAGCTAAAACTCAGTTGAGTTAATTAACTTACTTAATAGCTGGAACTTAAAGTTATCTACCTTTACATGCCTTATTTAAAGCCATTAGTTAAAAAAAAATGACATCGAGTTGATTCAGATTTATAGTAACCCTGTAGGACAGAGCAGAACTGCCCCATAGGGTTTCCAAGGCTGTAAATCTTTATAGAAGCAGACTGCCACATCTCTCTTCTACAGAGAAGCTGGTGGGTTTCAGTTAGCAGCTGAGTATTTAACCACTGTGCCACCAGGGCTCCTTAAAGCCATTAGTAGCCATATAAAAATAAAACTATATATAAGCATTTCACAAGAAAATGTTTACTTCACACATGCCAACAGTTCATATCAGAAAGCCAAGCTTAGTTAGGCTTCGGCAATGGAACTAAGACTTTAGAACCAAAGAGACCTTTCATCAAATCTTGACTTTACCACTGGGAGCTCTGGTGGCATAATGCCTAAGGCATTTGACTGCTAACCAGAAGGCTGACAGGTCAAACCCACCAGCCATTCCTCAGAAGGAAGGTTGAGTAATCTACTTCCTTGGGTTTCCAAGGAGGGATCACTATGAATTGGATCTGACTCTACGGCAGCACATTGTGTTGTGTTGTTGTTGACTTTACCACTTACTTATATAACTTCTCCAGTCTCAATAAGTACAAAAAGGGGTTACGAAGGCTTCAAATGGTTTTTTCCAAGAGTACAAAGTACCCAATCCCAGTAAGTAATTCAATAATAGCTAATGTGACCATTCACAAATCAAGATCAAGATAAATAAAACTGATATACCACCTTTAAAACTGAAGTGAAAAATTATTTTAGAAATAGAACACTTTTTTCCTTACGGAATTTTCTTTAGCCATACTAGGCATATAATACTTTACTGATGCATAGTAACATACAGTCAATTCTCCCTAATTCAAGAGCATATATTAACCAGTTTGCAGTTAAACTGTGATTAAAAGGCCACTGGAAACCTATCTTGCTCTACCTTTTTAGACAGAAGTGGGCTAGAAAACTTTTACCCCCAACTGTTTTCCCTAACCATACATACATACACTGTACTCAGGAATCCTCATCATAGCATTTCTACTCGTTCAGACCCCAAGCTCCCCCAGGTGTCTGGCTCTTGCCTTGGTTCTTCAAATCCCACTGCTGGGCAAAGCTGAGAGTTGTTGTTGTTGTTGTTATTTGCCATCGAGTCGGCCCCAACTCATAGCAACCCCTCCTTGGGTTTCCGAGGCAGTATCACTACGGAAGTAGGATGCCCAACCTTCCTTCCGAGGAGTGGCTGGTGGGTTTGAACGGCCAGCCTTCTGGTTAGCAGTCAAGTGCCTTAGGCACTATGCTACCAGCTGAGAGAAGATCAGGATAATCAGTACATGCTACTTCATTACTCGGTTCCACAAGGGAATTGTTTCTGGATTATAAGTGATATTTCTGACTTGATCACCACCACCACCACCCTGCCCCAGTCCTACCAGTTACCAGTTATACTGAGGAAGTATAATTTAGGAATATGTAACAACTTTAAATCATTTTAGTTCATTATTAAAAAAAAAAAAACAACTACTTTGTAAAACTAAATACATTTTCTTCATTATGCAATAATTTCAAGTTATTTCAAGTTTGTGATCAGTATAAAATTTAGTATGTATTTTAGCAGCTAAATGAGTAATATCATAAAGAATTAAATAATAAATCCAGGGTAGTAAAATAATAAATAGTTATATTGATATAGTAATACTAGTCTATTAATACTACTATATATTTGTTAATCTACATTATAAAAAATACCATAAATATTACCTTGGTGTTCTTCTAAATCCATGTCAAGTTGTCTAATTTCTTCATTAAACTGATTTATTTTTTCTTTTATATCTGTTAACCTATCAAAAATATTATCTAATGAATTTATGACAGATAATGTAAACTTCAGTAAAATGGATAAAGGATTTCAACAGACCTTTTTTCTATTGTATGTTTTTGTTGTTGTTGAGAATATACACAGCAAACCATATACCAATTCAACCATTTCTACATGTACAATTCAGTGACACTGATTACATTCTTCGGGTTAGACAACATTCTCACCTGCTTTTTCTGAGTTGTTCCTTCCCCATTAATAAAATTCAGTGACCCCTAAGGTTTTATCTAACCTTTTGAGTTGCTGTTGTCACTTGATCCTATATAGACGTTCTGAAAAAAGCATCACGCTCCTCACATCTTTTTTACTAGTTAAGCTAAACAATTGTTTGGTTTTAAGAAGACTTCAGGGAGAGTTTGGGTTTAAATTTTAAAGATTATCTCAGGGCAATAGTTTCTAAATCTATCCTCCATGGCTCCAAAAAGTCTAGTAACCATAAGAATTTGAAATTCTGTTCTGCATTTTTCTCTTTGATGAGGATTCTCCCATGGAATAACTGATCAAAATGTTCAGTAATGGTGGCCTCACACCACCTACTTCTTCTGGTCTCATGGCAAAGGAGGCTGTGGTTCATGGAGGCAATTAGCCACACATTCCTCTGTTGCTTCACATAAATAGAGATCAATTGTCATGCCTTGGATGGCCACCTGCAAGTTTTTAAGACCCCAAGCACTATACAACAAACTAGGACATAGAACAGAAGCACTAATCATGTTACTACGCCAATTAACTGGGCTATGCCGTGAAATCACGACCTTAAACCTCTAAACCAAGGTGCAAAATCCAATGGGGTTTTTAGTTGTATATAAATAGCCTCAGCAGCTACTCCCTCTTTTTTGGTCATTGTAAATATATGTCACATTACTTTAAAGAAAATATACAAATAGCCAATAAGCGCAAGAAAAGAAACTCAACATCATTAGCTATCAGAAAAATGTACCTCAAAACTACAATGAAATATCACCTCACACCCACTAGGATGTCTGTAATCAAAAAGCAACAAAGACAGATAACAAGAAGGGTGGGTGAAGATGTGGGAAAAGTGGAACCCCCATGCACTGCTGGTGAAAAGGAAAAATGATGCAGCCACTTTAAAAAACAGGCCATCAGTTCCTCAAAAGCTTAAATACAAGAGTTATTATATGACCTAGCAACTTCTATTCCTAAATACATACCCATGAGAAGCAAAAACATATATCCACAGCATTATTCATAATAGACTTGAAGCAGAAATAACCCAAATGTCCATCAATTAATGAATATATCAATAAAATGTATATCTATACAATTTAGTATTATTTGGCAATAAAAACAAACAAAACACTAACAAATGCTACAAAATGTATCAATCTTGAAAACATGCTAAGTGAACGCAGTCAGTCACAAAGGACCACACATTTTATGGACTCAACATTTTATAATTCTATTCATATGAAATGTCCAGAGCAGGCAACTATGTAGAGAGAGAAAGTAACTTAGTGTTGCCTACAACTGGGAGGAAAGATAATGAGGGGTGGCTAAGGGGTCTAGAGTTTCTTACCAGGTGATCAGAACTTCTAAAGTGTTTGTGGTGAATGCTGCACAACTCTGAATATACTAAAAGCCCATGAACTGTACATTTTAAATGGGTGAATTGTATGGTATGTGAATTATATCTTAATAAATCTATATTTTAAAAAAATATATACGATGGACTGACTCTAAACATTCAAAGAAATATTTAAAGCTATAACCAAGAGTGAAAGCTGCATCTGTATTATCAGTGTTAACCAAAGAAAGAATGACTGTACCAATATGCACCTCTTATAGATTTAGAATATAATTTAAAAGATGAGAAATGGATGTAAAATGTCCAAATATGAAGGTACATACTGTCTCTCCATGCTGGCTATTTCCTGGTTATCTTCTTTAACCTATAAAGGCATAAAAATAAGATAACATTTTAAAAATAAATCATTATTAGACTATCTAAAGAGAATTTTCTTCTAAGGTATACTGCACTAAAGTGTTGTATCTAGTCTCTTTTCTGAAAATTATTTCTCAGAATGCAACCGCTGAAGTTAAAGGAACAGCACTTAAGGAACTATTCAGTTTCTTCCCTTCTTCCTCAAAGGAAGGGTAGCAATTAATAAGACTCATAACCCAGCCACAAGGCACTATTAGGCTAACACATCTTCAGGACTGAATCAATTTATGTTAACATCTAGGATTTCTAATACACTACCTCCAAAAGTAGGAAGGATATAGCACATCTGGTTAAACTTGAGTTTTGGATAAACACTTAATAGTTTTTTAGTATACATGTGTCCCATGCAATATTGGGATATAATTGTTTTTATACTATGGATTGCAAGAAGAACGAACAAATCTGTCTGGAAGGAAATACTGCCAGAATGCTCCTTAGAAGTGAGGATGGTAAGACTTTGTCCCACATACTTCAGACATGTTGCCAGGAAGGACCAGTCCCTGGAGAAGGACACTGTGCTTGGTAAAGTAGATAGACAGGGAAAAAGAGGAAGAACTTCAATGAGATGGATTGAAACAGTGGCTCAAATTATGGGCTAAAATAGCAATGATTGTGAGGATAGTGCAGGCAGGACCAGGCAGTGTTTCTGTTGAACAGAGAGTCAGTACGAGTCGGATACAACTTGATGGCACCTGACAACAACAATCATTCTTATACATATATACACTTATACTAAAAGGTTATTGATTGCTTATCTCTAAGTTCTTTTAGCACTTAAAAAAAATTCTCTAAGGTACTTCAGAGGTTCTAAAAATTTTAGTAACTTTCTAGAATGACTGTAATAATTACATAGTCCCTGTATTGATCCCTAACCCATTCCAACCTAAGACCATAAAAGGACTTTCCTTGTTAGGTTCCTGACTAGAGCTGTTCCCAAGTGCAATTCTCATGAGGGCCCTACAGTTAGTGTAAATCAAACCAAAAACCAAACTCACTGCAATTGAGTCAATTCCAACTCATAGCAACCCCTACTGGATTTCCAAGCGGTAAATCTTTATGGATGTAGATTGCGCATCTTCCTTCCACAGAGTGGCTGGTGTTTTTTAACCACCAACCTTCTGGTTAGCAGTCATATGCCATAGGCACGACACCCACCAAAGCTCCTTATAGTTAAAGTATCTTAGGATAAATAATAGTTTATCTATAACTTGTAAGTAAATAAAGCTAGTCTCAGGCTAAGCTACTGAATATATGTGACAAGACTTTATGACTTACTATAATTTTATAGGACATTTGAATTCCATTTCCTTCATGAGGCATTGATAGTATTAACCAGCTAAGTGATTAGCCTTGGGAACTTTATTTTCTATATACAAGGCCCAAAACAGATCATAGAATATATCTTCAATAAGATTATCTGACTATTTAATAACCAAAAAGGAATAGTTACAAATTTTCCTACCAAACCAAACGAAACTCACTGCCATTGAGCTGATTTTGATTCATAGTGACCCCTCCTTGGGTTTCCAAGGCGGTATCTCTACAGAAGTAGATTGCCCCATCTTCCTTCTGAGGAGTGGATAGTGGGTTTGAACTGCCAGCCTTCTGGTTAGCAGTCAAATGCCTTAGGCATTACGCCACCAGAGCTCAAAACATGAGAAAAATGGCCAAAATGTGCACATAGACAATATAAAATGATTGTAAGCCACAAAACAGTCTTTGTGAGAAAATGACTTCTACCTGGATTTTCATGGTCAAGTACTTCATATTTATTTAGGTGAAGCTAGCTTTTCACTGTTTCTGTAGACAATAAATGTATTGGTTTTCCATTCAATTTATATTATTTAAACAAATCAATACATTTACCAAATCCTGACATAGTAAAGTAAGTATGGTCATTCCTCCTACCTGTTTAAGTAATCTTTCTCTCTCTTCCATTGGAGAGCCCATGCTTTTGTCTTCTGCAATCATTTGATCTCGATGAGATTCTAACTCATAAAGTTTTTCATGCAGCAATACAGCCTCCTGTTTTACCTGGGAGTGTGCTATTTCCTGAAGGAAACAAATAAAAGGAAAAGTTTAAGGAGCAGTTTATAAAAATAAATAAATAAATAAATAAATAAATTCTCAAATAGGTTTCAGTTTATAAGAACCACTAGCATCTTTAAATAGAATTATCAAATACCTATGTCGCTGTTGTCTGATGCCCTTGACCTGGTGTCAACTCACAGCAACCTGATATACAACAGAACAAAACACCACCTGGTCCTGCACCATCCTCAAAATTGTTCCTTGTTTGAGTCCATTATTGCAGCCACTGTGTCAATCCATCTCCTTGAGGGTCTTCTTTTTTGCTGACCATCTACTTTACCAAGCACAATGTACTTCTCTAGCCATTGGTCCCTTCTAATAACATGTCCAAAGTACAAGAGGCAAAGTCTCACCATCCTTGCTTCTAAGGAGCATTTCAGCTGTACTTCCTCCAAGACCGATTGGTTTTGTCCATGGTACATTCAATATTCTTCTCCAACACCACAATTCAAATGTATCAATTCTTCTGCAGTTTTCTTCATTCATTGTCCAACTTCACATGCATATGAGGCTATTGAAAAGGCCAGGGCTTGGGTCACATGTACCTTACTCTCCAAAGTGACATCTCTGTCCTTTAATAATTTAAAGAGGTCTTTTACAGTATATCTGCCCAATGCAATATGTTGTTTGATTTCTTGTCTTTTACTTCCATAGACACCGATTGTGGACCCAAGTAAAATGACATTCTTGACAACTTCAATCTTTTCTCCATTTATCATGAGGTTGCTTACTTGGCCACTTGTGAGGACTTTTGTTTAATGTCAAGATGTAATCTATATTGAAGACTGCAGTCTTTGATCTTCATTAGTAAATGTTTCAAGTCTTCACTTTCAGCAAGCAAGGTTGTGTCACCTGCATATCACAGGTTGTTAATGAGTATGTCTCCAATCCTAATGCCACATTCTTCTTTATATAATGCAGGTTCTCAGATTCTTTGCTTAGTATACAGCCTGAAAAACTATGGAGAAAGGATAGAGCCCTGATGCATACCTTTCCTGATTTTAAACCATGCAGTATCCCCTTGTTCTGTTCAAATGACTGCCACTTGGTCTATGTATAGGTTCCTCTGTACCAATTTTGTTCCTCTGAACAAAATTAAATGTTCTGGAATTCCTACTCTTCACAATACAATCCACAATTTGCAATGATCCACACAGTCTAATATACAGTCAATAGAACACAAGTAAACATCTTTCTGGTATTCTCTGCTTTCAGCCAAGATCCATCTGATATCAGCAATGATTTCACTGGTTCTATGCACTCTCCTGAATCCGGCTTGAATTTCTGACAGTTCCCTGTCGATATACTGCTGCAAGCATTTTTCAATTATTTTCTGCATAATTTTACTTGCATGTGACATTAATGATGTTGTTTGATAATTTCTGCATTCTGCTGATCACCTTTTTATTTAAGTTTGTTTTACATTCAACGTTACGTGTACATTTAGTTTCACTCCCCATTTACCATGCTCAACCCTAATCCAGACTCCTCCCCTTCTTGCCCAGTAACCCTCCCCCAGTGCACCTCATAGTTATACACTCCTGTCTCTCCTGCATTACCTCCGTGTGAGTGTTGCCCCTCTGATGCCCCGTGGTCTATTGCTCCAAGGGATGCATCTTAGAATAAGTGGGTACATCCCTCTGGGTTGAATAGTCTGCATGTAACTATTGGGCTGAGAGCCAGGCCCTGGGAGTGAGTTTTATTCTAGGTGCAAAAAGTATTCCAGGGCCATAGTATTGGGGATCTCACCAGACTCCATCCGACCAGTAATTCTCGTCATTGTTGAGTTTTTGGATTTTGTTCCATGTTTTTCCTCCCACTCTATCCAGATCTCCAGATTTGATCTCGTCCTGAGTGGTTGGCATTGGTAGCCGGGCACCATCTAGTTCTTCTGATCTCAATGGCCATCATGTCCTCGGGCTGATTGCATCCAAATGCCCTTGTTCTTTTTTTAAAAAAATTCTTCTTTGCTTCCGAAGATAGGAGACCATTAGGTGCATCTTAGGTGGCCGCTTGAAAGCTTTTAAGACCCCAGTTGCTACTCACCAATGTAAGATGAGGAACAAGGCTTTTATGTATTTTGTTGTGCCAATTGAGTCTAGTGCCCCCCAGTACTATGGTCCTGAGAGGGTAGATCTGTTGGATCTCTCCCATAGTGTCTGGGTGTCTGTGAGGGATTGCTCTGTGTCTGCCTTCTATTATTTCTGTAAGGATTGCAGGTATTTTGTGTCACTGGTATCTGTGCAAGATTAGCCTGCACTGAATCTATCCCTGGTCTAGAGTATACTCCTGTTCACTGACCCCCATCTGGTCTTCTTTGGTGTTTAGGTGTTTATCTGTAGCCTGGTGTTTAGTGTTAATAGTAATGCAGTATTGTGGACACACTGGTTGGTATTAGCATCTGTCGTCTATCTCCTATGCGCACAATTCAGTGTCCTCCCTTTTCCTAATGTTATCATGGTAGTCTCAGACTCTTTCCATATATCCCTCCCCTTACCCACATTAGCATGTGGGCCCCAACTAGCCTGAAATTAATCCCTCCCCTTCCCTCCCCACCTTAGTAACCTAGAACATGAGTCCCCTTTCGCAAGCAAACCCTTCTTTGTCTTTTTACAGTAATGGGCTAATGCAGTACTTGTCCTTCTGTGTTGACTTACTCCACTCAGCATAATGTCCTCCAGGCTCATCCACGTGGTGAGATGATTCACATATCTCTCATTGTTCTTTTATGTAGCATAGTGTTCCATTGTGTGCATGTACCATAATTTGGTTATCCACTCATCTATTGATAGGCATTTAGGTTGTTTCCATCTCTTTGCTATAGTGAATTGTGCTGCAATGAACATAGGTGTACATATGTCTGTTCATGCACTGTCTCTCACCTCTTTAGGATATATTGCTAGTAATGGAATTGCTGGGTCAAATGGTATTTCTATTTTCAGTTTTTTAAGGAAACGCCATACCATATGCCACAATGGTTGTACCATTTTACAATCCCACTAGCAGTGCACAAGAGTTCCAATCTCTGCAACCTCGCCAGCATTTATTATTTTCTGATCTGTTGAACTTTGCTATTATTGCTGGATGAGATGATATCTCATTGTTGTTTTGATTTGCATCTCTCTAATGACTAATGATCACGAGCAGTTTCTCATGTGTTTGTTGGCCGCCAGTATATCATCTTTGGTGAAGTGTCTGTTCAAGTCTTTTGCCCATTTGTGAATTGGGTTATTTGTTTTTTTGGTGTTGAGGTGTTGAAATTTTCTATAGATTTTGGAGATAAGTCCCCAACAGGTGTGTCATAGGCAAATATTTTCTCCCAATCTGTAGGCTCTCTTTTTATCCTTTTGATGAAGTCTTTTGATGCACATAAGAATTTAATTTTTAAAAGGTCCCAGTCATCTAGCTTCTCTTCTACCTCCTGTGCATTCTGGGTTATGCTTGATAGTCTATTTATGCCATAAATTAGGGCCCCCAGATTTGCCCCTATTTTATCTTTGATGAATTTTATAGTTTTGGGTTTTACATTTAAGTCTTTGATCCAGCTTGAGTTTGTTTTTGTGTATGGGGTGAGGTATGAGTCTTGTTTTATTTTTCTGCAAGTGGATATCCAGTTTTGCCAGCACCATTTGTTAAAGAGGCTGTCTCTTCCCCATTTAATGGGTTTTGGACCTTTGTCAAAGATCAGTTGTCCATAGATGGATGGGTCTATATCTAGACCTTTCGATTTTGTTCCATTGGTCTATCTGTCTATCATTGTACCGATACTAGGCTGTTTTGACAACTGTGGCTGTATAGTACTTCTTAAGATCTGAGACTGTGAGACCTCCCACTTTGTTCTTTTTCTTCTTCAGAAGTGCTCTGCTTATCCAAGGTCCCTTTCCTTTCCATGTGAAGTTAGTAAACTGGGTTTTCCATGTCTTTAAAAAATTTTGTTGGAATCTGGATTGGGATTATATTAAATGTGTAGATTGCTTTAGGCAGTATTGACATTTTCACAATATTCAGTCTACTTATCCATGAACAAGGTTCTTCCTTTTATGTAGTGCCTTTGTTGTCTCTTGTAGCAGTGGTTTATAGTTTTCTTTATATAGGTCTTTTGTGTCTCTGGTAAAGTTTATTCCTAGATATTTTATCTTTTTAGTAGCTATAGTAAATGGTATTGTTTCCCTTAATTCTTTATCAGAGGTCTCTCTGTTGGTGTAGAGGAATCCAACTAATTTTTATGTTGACCTTGTATCCTGCCACTTTGCTGACCTTATTAGTTCCAGTAGTTTTTTTATTGGATCACTTTCTTTGGAATGGCCACCAATACGTATCTCTTCCAGTCAGTCAGCCAGTAGCTATCTCCAAAATTTCTTGGCATAAACTAGTGACCGCTTCCAGTGCCGCATCCGTTTGTTGAAATATCTCAATGGGAATTCCAACAATTCCTCAATTCAAGTACCTATCGTACTCACTAATGCTACAAAGCACATTTCTAAACTGGAGGAGTAAAAATAAATCCCTGTTTATTTTATAAGCAATTTTTAGTCCAACATTCACAAGAAGTTGGTAGCCTTAGTTTATTTGATTTTCTAAATATAAGACCTGAACAGAGAGAGGACCTCTTCACCAATAGGAGGATTTTGAAGACAATGTCTCAATATACGTACAACTTTAACTACAATGTTCAATTCAAAGTCCAAAAAACTCAGCTCTTAAAAAGAAAGTATTTACCCTTTGAATAGGTTATACAGATATACTTTGCTACAAGTAGAATAATTGTGCATTCACTACTCTTCCACTGTTCACAAAGAGAAAGTAAGAAGGGATGTAACAGAAATTTTATTAGACAACCAAAAAAAACTAGAGATGGTGGTAGTAATATTAATGATGAAAATGGTAATGTCAGAAGCTATTCTTTATTGAGCACTTCTCTGTCAGGCACTGTACTGTACTTCATCTCTAACTATCACTAATGCTCAAAACAATTCTACAAGATAGTACAATGATCTCCATTTTACAGGTAAGATAACTGAGCATCTGAGATCTAAATACCTTTTACAAGTTAACAAAGATAACAAGAGTTAGCATATTTGAAAGCAGGCTTACAGCATGAGCAAAACCAAATTTTTAAGTAGTCAAGACCTCCTTCTTCATGAAAGTAGCAGAGAAGGAATCTAAAAATTTTTTAAATGTAAAAAGAAAGGTATGAGGACATTTTTGAAAGTCCATAGGCAATGGGTTATATATGTAACTCATGTAATGTAGTTTCAGATGAGAGAAGGAAAAGGCATGATGATAAGATACACATAGAAAGAAATGCAGATACTCTGTGGTACCTGTTTTCATAGTGTTTCCTCCTCCTTTGCCTAAATACGCTTAGACTTGTTACAACAGCATCTTGATAAAATTGTTACTTAAGACTCAAACTCATGTTACTCTTACACTTGGTTTTTTCACACCCTTGTGAATTCACTAAGTATGACAACATGGCACAGTAGTGAGCACTAAGTATACTAGTTGATCAATAAATACTATTGTTGTTGTTGTTATGTGCCGTCGAGTTGGACCTAACTCACAGTGACCCCTCCTTGGGTTTCCGAGGCAGTATCATTACGGAAGTAGATTGCCCCATCTTCCTCAGCTTTCTGGTTAGCAGTCAAATACCTTAGGCACTACACCACCAGAGCTCCCACAATACTAGTTGATTGCTATTTGGCATGTGTTCTTGAAGAACAAGTCAAATAAACAAATAAATAAATGGAATTTGGCAGAATTTAAATAAAATTAGTGACATGTTTTCTTGATTTCAGAATACTGTACATTTCGAAATATTCATGTTATTTTAGGCATATGTGATAATTTTATCATCCCTAGTTCTGACAAAGAAGAGCGGTATCAGTACAAAAACAAAATTCAAGGTTATAGTTAAAACTGAAGCATTGTTTACAATGCCAGAAAACTATAACCAACCCATTCCCATATAAGGCTATATTAATACAATAATTTAAAATAATGAGGGTGGATCACTAAAACCTGATGCAATTAGACATTCAAGATATGATTTTAGGTGTAAAAAAAGAACAAGCTGGTGACAGTATATCCAGTATAAATCTACCTTGATGTTTTCCACAACCGTAAAACCAAGAAAGGATTATAGGATTGTTGTGAGAATTAAGTAACAATGCTGTGATATATGTAAAGAATTTTAAAAAGCACACAGTAAGCAGTCAATAAATGTCAGAGCAGTTCTATCTGGAAGAGAGGGACATGAAACAGGCATTTTTTATTTCATTTCACTCGATTTTATTTTTTACCACAAAATGTTTTATAAATTTAAAATTATTTTAACTAAACAAGAAAATAAATATAAGCATTTACATTCTAATCTCTTTCCTACTTCATTTGTTTTTATAGTCTCTTATGCACGTGCCTTTAAATTATCATTTTTTTTTTTTTTCCTGCATGCTCCCATCAAACAAAATGACTTGTTTGATAGATCAAAAAACGAAGGCTGTTGAGTCAACTCTGACTCATGGAGACCCCATGTGTGTCAGAGTGGACCTGCTCTACATAAGGTTTTCAATGACTCATCTTTTGGAAGTAGAGCCCATGAACTTTCTTCTGAGGTGGCTTTGGGTGAATTAGAATCACCAATTTGGTAAGTAGCCAAGTGTTTAACTGTAAGAGTAGGTACTTAATTGCATCAGCTTTTAGTGATCCACCTAATTTCTTCCCTGACTAGGATATTTATACCCAGAATAGGAAGAGAAATTACTGAATTCCTCTTAGTAAACTACAAAATAAACATGCATCTGAATTAATAATATATTTAGCTGAGTTATCTTTTGTAACTAAGTAATATGAGAACTCTTACTTGATTTTATACTTACAGCTTCCAGGCTCTCTTTTTTCATGTTCAGTGAATCTAGTTGTTGTTGAAGTGTATCTAATTCCTAAAAGGAAAAAATATGTACAAATATAAATTACAAGCTATATTAAGAATAATTTGCTTCGCCCTCAACATTTCAAACATGGATATGACAAAGTAAATTCTATAAACACCTTCAACTAATAGCTTACATTTTGACTAGAATTTATTATCTTTATTTATGTTTTTCCCAGTTTCTTTCATTATTCCTGAAAACCTTGGTATGATCTACCTTCAGAAAAACTTTATGAGCCAGGGAAAGGAAGCCAGATCTTTCCACAGTAAACATTGCTGTTCTGAGATCATTAACTGTCAAAACCTAAACCCACTGCCATCAAGTCAATTCCAAGTCACACTAACACTACAGGACAGAGCAAAACTGCCCCAGAAGGTTTCCAATGCTGTAAATCTTTACGGAAACACACTGCTTCATCTTCCTCCCCTAGAAGAGCTGGTGGGTTTGAACCGCTAACCTTTTGGTTAGCAATCATATGTTTCAACCACTGCACCACCAGAGCTCAGAAGCCTTCAAACCAATGTTATCATTGTTAAAAGTCACGATTTTTTTATTTTTTCTAACCATGATTTTGTATCGTTTGCCTAGTCTCTTTTAGGGCCAAGACCTATACCAATTTATATGGCTCACTCCCAGGATAAGACCCTTGAACTAATTACTTATTCATATAACCCCTATACAAGATTAACAATATTTTAGTAGTATTTTTGTATTTTCTATGACATTCATTCTTCAATGCTTCATTGTATTTAATAATCCTGTCTAAAATAAAAAGGAGCTCTGGTGGTGTAGTGCATAAGGCATTTGGCTGCTAACCAGAAGGTCAGTAGTTCAAACCCACCAGCCACTCTGCAGAAGGAAGATGGGGCAGTCTATCTCTGTAAAGATTTATAGTCTCAGAAACCCAATGGGGTGTTGCAATGAGTTGAAATTGACTCGATGGCAGTGAGTTTGGTTTTTTTTCTGGTCTGAAACTAAACTGTCTCAGAAACTACCACTATATTCATTGGCATTTATGAGGCCTAATTCTCTGTCCTGTGGGCATGAATGAGTACTTTCAAACTTCATTAGTCACCATCATGACTAAATAACTGGAAGAATTTGCTGTAATCCCTTGGCAAACACCCAAATTTCTTATTCAAATCAGCCTCTATTCATGATTAGGGGACAATAACTATTCATATCAAGGACCTACTACGTAAAAGATCTGCTGTTTATTAGATGGGAAGGAAAAGGAAAAAAACGTAAATATCCATAATTTTGGTTCAATGACCACCAAAAGCTCATCAAAAACACAAGTAATACATCCTGTAGAGCAATAGACCATGGGGCACCAGAGGACCAACATTCAAACTGAGGAAATGCAGGACAAAAAGCAGTGCATAAATATGAGGGCACAGGGGAAGGGTTACAGGATACGGAGGGGAGCAGACTGGGTTAGGGTTGGACATGGTAAATGGGGAGTGAAACTAAATGTACACGTAATGTCGAATGTAAAACAAGCTCTTAAAATTTAAAAATAAAGAAAGAATATTCTATTTAAAAAAAGCAAGTGTTCTCATATGTCCTTATGACATGTAAAAATGAATGACACACAGAACTGAACAAAGATGAAAAAATTTGATAAAAGCTAAGTCATCCAGTAGCATAAGCAAATGGGGTTTTCTAGACAGTGAACTCTCAAGCTCGAATGTACACACAGATCATCTGGGGATCTCGCTAAATTAACACTGTGCTGGTCAGTTTCTCAGGGAAGCAGCTGTTGTTTATCTTCAGACCACACTTCTGGTAGCAAGACTGTTACCCATCTGGCACATAGTAATTACTATTATTACCTGCAACAATTTCTCATTTGTAGTTTTCATCTCTGTGTACCTAACTTGTTTTTCAGGAGACATATTTTTGATAATGCCATCTGCTGATTGTTTTTCCTGTTCAATGTCTTCTTCTACATTTCTAATTTGTTTTTCTTTCCTGAAATCAGAAAATAAAATACTCTTACTATATTGTGGAGAAAAATACCAATTAATTTTACTCAAGTCATAGTCTCAATTTAATAGGTTAATCAATCAGAGTAGTTTAACCATGGCAATTCAAAAGCCATTATTTGTACAAAAAAAAATTCTATTTGACCTATTTAAAATTTAGCTTGGCCCTGCCAACACAGACTTATCTTACATCTTTCTCTTCTCCATCCCTAAATCCTTCTATTTCCTTACTCTCCATTTTGCTTTACTAAGAGAACACAAAGATTATCACAGAAAATCCTCAAGGATGTATAAGATAAGAGGATGTATTTACACCTTTTAATAGTTCTCACATCCCCAAAACAAATAAGTTTTAGTGGTTTCAAACATCCTTTAGCCACCCAATTCTTTGCCAAATGAAATCTTGTACAGAAGTTTACCATGTAAATCATAAAAATCACTGAAGCGCTAACTGAACTAGGAAGTAGGGAAAACTATAGTACAATTTAATTTGAAAAAATCATAGCTTTAGATTAATAATATGCATTGCTTAAATTACCTTTTACCTACTCCTTTAATCAAAATAAGTATTCTACCAATTATTGTTATATTTTAACACTGCAAAATAGTAAGATAATTTCACTAAAAACAGAGCTACCATTACAAATAAAAGTAGTAATAGTGAAATTATTATTAGCAATAATTACCTTTATCACATAATCACAAGAAATATCAGCAACGTGGCACCTACTACCTATGGTAATTAAGTTTGTGTGTCAACTTGGCTGGGCCTGGTTGAGTGGCTGGGCAGCTGGATGTAGTATTCCCCATGAGGAGACTGGTAATCAACTCCACGGTTGAATCTATTGTGAGCAGCTGACTAGCTGCCTTAGGGATGTGGTCTGCTTCCTGTATATAAGGAGAAGCCTTGAGGGATGGTGTCTAGTTTATGGCATGCTTGAACCCAACATGTAGCTGTGTCACTGTTCAGCAGCATGCCATGCTCTGCTGACCTTGGGACTTTCAATGAACTTGAATTAATGGCCTGCCGTGTGGTTTGGTAACATCAGGACTGTGCCTTTTTACTTTCAACCTTGGGCTTGTCAGTCTCAGCAGCCAGCAGCTGTCTGAGTGAGGAAAAGCCTCTAGCTTCAGATGGCCGGGAGCTGGAGGCAGAGCCGAAGCCCCAGGCTGAGGGGCTTTCACCCAGCCCTTTGAGCTTGGCACTTTGAACCCAGACTTAAAGCCTCCAAACGGTAAGAGAATATTAACTCCTGTTTGTTAAAGCCATCCCGTTTGTGGTATAGTCCTGTCAGAGCAGCAGTAGGTAACCAAAGCACTACCCATGCAAGGTCAATGACAGGTGTTGTTGTTGTTATGTGCCATAAAGTCAGACCTGACTCATAACGACCCCTCCTTGGGTTTCTGAGGTGGTATCACTACGGAAGTAGATTGCCCAACCTTCCTTCCAAGGAGTGGCTGGTGGGTTTGAACCATCAGCCTTCTGGTTAGCAGTCAAGTGCCTTAGGCACTATGCTACCAGAGCTCCCCAATGATAGATAGGGTAGAGAAAAAAATGCTGAAAAAAAAAAAAAAAATAGGTAATATGCCACTTGTCATGTAAATACTTCAAAATTTACTTATAAATTGAGCATAAATTTTCAGTCTTAAAATCCTAAATTTCTATTTGGGTCTACAAATCTGATTTTTCTACCACTATTTATTCTCTTTCATTTATATATACCAACTTCTACCATTTTCACAATCACTACCTAAGCCCCTGAGATCCACATTTTCTCCTACAATAAATACCCAACTACTAAAATAAGATAATCTAAACTTAGAAATTTCTCTACAGACAATATCTTATAATAATCAAATAAAAGGTGAACATAAGATACCAAATCAAACCAAACTCACTGCCATAGAGTCAATTCTGACTCATAGTGATCCCCATTAGGTCTTCAAGGCTGTAAATCTTTACAGAAGAGCAAGACTGTCTCATCTTTCTTCCACAGAACAGCTGTTGTTGCTGTTATGTGTTGTCGAGTCGGACCCGACTCATAGTGACCCCTCCTTGGGTTTCCGAGGCAATATTACTACAGAAGTAGATTGCCCAGCCTTCCCTCCGAGGAGTAGCTGGTGAGTTTGAACCACCAACCTTCTGGTTAGCAGTCAAATGCCTTAGTCACTACGCTAGCAGAACAGCTAGTGGGTTTTTAATAGCCAAACTTTTTGGTTAACAGCCAAATGTCTTGGCCACTTGTACCACCAGAGATCCTTAACATAAGATACAGACAACCTAAAATTTCCATTTATTTCTGTCACTGTTGGATCGGGTGGCAATGTCTCTACTTTGAGCTACAATTACTATAGTTTAATAAATGTGTTTGCTGCTGCTTCACCTGACATATGGGATCATAGAACTTTCCAGTAGAAAAGATCATCTATTTCAATCTCTTTGTTTCATATAGATTGAGAATACTAAGACCCAGAAGAGCTCATCTTTTGGAACTAACACATTCTGAACTACCAAAAATACCAAACCCACTGCCATCGAGTTGATTCCAACTCATAGCTCCCCTACTGGGTTTCCAAGGCTGTAAATATTTACAGAAGTATATTGCCTCATCTTCCTCCCAAAGTGGATCTGAACCGCTGACCTTCTGGTTAGCAGTCAAATGCCTTACCCACTAAGCCACCTAGAGCTCCTTTTACTGCATAACTCTTCATTACCACGATGAATCTTATTAATATTTCTACCTAAGAGGTATACTGTGGCTAGATGGGAACCAATTTTGTATAGTATTATATTTTACAGACGGGAAACTCCAACAAAAGGAAGTTTACTGGTTTTCTGAAGGCCACGTAATGGCCAACTGTCAGGTCTTTAAACACTCTGAGCACTTTGCTCCTGTCATAATGTGGTAGGGAAATGGTCAATGACGGTCGTAAAAACAAGTAAACAACAGAGATAAAAATCAATGAGATACAAAACTTGGTGGTATCTTTTCAATTTGAATCTTCCAAATATAAAACACATTCAACACTATTTCTATTCCTCTAGAAATAACATATCTTCTAAAAGTATTCATTTTCAATATTATACACTAACTTGCAAAGTAAACTTTTTTACATTTTTCAGAATAAATAACAATCATAAAGATTAAACACACTGCTTGTTACACTAACAAAGTCAAAGATAACTTTAAGAAATTAGTCTTCTAGTCAATCTTTTGCTAAGGAAGTCTAGTTGTTTTTTTTTAAACACCTGTTCATTGGGTACAAAGGTTAAAACAAAGTAAAATACAATCATATGACATACTTTTCCTTACTGGGGCAGAAGAAACAGAATTGATTCCTTCCGATTGCCAATCTCAGACGGAAAAGAAAAAGTAAAGGTAAGATCTATATGTGTTTGGTGTTGTTACTGATTTTTTAAAAAATAAATCATACCTAAACTTGTGAATTTTGTAAAACAATGCTTTGCCTTTAACAAGTTATGAAACAGCAGAAAATATTAAATATTTACACAGTCTATCTCAAAAATAATATAAACTTGGGACATGGATAGAGAATCTTTTCCAAACAAAACAATGTAATACCAAAAAAGTTCTCTTTAAAAAAAAAAAAAAAAATTATCTACACAAATATCTAAGACTTTTTATTTATTCTGAAATATGTTAATTATACAGCATTTTGAAGTGACATTAAATGTCAAACAAATTTGCAAGATGAAAAAAGATTGGCCATCAGTTGACAATTGTTGAAGTTGGGGCAAGATGTAGTTTCCATATTTTTGTTTTTTCTTGAAATTTTCCATTATAAAAGTTTTAAGACTTGAAAAAAAGTCCGTAAGATAGTTAAGAAATGAGCGAAACTACTTGTGAATAATTAACATGTTATTTCAAATACACTGAATTCTGGCACAAATATCTAAACTACTTAGTGACAAAACTGCACATATATTTTACTTAACAAAACCAAAATAATTATAGCACTTTTTACTTCCCAAAGACTCCTAAAAATTTGTACTTAAAGTTGCATTAACATGGACAGGCATATAAAGCGATCAATAACATCTGTGATGAAAGCTTTCCTCAACAATCAACCATACACGACCAAAAGGGCAGCATTTGTCCAAAAACAAAGTTCAGAAGGCAGGAAGGGGCAGGAAAGAATGAATGGAAACAGGGAACCTAAGGAGAAAGTGGAAAGAGTGCTGTTATAGTGAACAGACTACAACTAACATCGAAAAACAAAATGACCGTAACTTGTTGAATGGAAAACAAACATGCTCTATAAACTTTCACTCCAATGATGACAATAAAATGTCAAAAAAAATGCATTAGTAAGAACACTGTTTCTTCTTTAATATACTATGTACCATTTCCTTTTGGGTAAAGCTCTTTTTTTCTCTCTCTCTCTCTTTTTTGCTGTAATGTAGGCGGCAGGGTATTTAAAAGAATACTGAATTTTATGAAATAACTGGGAAGAAACTGATATTACATTTGTTCTGTATTTTTTATTAGCTACTAAACTGAAATAGGAGCTCTGGTGGTACAGTGGTTAAAGTGTTTGGCTGCTAACCAAAAAGTCAGTGGTTTGAACCCACCAGCTGCTCTGCAAAAGAAAGATGAGGAAGCCTGCTTCTGCAAAGATTTACAGCCTTGGAAACTACACAGGGCAGTTCTACTCTGTCCTATAGGGGCACTACGAGTCAGAATTGAGAACTGACTTAATGGCAATGGGATGTGATTTGGTTTTTAATCACTAAAATAAAATCCAAGTATTACTTCAATTTGAGGAAAAAATCCAAAAGGAAATAAAAAGAAAAAATGGTCTTTTTTTCAAAAACTAACTTTTTTAAGGAAAATGTATGCATAACCTACTGGCTATTTGGCCAATCCAATTTCTTTAAGTTTGCTAATAATGCTATGTAGTGTTCCATTACATTGTACATAAGGTCTTAAGAGTTGGAAACAACTCAATAGTAGCTAATAACAAAAGTGATTCTTATGTGTAGGGATTTATCTGTTCACTTCAGTGATGGTCAACAGCCATCCCTTGTCTTTCCCCTTTTAAAAGAGACACACATATGAAAATTTCCATGGATTATGTGGCTCAACCAGTGCCCTTTATAACTTTAGACCTAATATTATTTTAGATTCCTTGAGACTTTTTTATACAGAATCTACATTGAGCTCAGTCTACACTGCTTTCAAGTATGCAATGTATCAAGTGGAAAGAAAAATAATTTTAAAATCCTTTTCTAATCATTGTAATTTTATTTCCATTAGTACATTGATGATAAAGATAATAAATGTTAAGACCTCCCTCTGTCTCCATTTCTACAGAGGATTGCAGGCCCTACCTTGCTTCCATTTCCTTCCACAGAAGGAATAGCTTAGCCATTGATATCATTTACACATTCATGATAATATAAATACTGAATACTGATCTAATTACAACTGTGTTAGAAGAATTATGAGACAGGAACATTTAATGTGTTGGTTATAAAGGTAGGAAGTATTTGAAAGAGAGAGGAAGACTCCCATCTTCCATAGTTGGAAGTCAACAGATAATACCAACGGATATAACCACAGGGAGGAAGTAGGAAGAGAGCTATTACATTGTGGGTATTGCAATCAATGTCACAAAATGTTACTGAACTGTTGAATGGAAAATAAATTTGCTCTATAAACTTTCTCCCAAATCACAATAAAAATAAATACCAATGGATAATGCTTTAGACTGAAAAATCAGGAAATAGCAATATAAGCATATATTTAAACATGTATACCTACATAAATATATATTCTTCCGGACATTCTTCTGTGCACTTATATTAAAACATTTAAATGTACAACCACTTCAGTTGCTTTAAAGGTCCTTTCAACAGATCTAATAACTAACGTTATTATTGTTGAACTAATGAGACACCCTAAAAACTATTATCTTCTCGTTTCCCACAGGTACTTTTCAGTTTGTTCAAATCAAAGTGCCACAATGGAGAAGGGTCAGGTCTTGTTTCATGCTTTATGTATTTTAGGAAAAAGTTTTAAAAATCAAAGAGTTCTTAACAATCACAAAAGTACTAGTCTCCTATTGAGATAAAATACTCTCTTCTATCAGGCCAGCAGTATGAAAATCACCTGCATCACGATCCTTTGGTCCCTTGCCATGGTATTATTATCAGATGAAAGCCAGGCTTCTAAAACAGTAAGTCCTCACAATCAACTAAATAAAATATGGTCAAAGGTAAACTTGGTGTACATTCAGGAGTATATCCCATAGCAGCATAAGAAAGTAAAGAAAACCGGAGCTATCGAAAATAACTCTGTAGTTAGCTGTGTATATTCAAAATCAGCTCTCTGAGCCAGATTTTAATTTGACAAAAGCAGTTTTCACTTTTTAAAACTGTTAGATCTTTAAGAGTCAATTATAAAGAAAAATCTGTACATTTTCAGTATAAAGCCAGAGAGTAGTTTTAAGATATAAAAATCACACTTTAAAAGGTAAAAAACTTTGTAAAACACATATTTATGAAAGAAATTATAATAAACTGTAGTAAACAATGTTGCTGCAGTGTTTATTATATTGGGGGGATATTTCAAATGCAAAAGTAGTCAAAAGAAGAGCTATCGCTTTGGATTTATACCCACAGAAGGATACAGATGTGACCTAGCTCTGACACATTGTCTGGCTCCTTCACTCAATATATGGCTCAATTTTTTTTTTTTTTAAGATATGTATCTCCTTTTCAAACACCAAACTTTGAGCTGTTAACCTCATAAACCTGTATTAAAAAAAAAAACCAAATGCACTGCTATCGAGTTGGATCCAACTCATAGCAACCCCTCCTTGGGTTTCCAAGGCAGTATCATTATGGAAGTAAATTAATTGTCCAACCTTCCTTCCGAGGAGTGACTGTTGGGTTTAAACCGCCAGCCTTCTGGTCAGCAGTCAAATGCCTTAGGCACTACGCCACCAGAGCTCCCTTAAACCTGTATATTAGGTATTATTTTTAAATTATTTAGTACATCCTTAGGTAAAGTGTTGGCTATGCTGACATATTTCTAAATAATTTCCTCAGAATAAATGCTAATCTTGCACACCAAATAAATTAATAGAATTATTATTTACCATTTATTTCCATATATATAAATAAGAATCTACCAGTACTCTTTCTGTTTGTAATGATTATGTAATAATATTTGGAAGATAGCTGTATGACAAATAATCTCATCAGGGTATATGCATCAGAATTTCTTTAATGTTTAATATTTCACCACAAGAAAGAAAAAATATTTGTTCTACCTTCTTCACATGATAGTACCAAAAGATTAGAGATGATATTTTTCTTCAGAACTATTTCCTTCCAGTGTCAAAGAGCCTGAATATGAAATTTTAGAAAATAATGTTAATATTTTTCCTAACTAATTCATTTTTAATTTTGTTCTTTTTTAGGAAGTCAGATGCAATTTCACAGAAAAGAATTATTCCTTCATTCCAATGGATATCCATAAAGATGTTACTATACTTGATCTCAGTTATAACCAAATTACTTTGAATGTTAGAAATATAAGGACACTACAGATGTATGTTTTACTCACTGAGCTCTATTTGATTGAAAATAATATCTTTATCTTACATAATAACAGTTTTAGTAACCTCTCCAATCTAGAAATTTTAAATATCTGTAGAAACTCTATCTATGTAATTCAACAGGGTGCTTTCATAGGCTTAAATAAACTACAACAGTTACATCTCTGTCAAAACAAAATAGTTCAGTTGGATCCTGATATATTTGTGCCTCTTCAAAATCTGATACTTTTGAATCTGCAAGGCAATTTGATACGCTCTTTTGATGTTCCACAACTATTTCATCTGGAATTAATAATTTTACATGGAAATCCATGGAACTGCTCATGTAGACTATTCAATTTGCAGAACTGGTTGAATTCATCAAATGTGACACTAGGTAAGCTATCTTAAAATGATCAAAACAAAATGTGACTGAATTTAGGTTGTTTTGCTGCAAAAAAAAATCTCATTTTACCTTTTCAAGAGAAGCAAACTATTCCTGTTTAAAGGAGACATGAAGAAGCATTGATAAGCAACTGCTGAATAGATGTTACCCTTCCCCATTCCCGGGCTGGGGAGGTGAGGAAAGAAAAATGTTCCATATGCATGAGATAACTTTATTACTTCATGTATTAAGTATAAACTTTCAATACTTTTTCTTTACGTACTTTCCTGTTAAGACAGCTTGCCACAGAGTAGGTGAAAACAGGGGCCCTATGTTGTTAATTGCAAATCATGCGCTGCTTAAGACCCAGATCTTAGCCATAATTTTAATCATAAAATACTAACAGAGACAAAGTAAGCAATACAGAGATACTTCATTTAAAATGTATTTATAAAATATATTATCAGGTATGTGCATCTTTCCCTCATTGTTTTGCCAGGCAAATACAACAAGAGCTTCTTTCTTATAGTATCTTTACTAATGAGAGACAGAATGTCAAAAAAAAATCCTAGATAAGAATAATACAAATTGTTAACCATTCTTATTCTCTATGATAAATGTCAATTTTTTTTCTGATTCACTAGAAAATGAAGACATCACCATGTGTAGCAACCCGGATATCCTGAAGAGCTACAGTATTAAAACAGTACCTTATAAAACGGAATGTCACTCAAAATTTTCATCTATAAATGAAGATCTTGATGTCTATTTCAAATCTATTAGTAATTCAACATTTAATTATTCCTTGAACAACATAACAATAAATTCAGGTAATATACTGGTTTTAAATATGATTATCATTGAAGGTATCATATTAAATAAATTGAGGTAGTTTTTATCTCTCATTTTAAATATCTATGAACAATGTAAAAGAACAATGTCTCATCTTAACAAAAAGATTTACAGAATACTGGGTTTCCAAACTAGGTTCTGCTAGTTATCAGACAAAAGTAACTGTGCAAATTATTTAACTTCACTGAGCCTTAGTTTTAACGTATCAAGTCAGAATTCTCAACTGGCATAAATCAATAATGTCCTAGGTGAAAGGTAAATGAAAAGATATTCTTTTATTATACTATGAAATACCTTTTATTTATTGTTGATTTAGTAACTTTCACCTAAAGAAAACTATAATGTATGTTCTTTCCCAATGCCAAGATTATGTTGTATTAGGATATGCTATTAATTTGTTTTTGTCAATTTAACAAAATCTCTCTTTCTCTCTCTCTCTCGGTATCCCATTTAAGAACATGAAAGTTTTGGAAAAAGTTGGGCTTTTCTTGTGGGTGTTGCTGTCACTGTACTGATGACTTCACTACTCATTTTTATTTCTATCAAATGCCCAGTATGGTATAATTTTCTGCTCAGTTACAATCATCACCGCCTGGAAGAGCATGAACCAGAAACCTCTGAAGATGGTTTCACTGGCAATTCAAGTCCTCTTTCAGAGATACCAGAAACAAACTCTGAAGAAACTACAGTAATATTTGAACAACTACATTCATTTATGGTAGATGATGATGGGTTTATTGAAGATAAATATATAGATACCCATGAATTACATGAAGAAAATTAACTTATTTTAATGTTTGATTCTTTTAAACATGTTATCAGTCCTCTCACAGTGTAGACGTGGAGATTCTGATACATGACACACCAAACTGCTAATACACATTCATGTTAAATACAATATATACATCAATATAAAAAAACTGTTCTCTTCATTGGTACGGATGAAGCAAGTTGAAATACAATAACTGACACTCCTCAGTAGTGAACAGTTACATGGCTAATCTACGATACCAGCATTACTATTCTCAGCTGCATTTATAAAACCATGAATACTGATAAGGAAAAAGCCAAAAGTATGTTATTAATTAAAAAGAACTAATCCTCATATTAACCTAGATATTTAAATGTTATATATCTTCAATTACAGTTCCAATCAGTAAAATAAATAAGGGTTTTGGATATCTATCATTATGGGTCAAAGTATGGAAGAATGGGTAACTTAAACTCACAATATTCTAAGATAAATTTTATGCTCATAGTGTGAATTCATGAAGTTGAAAATACTGTTTTAAAATATGCTTCCTGATTTATCACAGTAAATTTCCTTAAACTTTAATAGCAACATAAAGCACAGGCACAACATTCAGGCATAATCCCTAATAAACTGAACAGGTTATAAAGAAAGCCCATCAGTACAATGTATGACTGCCACAACTGACTAGGACAGAGGCTTCCCAAGTGGGAATCAGAATTATCAATGGTTCTTATTTTAAAAATACGTATTGTTTTCCTCTCTCTGAGATTTTTACAAAAATGGGCCTGGTCTGATGCAGAGAAATCTTCAGCTGGTTCATGGATAGCTATCAGAGATCTGCTATTTAGAGCAATGCTTGCTTCCCAAATTACTTTCTAGAACACGATGTTCCTGAGAGATACCTAGAAGCATTACAGGGGGAAAAATAAAAAGGTCCACGGTCAAGTTAGGAAACATGGGATTCAAGCAAAATAAAAAAGTCTTTACTATAGGACTTTCCTAAGCTAAACTGTTCTTTGAATCTTCAAAAGAAAAATATTAAGTATTTTCCAAACTTACTTGACAACAAAAATAATTTCTTACAGTATACCGTTGAAGAGCTGATAGCACAATAATGATCCAAAGAACATAGTTTGGAAAACACTGGCCTTAAGACTATAGCTATTATAGGAAGGATCTAAAGTAAATTACTTGTCAATTTCTTAAAACCAATTGGTTGCAATCATAATTTTACCAACTTAACAATGTAAATAGTGGCATTAAAAACTATAGCAAACTCTGTAATATTTTACCATCCATGCATGAGGAAATAAGTATATTTGTCCATATGCTTTAAAGATAATTTATCTCTAAAACAATGAAACATATTTATGGATGAAATAATATGTCTGAGGTTTTATTTATCATAACACTGGAAGGAGAACGGTAGCTAGAGGTATGGATGGAGCTAATGGTACTTGGTGCCGGAAGATGGGTAAATAGAAGTATAAACACTATTTTTTGCAAATTTCTCCAGAATAACATTTTTAAAATGTGTATATAGTTAAAGATCCCATAAAAGAAACTAAAAATATGTAAATTTATAGATTAATGTATATAAATTATTTTTAAAGTTATGTTGTTGTTGCTGTTATTATGTGCTGTGGAGTCGGTCCCAACTCATAGTGACCCCTCCTTGGGTTTCCGAGGCAGTATCACTACAGAGGTAGATTGCCCCATCTTCCTTTCGAGGAGTGGCTGGTGGGTTTGAACCGCCAGCCTTCTGGTTAGTAGTCAAGTGCCTTAGGCACTATGCTACCAGAGATTCTGTTCAAAGTCTACTGAGAGAAAATGAAAACTGTTTAGGATGATATGCCCTGTGAAATAAAAGAATGGACCTATTTATTTATATTGCATATTTGCTTATATTTATAGGAACATGTTTCTAATAAAGGATATAAATGTTTTTATGTTTAATATTTCTAATAGATAACACCAATTATAATTTACTGTTCTAAATCTTAACATGCAAGAATGATATAATCTCAGGAACACTTAACTATATTTTCTCAGTGATGCATCATTCTGCTAAAATATAATTTCCTAATTATAAAATACAAACATTAATATTGACAAATGTAAAAGAAATGAAATATAATTATAAATGGGCAAAGGCTACATCTAACTTCAACCTCATATTCAAAGCCTTTTATCATTCCGCCCTTAGAATGGGTATTCAATAAATATCAGACTAAATAAAGAAAAACAGCTTTAAAATTATAATTACATGTTTTTAAAGGACAACTGATTTTAATAAATAACAAACCAGAAAGCGTAGACATCAGAATTGGACAAGAACAGTTAGTTCATGCTGACACATAAATATGAATTAAAGCCAGGTTTCTAAGTATTATTGTGGTAATTTATCAAGGCTATCTACTATATCCAACTTACTATAAACAGACATTCCATATTATGCACTAAAAGAAAACACAGAAAATTTTCACACGTGCCTTCTTAAGGTATGATATTTCCTGCTCTCTTTGAATGTTTAAAGTCAAGATGAATCTTTGTGCTATTAAGATGTTAGCCATCTGGTTAATGCATGAAATAACTCTTTCCTCCTGCTGTATGTATATAAAAGTTGTTGTTGTTGTTACGTGCCGTCGAGTCAGCCCCGACTCATAGCGACCCCTCCTTGGGTTTCCGAGGCAGTATCACTACGGAAGTAGGATTGCCCAACCTTCCTTCCGATGCAAACAATAATTCCCAGATTATAAATTTTAAGATTGCCATATGTTTATTGGTTCATTTGATTAAAGAGAAAATATCATAAAATGTAGTAATTTGCCATGAAAATATCACCAAACAGTTTTGACACTTAATATCTGTGTTTTTAATTGTTTTAGACAATATTTAATTAAAGTCAAAGAGGTGATGAAGAATAATTATATTTACATCAAATCTACTTTCTAGGCATTATTCCCAATGCTACATTGACTTTATCAACAAAGTCAAAGTTAGTTGGTATCTGGTCTTCAGTTTGAACTGTCAGCCTTGTGGTTAGCAGTCACATGCCTTAGGCACTATACCACCAGAGCTCCTTGTATGAAGATGCATATATAAATTTTATCTATAATACAGATTGCTAATATAACTACTATATGTCAATGTTGATGAGATGATGTAAATAGACCACTACTGATAATCTAATTTTCTTTGGATTAGGGCTGCAATCTCACAATTCAATTTTGTTAAAATGCCAAGTGGTAAAGAAGGTGTTTTTATCAATCTTAGACTTTAAGCTCCAAAAGTAGAAATCCTATTCATGTAATCTATGTTGTGTTATTCTTTGTATAGGACTTAAATATCTAATGGCAAATGAAGTTAATAGATATGTAAACAATAAAATATGTATTGCAACTATCCAACTTATTTACATTAAAAAAAAAAGGCAACAGGGAAAAATAGTTAAGAAAAATTCTAAGAGAACACATGGCTCAGCAGTTAAACTACCTAAAGCTCACCTAAGAGTCTGTTTGACAAGTTTTGATTTGGGTAAAAGGAAAGGCAATATACCAAAAGCAAGTGATCAACACAATAACACTAAAGAAAAGGATGACACAGGAAGGTATATAAGAGGTACAGACAACAAAGACAAACACTGTTACATATACAATACTGCATTACCTTTAATAACAAACATTCATCTACAGATAGATACATAGGTGAGTAGGCTAAATGATCAGGCACGAGGGAATATACCCATGACCATATATAAGTTTGGCAGATGATATTTCTACATAGATATTTGTATGTGACTTAACGAAAAAAAAAAAAATATATATATATATATATATATATATATATACACACACACAAATATATAATAGATATATGCTAGAGCTCTGGTAGCATAGTGGCTAAGACACTTGCCTGCTAACCAGACAGCTGGCGGTTCAAACCCACCAGCCACTCCTCGGAAGGAAGGTTGGGTAATCCTACTTCCGTAGTGATACTGCCTCGGAAACCCAAGGAGGGGTCGCTATGAGTCGGGGCCGACTCGACGGCACATAACAACAACAACAACATGCTAGAGCTAACAGGGCAAAGTTATGATAACTTCTTAGCCACAGCCAAATACCCTGAGAAAATGAGTCACTGGGCTCCACAGGCTCCCGACCATGGTTGCAGGTGACAATAAGTTCTACTGGTATAACAACACTACACAAAAACATTATTCTACATCCTACTTTGCTGAGTAGTGACTGGGGTCTTAAAATCCTACAAACAGCCATTTAAGATGCAACAATTGGTCTCTCCTTGTCCGGAACTAAGAAGCCTGAAGAAAACCAAAGATACATGGAAATAATTAGTCCAAAGGACTAGTGGACCATGCGACCCTCAGCCTACATGACCCTGAGACCAGATGAACTAGATGGTGCCCAGCTACTACTGTTAACCTTTGGAAAGGGATCAAAATAGGAGATCCTAAGTAGACTGGGAGAAAAATGTGGAACAAAACTCAAGATCATAGAAAAGACCAGGCTTACTGGTCTTATAAAGATTGGTGAACCCCTCGATACTATGGCCCTGTTCTGGTTATCTAGTGCCACTCTGACAAGAAATATATCACAAATGGGATGGCCTTAACAAACAGGAGTTTATTCTCTTATAGTTTGGAGGCTTCAAGTCCAAGTTCAAAGTGTCAGGCTCTATGGGCTGGGTGAAAGCCCCTCAGCCTTGAGCTTCAGCTCTGCCTCCAGCTCCCGGCCCACTGAAGCTAGACTTTTCTTCACTCAGATAGCTGTCAAAGCCCAAGGTTGACAAGTAAAAAGGCACAGTCCTGATGCTACCAAACCACACAGCAGGCCATTAATTCAAGTCCATTGTAAGTCCCAAGGTCAGCAGAGCATGACAGGCTGCTACTGAACAACACGGCTATGTGCAGGGTCCAAGTGTGCCATAAGCTAGAGACTATCCCCAAGGCTTCTTATATACAGGAAGCAGACCACATCCCAAAGGCAGCTACTGAGCTGCTTGTGGTAGATCCCACCATGGAGTTGACTGCCAATCTCATCATGGGGAATTACTGCCTCCAGCTGCTCAGCCACTCAACCAGGCCCAGCCAAGTTGACATACAAACATAACCACCAGAGAGCCCTGGAATGTTCATTCTGAATTGTTCATTCAGTCATTCTTCAGGCCTGGAATTGAACTCACTCCCGTGGCTTCTAGCCAGACATTTATGCCAGATAGGTACACTTCTCAGAACAATCCACCATGGGAGATCAGAAGGGCAGTATTTGCACAGGGAGACAGCTCCGAAGGTAGGAATGCAAAGGAAAGACACAGGGAAAAGCTAATCACAGGGAAAAAGTGGGAAGAAAGCTGTCACATTATGGGAACTGTGATCAGTATCCTGAAATAAAACGTATTTGAACTGTTGTATGGAAAATGAATTTGCTCTGTAAACTTTCACCCAAATCACAATAAAAATTTTTTCTTAAAAAAAAAGAATCTGTTTGATTTCTTTAATTTGTACTTACGTTTGTCTTTCAGTAAATATGACATCCATACTTTGTGTTTCACGATCATTTTGAGCTTTAAGCTGAATAAACAGTTAAAAACAGAAGTTAATGATAAAAATAATAACTATTAAACCAAACTATTTCTTTAGAGGTTATTCTGGGTCTGTACTAAATTATATATTATTATACTAATCCTAATGACATTCGCAATGTTTTTAAAAATACATTGTTTCTTCTTAAAAAAAAACATCAAACACTGTCATCAAGTTGGGTCGACTCACAGCAAGCCCTCTTTGGGTTTCCAAGGCAGTATCTCTATGGAAGTAGATTGCCCAGTCTTCCTTCTGAGGAGTGGCTGGTGGGTTTGAACCATCAGCCTTCTGGTTAGCAGTCAAATGCCTTAGGTACTACACCACCAAAGCTCCTAATAGCAGTATTTAGGATTATAGTAATACCCATATCTAAGGGCCATAACATTTTATCACACTGCTCTAGATGTAAATTATTTGTTTTAGATGATATGACTTAAGTAAATCTACTGCTTATATTTATAAATTTTCTTACCATATTGTAATCATTCATTACTTCTTCCATCTCAGTATTAGTATTAAGTTTATCTACCAACTAAAAAAAAAAAGTTGTTAGTCTTTATAAATTTTCTCTGTAATTTTTATAACTGTTCAATCTCAGTCTTATTCTTAGTTAATCAGTGCTCAGTGAGTAGTCGTTTAAGTCAAATATTAATACTAAGTATTTTATCTTCTAAGACAAAAAAAAATCTTGTACTACCTAAGTAAGCAATCACAATGCATTCGGTAAACAGTAAACTATATTTTTAGGATAGAAAAGTGAGCAGTAATGAGCTACTCTTCCTATAGACCACACCTAGAAGAAATCTGTCTGTACTGAAAAGATGCCTGAGTTTGTAAAGAAGGGTTTATTGCCGTTGTGTGCCAATGAGTATGATGACTCATAGTGACCCTACAGGACAGAACAGAACTGCCTCACAGGGATTCCTAGGCTGTAATCTTTACAAGAGTTCCTATGGAGCCACTGGCGGGTTCAAACCACCAACACGAGGGCTTAACCACTGAGCCACCAAAACAAAACAACAACAACACCAAAAAAACACTACCATTGAATTGATTATGATTCATAGTGACCCTATAGGACAGAGTAGAACTGCCCCCATAGGGTTTACAGAGAAAAGGCTACTACATCTTACTCCCATGGGGCAGCTTGTAGGTTCAAATCACTGACATTTTACTTAGCAGCAAAATGCTTAACCTGTGTGCTACTGGGGCTCCTTATTGAGCCAGTTGTTGTTGTTGTTGCTGTTACGTGCTGTCAAGTCAGATCCGACTCATAGTGACCCCTCCTTGGGTTTCCGAGGTAGTATCACTACAGAAGTAAATTGCCCAAGCTTCCTTCTGAGGAGTGGCTGGTGGGTTTGAACTGCCAGCCTTCTGGTTAGCAGTCAAGTGTTGTTGTTGTTGTTATGTGCCGTGGAGTCGGACCCGACTCATAGCGACCCCTCTTTGGGTTTCTGAGGCAGTATCACTACAGAAGTAGATTGCCCCATCTTCCTTCCGAGGCCTCCTTAAAAAAGGGCTTAAAGAATGCAAGTTTTGGGAAGACCTCTCTCTCTTTTTGTAAGTGGAGGAAGTTTTAACAGATATACAAATTTACACTAGTAAAAATACAAAGGAATTTTCCTGGTATTCTAAAAAAGGAAAAAAAAAAAAAAGTCAACAGGGCAAGTATCAAACAGAACACTAGTAAGCCACTTCAAAAAGTCAAGTAATGGTAACAATAATTAACATTTTAGGGTATTTGTTTCATGCCAAATACTGTTCTCCCATTTTACATGTATTAACTCATTCAATTTTCACAATTACTCTATGAAGTAGATATTACTATCTATATTTTATAGACAAGGAAATTTAGCTTCTGGCAGTCAGAATTGGAACAGGTGGTCCACTAAAAGCAAATTATTTTAGTATAACCAACTGTAACAATTCTACCACTTGTCTGTCAGTCTGTCATATTGTGGTGGCTTGTGTGTTGCTGCGAGGCTGGAGGCTCTGCCACTGGTATTTTACATACCAGCTGGGTCAGCCATGGTGGACAGGTTTCAGCAGAGGTCCCAGACTCAGACTGACTCAGAAGAAGGAAGGGGCCATCCACTTCTCAAACAATTGGCCAGTGAAAACCTTATGAATAGCAGTGAAACACTGTCTGATGTATTACTGGAAAACTTTATGAATAGCCCTGAAACATCATCCAATACAGTGCCAGAAGATGAGCCCCTAATACTTACATGTGTTAATATGTATCACACTTTTAATTATGATATAAATAATAAGTGCTAATGAGATCTAGGGAGCTCTGGTGGCATACTGCCTAAGGCATCTAACTGCTAACCAGAAGGCTGACAGTTCAAACCCATCAGTCACTCCTTGGAAGAAAGACTGAGCAATCTACTTCCATAGAGATACCACCTCGGAAGCCCAAGGAGGGGTTGCTATGAGTCACAATCAACTCTACGGCAGTGAGTTTGGTTTGGTTTGGTTAATGAGATGTAACATTTATTGAGTGCTTACTACATGTTAAGGATCTCTGGTGGTGTAGTGGTTAAAGCATTCGGCTGCTAACCAAAAGGTCAGTGGTTCAGGAAGGCAGTCTGCTTCTGTAAACATTTACAGCCTTGGAAACCCTACAGGGCAATTCTACTCTGTCCTATAGGATCAGAGTCAGAATCAACTCAACGGCACTGGGTTTTTGGTTTTACTGTATGTTAGTTATCTGGCTAAGTGATTTCTCTATATCAAAAAAAAGAAACAAAAAGTCAAGAGGGCATCAGACATGTCGTGCTACTTCATTAAATCTATAACTAGCATATGTTACGTTTTCTAATATTTTTAGACTAAGGACTTTACCAATGGATTCAATCTAACTAAAAAGATTTTTTACAAAATGTCACTTGATATTTTATAAAAACTATTTCTTTTTTATATTTAAAACAGAACATTTACTAAGGAAAATTCATACATTTTAGGCCCTCAAAATGTCCATTATGAATTATATAGTGCAAGAAACTTGAAATTATAATATACTATAATCAGCAAAATTTTGTTTGTATACCAAAAGCCAAACTCACTGCCCTCAAACTGAACCCAACTCATAGTGACCCCTCCGTGGGTTTCCAAGGCAGTATCACTACGGAAGTAGATCCCCCAATCTTCCTTCCAAGGAGTGGCTGGTGGGTTCCAACCACCAGCCTTCTAGTTAGCAGTCAAATGTCTTAGGAACTATGCCACCAGAGCTTCCTTTGTTTGTATAAATAATGTAAAAATACTAAGCAGGTAATCATAATTTACCTAACCATTACAGTAGAATGTTTCTTATTTCTTCTAACACTCACTGCTTCTTAGTTAGAAGCAGTGAGATAGAAGTGTGTCTTTTGCAATAAATAAAGCACCTAAGGGGAGCTCTGATGGCGTAGTGCCTAAGGCATCTGACTGCTAATCAGAAGGCTGGCAGTTCAAACCCACCAGCCACTCCTCGGAAGGAAGGTTGGGCAGTCTACTTCTGTAGTGATACTGCCTCAGAAACCCAAGGAGGGGTGGCTTTGAGTCGGATCTGACTCGACGGCAGTGAGTCTTTTGGTTTTTTTAAGGAGTTGAAAGTAAGAAAATCATGACATTAGAAATGTTCATGGTGCCAAAATCAACCTGAGGATTGGGACAGCTATGAACACTATGTCAAGACTACATTACAAATCATTTGTGATAGAACTAAACTATGTTACATACTCTATTTTGAGAGAATGCAAACACTTTATTTTGAATAAAACATATAAATGGAGGTATTCTGCATGTGAAATAATTAATTTTTTACAATTTCCTGGTGACAACATTACATAGAAAGGTAAAATGTGTTTGTTTGTTTTCAGTTGTTTTTTTATTGACATACAGGTAGACTCTATAAAATGTGTTTTCAAAGCAATGACATTATAGACATTCAAAACATTTTAGCTGCCTTGTAAATTATAATTTTAACATTGTTGAGAAAAAAAATATGTGTGTGTGTGTACATGTTTATTTGTAAATACTGGCAGTCCCCAGATTATGATCAAGTTCTGTTCCTAAACTTGTCTTTAAGTAGAATTTGTACATAAATCAGAATAGTAAGTTTCGTCTATAGCATCAGTTAGTCAAATGTTTGTATTGGTATACAGTACACCTTTCTATACATAAGAACACGTCCAGAAAAACTAAAATATCTTCCATAATAACATTTTGATGTATGTTACAAAGTAGTACCTGTTTGTTACTACAAACCTCAAGTTTTCAATATAATAGGCTTTATGGGGTTGGTTCATATGTACAGATTATACTTAAGTCAAATATTCATAACCTAGAGACTGCCTGTAAATGTATTTAAAAAAAAAAAAACTGGAAGATACACATCAATCAGTTAAGCCAAGTTATATCTGGGAACCAAAATGAAGTAGAAAGGAAAGGGGTATTTTACCCTATGTAGTTTTTATGGTTTGAAATGTTCACAAAAAGCATGTATTCATGAGTTATTTCATATTTAAAATAATAAATATTTTTAAGAGTGGTAAAAAGCAATGAAAATATTCAAAAGAAATTCTCTCAGAAGGCAGCAAATACCATGTTGTAGTCTGCTAGTTGTCCTTGAAACTCTTTGATTTCAATAGCTAAAGTTTCAGCCCTGCAAGCATAAAATAAATATTACATTCATAAATACATAAATAAGCAGGCAGTTATGAATATTATGCATAACTTAAACTCCTAACATTTTATTATCAAATGATATGCATAATAAAAAAGATTTTTCATATTTCAACTGCAAAATTTCTCACCTCTTTTCATATGACAAATATACTGAATTCTCTTGATTGTACATTTCTATTTCTTTCTGAAGTTTATTAATTTCAGTTGTAAGTTCACTTATTTTACTCCTAAATAAAAGAAAGTAAAAATATTTTTAATCTGAAAGAGAGTCTTTCTAGTTAAACAAAACTTAAACTCCTCATACATATATAACAATAATGTAAACGGTTTTATGAAATTTCACTAAAAAATAATTTAATTCATTTATTTGATCAAGAAAAAAGTATGATACTATCATGTACTATGATACTAGCACAGATTATCTAATGATTAAGAAAGATGAAATAAAACCAGAATAGAAGCCTGGTCAAAGTGCTACAATCCACGGACAGAAGTAGATGCCTAATTGTCACCCGCACAGATTCTGCTACCCTGGAGGACAGCATTGCTGAATATTGACAATACTGACATGCTAGGCCATTGAATAATTATTTGTGATAGCGGGGGGTGGCTATGTACTGTACGACATTTAACAGCATCCTTGGTCTGTAAAGTAGTATCTCTCCCCACTATCTATTTGTTGTTGTTGTTAGGTCCCAAGGAGTTGGTTTTGACCCATAGCAACTCTATGTACAATAGAATGAAACACTGTTTGGTCCTGCACCACTCTCACAATCATTGCTATCAACACCCTTCCAAAAAAAAACCAAACTCACTGCCGTTAAGCCGATTTGATTCATAGCACCCCCTCCCTGGGTTTCCAAGGCAGTATCACTGTGGAAGTAGATTGCCCAAGCTTCCTTCCAAGGAGTGGCTGGTAGGTTTGTACCACCAGCCTTCTGGTTAGCAGTCAAATGCCTTAGGCACTACGCCACCAGAGCTCCTATCAACACCCTTACAACAACAAAAAGGTCTCCAGAAATTGCTAAATATTCTTTGGTGACCAAAGTCATCTCTAGTAGAGAACCACTACTTTTGGTTCACACAATTACATGAACAGCTAAAACTATTCTTCAAAACAAGCACAAATCTTAGAGAAGAAAGGCAATGCAATGATCAACAAAAGAATAAGTTTATCTCTTTTCTTTCCTTTAATCAAAAAGTGGCTATCAGAAATGCTACACTGAATGATAGCCTCATTATCTTTCTTCACTTTGAAGACAGACTGGGGGAGGAACCTATACTTCTCTTTATCTGAGAAACCAATGCAAAAGAATCAAGAAACAGTAAAGAAAACAGGACTTTTAGACCATAATAGAAGGATAGATTAAATGAAATGGAAATAAGAGAGAAAGACGATATAGATGAGCTAAGAAGAAAATAGGAGCTCTGGTAGCATAGGCGCTAAAAGCACTTGACTGCTAACCAGAAGGTTGGTGGTTCAAACCCACCAGTCACTCCTCGGAAGGAAGGTTGGGCAATCCTACTTCCGTAGTGATACTGCCTCGGAAACCCAAGGAGGGGTCACTATGAGTCGGAGCCGACACGACAGCACATAACAACAACAACAACAAGAAAATAAAATGACAAAATGGAGACAGGACAGTAGGACATCTGAGCAGAAAAAAGGGTAAGCAGATAATGAGAAAAAAAATCTTAGTTTAGAGCTCCATGCTTAGAGACATACAACAAAGCTTATAAATATATTAAAATTAGGCCACATTTGCAGTAACTGATCATATAGGTACTTACGTAAAACTGTATTTACATAATTTATCATAAATAAATATATACATTTTCCCTTTCTTAGTAGATGTAACTATTGACGTTCCAAAGGTATGAATAATATACTTCAGAATTATTAGCAAAAATACCATAGAAGATTATTCTTATCATTAGATTAAAAATTTGAACCTGAAATACATAGCTCACATACAAGCAAATACATAAAATTAAGACTCTTAGCCTAACTATATCATCACCTTTATTTTGCAGTGTAGCCAAATTATGTCAGAATACAAAGTTATTCTTAAAAAGCAATAAATACCTAATTATTTTAATAAGTACCACAGCTATTAAATATTCATGATCACACATTAAAAAAAAAAAAAGTCTTTATTTAACACACCTAAGAAGCCCAAGATAGTAAGATTTGTCTAAAATTTGTCTCTGAGGACCTAAAAAAAAAAAAAGCAAAAGTGTTAGTATTAGTACTCTAAAAATGTCACCTAAATAGCATATCCAAAGCACAACCAGAATTCCACTCTACAATTATCATATTGTTGTTTGTTGTTGTTATTTGCCATCAAGTTGGCCCCGACTCATAGCGACCCCTCCTTGGGTTTCCGAGCGACCCCTCCTTGGGTTTCCGAGGCAGTATCACTACGGAAGTAGGAATGCTCAACCTTCCTTCCGAGGAGTGGCTGGTGGGTTTGAACCGCCAGCCTTCTGGTTAGCAGTCAAGTGCTTTAGCCACTATGCTACCAGAGCTCCCACAATTATCATATAGTCTTCATGAATACCTTTAACAAATCAATCAAGAAGAATTGATGCAACAAAAAGAGATTTAAAGCTAAGGAAACAATGAAACTTAAAAAGATAGGCTAGAGGTGGGCTGTTAAAACAGTAAACTCTGTAAGACAGATTGATTGACCAGATACTGAGTATTCAAAAAAAAAAAAAAACAAGCCCACTGTTGCTGTTGAGTCAATTCCAACTCACAGCAATCCTGTAGGACAGAGTAGAACTACCCTAAGGTTTCCAAGACTAAATCTTTATGGCAAGAGACTACCTCTTCTTTCTCTAGTGGAGTGGCTGATGCGTTTGAACTGCTGACCTTTTGGTTAGTAGCCCAATGCTTTAACCACAGCACTAACCCAAGCTCCTATACTGGGCATAAGGGAGTCTAAATTAGGTCTGTCCCTGGAAAAGAACTTTCTGCAATGATAGAAATACCATATATCACCAAAACCAAACCAAACTCACTGCTGCGGAGTCGATTCGACTCATAGTGACCCCTCCTTGGATTTCTGAGGCGGTATCTCTACGGAAGTAGATTCCCCAAACTTCCTTCCGAGGAGTGGCTGGTAGGTTTGAACCGCCAGTCTTCTGGTTAGCAGTCAAATGCCTTAGGCACTACACCACTAGAGCTCCTTGCCATAATGACTAATAGCTATCATACTGGACAGTGCAGATCAAGACCGTTAATTCCTCACAAAGGATTTTCACAGTCATTCTCTTATTTAACCTCACAATTATTTGAATCAAGGAATAAGAATTTCACTCTAATTCTGATTCAGTAAAACTTCTTGTAGAAAATACATTCATCTTCTTAAAATATATACCTTTCATTCCAGTTTTCATTCCACTCAAACCCTGTTGTGTTACAGGACGATCTGCAACTTTGATTTGAGAAGACAGAACTCCTCCTGTCCCAACAGGCCCACCACGAGAGCCTGGTCTTGCTGTTCCAGGTAGCATCTAAATGACAAACAAGACTTCTCTTTTAGTAAATAGGGATAACACTATATCTCCACCAATACAAAACCACAGACAATTAAAAATTAAATTCTACATTATTTACTAAATATTCCTTATATTTTTAATTTCTGAAATATTAAATAATATTCAGTAATATATAATAAATTTAACATTTAAAATTATATGACTATTAAATAATATATTTCTTTACATTTTAAAATCCTATGTAAGACATTATAATACCCCAAACTGCAAAGGAGCTAAATGACCACCACAGTAAATGGTTATCAATTTGTAGTGAATAAAAAACCAGTTTACAAAACAGTCTTTCTGATTCCACTTATGAAAAAAAAATATAGTAACAGTGGTTATCTCCACATAATATTAGTTTATTTTTATTTTATTCTTTATACAGATTGTTTTCAACATTATTATAATGAATATATATTATTTCTTAAATATAGAGAAAATAAGGAAGTTGTCATTTAAAACAAAACAAAAAAAAGATATACCATATTTTTACATAAGTAACGTGTGCCTTCTACATTTGTTTGTCAACTACTGCCTCCTTCCAGGAGGTATTTTTATAACCATGCTATACGAATTATTTTACAGCAACATGTAAAAAAAATAATTGGCACAGAGGCACTTATGAAAATACCTCCCATAGGAAGGGAGCAGTTGACAAACACATGTAGGAGGCGTGTGTTATTTGAGTAAAAGCACAGTGATTTCATCACAAGTTGGTCATGTAAGTACTAAAGGGCTTACCTCACTTAGCAAGCATTCCTATTATGACTGTACACTATTCTCCTCTGTTTTTGCAAAATCCAATATAACCTTATACACCCTGAGGAAAGGACACAAGATTCCCTTCTTGTCAATTATTAAGTATGTACAGGCATGGAAGGTATAGACCACAGTCTGAAGCTGTTCGATGCTATCCCTTCCTCTTCTGTTTGTCTTTCTTTCCCTCTTAATCATTATTTTTCTCCTTTTCAGCTAAAGAGCAAAGTAGTAGACTAAGTATGTGGTAGAAATTTTAGATTTAGCAGAGTTAAGTACTTAGTATTAACCAAAAGGTTGGTGACTGAATCTACTCAGTAGCACTTCAAAAGAAAGGCCTGGCCATCTACTTCCCAAAGATTACAATTATTGAAATCCTGTGGAATACAGTTCTTCTTTGAAAAACATGGGGGTCACCATGTGTGTGTTGTTTTGTTTTTTTTTGGTGTTAGAAATTTTAGACAGGGGTTGAATACAGCCATTTCCATTCATTTTGTCTATTTTTAATCCTGAAGCTGGTGGCCTCTAATTCCACCAACAGTTCTTAAGTGTCTCTGAGAATTTCTTGGGAATTATTTTGCATTTGGGGCCAGCAACAGTAATGCACTCCAGGGAATAGTGACACAAAAACACTATCAGCTACAAATTCAAATTAAATCCATTCAGGGTTAGCCTTGTTGTTGTTATGGTTGTTATGTGCCCTCGAGTTGGACCCGACTCATAGCGACCCCTCCTTGGGTTTCTGAGGCAATATCACTACGGAAGTAGATTGCCCCATCTTCCTTCCGAGGAGTGGCTGGTGGCTTTGAACCGTCAGCCTTCTGGTTAGCAGTCAAGTGCTCTAAGCACTACGCTACCTTGTTGTTGTTGTTGTTGTTATGTGCCGTCGAGTCAGCCCTGACTCATAGCGACCCCTCCTTGGGTTTCCGAGGCAG
>NW_006921792.1:2104350-2106750 GCF_000298275.1 Orycteropus afer afer | reverse complement strand
CTTCCTTCCGAGGAGTGGCTGGTGGGTTTGAACCGCCAGCCTTCTGGTTAGCAGTCAAGTGCCTTAGCCACTAATGCTAAATCTCTCCCTGGTAAACCTTCTGAATAATTTCTCTCTACATAAGCATAATTGTGATAGCTATTCAAATAACTGTACTTTTTTTTTCATTTATCAGATGACAGTATAGGCAAGAAAGTATACATGAACCCAGCACATTAAAAAGAATGAGGTAGATATACATGCATTCACACAGAAATCTATTCACAATATATTACTGAAAGAAAAGATAAGACAGATAACAATGTAAGCAGTATCTTGCTTTTAGAAAAGACCAAAACCATACAAACTATACATCCATGTGTTTGTAAATGCACAAAGTGTGGCAGATGCACACTACTGTTGACAGTGGTTACAGTTGGGTTAGAGGGTAGAAACTCTCATGTACATTTAAATGTCAACATCTGTTGTGAGCATCCAAGAAATTACTATCAACATTTTGGTGTATCAATTTCTTTATGGCTTCTACATACATATAAACGCATTTTTTATGTTAAATTGCCATCACACTGCTTTTTTCACTTAGTATTATATCATAAACTCACTGCTGTTGAGTCGGATCCAACTCACAGAGACCCCTTCTTGGGTTTCCAAGGCACCATCTCTGTGGTAGTAGACTGCCCAACCTTCCTCCCCAGGAGTGGCTGGTGGGTTTGAACTGCCAGCCTTCTGGTTAGCAGTCAAATGCCTTGACATATGAGGCGAGTGAAAATACTATGGCTTGTGTCAAGCACACCTCAGTCCTCAAGGAGATACGCCACCAGAGCTCCAAATATTATACTATAAAGATGTATTATTTCTTCAATGTTCTTTGAAAAATTATTTCTTTTTATTGGCTATTTAATAGCCTTGTATGATGTCCTTCTCTTGTTACACAGGGTTGTCACAGTGTTTTCAATACTTGATTTTTCAGAAGCAGATCTCCATGTCTTTCTTCCAGGGCATCCCTGGGTAAACTGTTAGCAGCTGAGCGTGTTAACCGTTTGTACCACCCAGGGATAGACTTATTTATGCAACACTCCCCTGAAGCTCTGATGGTACTGTGGTTAAAGCACTGGTCTGCTAACCAAAAGGTCACCAGCTCAAACCCACCAGCAGCTCCCCAGGGAGAAAGAAAAGGCAGTCTGCTTCCTTAGTTGTACAAGCCTTGGAAACTCTACAGGGGTTGCTATGAGTCAGCATCAACTCAATGTCAACGTCCTTAGTTTTTATGGTTTGTTATCATTTAAGGAGCTCAGGTGGTATAGTGGTTAAAGTACTTCGCTGGTAACCAAAGGCTGGCAGTTCAAACCCACCAGATACTCCATGGGAGAAAAATGAAGTAGTCTGCTTCCATATTTACAGCCTTGGAAACCTGAGGTAGTTCTACTCTGTCCTGTAGGGTTGCTGTGAGTTGGCACTGACTTGATGACGGTAGGTTTGATTTTTTGGCTTTGTTATCACTTAAATGTTTCCAAATTTTCACTATTGTAATAAAAGAGTAATAATTATCTTTAAAGGATTATCTTCTGCTTAGAATGATAAGATTATGAACTTCACTCCCATTTTTCTAATGTGGTATATTTCTCTTACTTATGCACTGATTTGACACTATCTTTATCTTACATTGATGAGCAGTCTGCTTCCTTAAAGATTCACAGCCTTGGAAACCCAGTGAGGACTGCTATAACTAGGAACTGACTTGATGGCTCTGAGTATTTTTGGGGTTTTTTTTACATCATATTCCTAACACTTGAGTCTGTTTCTAGGCTGCTGTGAAATTCCAAACACTCATTCACTTATTGTTTATAAAGTATTTTTATATTATACTAGTTGTTCAAAATGTTCTTACTCCTGCTTTTTTTAAATTGCTCTAGATGGATTTTAGATTCATTTTATGAAACTCTCTAGAATAAATCTCATAGGATTTTTATTAGATATAAGGTTTATATCCTTAATATATAAAGACAGGGAGGAAGTGGGAGGGGAACTGTTGCATTGTGGTAAACTGTGGTCAATGTTATGAGACAAAGTGTATGTGAACTGCTGTATGGAAAGTGAATTTGCTCTGTAAATCTTCACCCAAATCACAATAAAAAAAAAGAAAAGAAAAAATATATAAAGAGTTCTTACAAATTAATAGTTTGTTCTTTCATTTTAAAACTCTAAACCTATGCATGACATATAAGCTACATTGTTCTCCCTCTCTATCCAGGATCTCCTACATCCCTTCCAAGTGGATGACAGTGGTAGCCGGGCACCATCTAGGTCTTCTGGTCTCATAGTTGTATAGGTTGCAGATCAGATGGTGTACCAGTTGCTAGGACTGATTGTTTCCATTAATTTTGGTTTTCCTCTTTCTTC
>NW_006921792.1:2087359-2100874 GCF_000298275.1 Orycteropus afer afer | reverse complement strand
TTGGGGTTGCTGGAAAGCAGAACATGTTCTTAAGCCCCAGAAATCTGCGAGAGTGCTGTCTCTTTGAATATCCAAAATAGTCAAGCCGCTTTTTAAACCTTCAAAATAGCGGTGCCCTCCGGACCAGCAAAAGTCCACAGCTCAGCCCACCTTTTTCTTCACCTTCTCCATCTGTTCTCCAGCCACCGTGCACAGTCCTCTGTGCAGTCCCTGGCTAGCAGGGGGATTTTTAGGTTAATCCTTAAGTCCTACCACCACAGGAATCTGCGAGAGCACTGTCTCTTTAAATATCCCAAATAGTCAAGCCACTTTTTAAACCTACCTACAAATATTTTTTATGAATTGGTCCTTTTAAATCTTTTTCATGTTGTTTTCAGTTTTTGTAAATACAAATATGTAAATATTTTTCCTTTTTATTACTTAGGGTTTATCATTTTCAAAAAGGCCTACCCCATCCAAGTTTATATAAAATACTGTATTTTCTTCTAGTACATCTGTGGTTTCATTTTTTTAAATATAAATCTCTAAAATATCTGGAATTTATTCTGATAAAAGGTATGCAAGAGGAATCAATTATTTTTCTTTTTTAAAAATAGTTTACCAGTTACTTTGAATGAACTATTGAATATTCAATATTCCAAGGCAAAATACTAAGTGATGCAGAAGCATCAAAAAAAGATAAAAGGAATACAGTCACTGTACCAAAAAGAATTAGTCGACGTTCAACCATTTGAGGATGTAGCATATGATCAAGAACCAATTGCACTGAAGGAGGAAGTCCAAGATGCACTGAAGGAATTGGTGAAAAACAAGGCTACAAGAATTGATGGAACACCCACTGAAATGTTTCAGTAAATGGATGCCGCACTGGAGGCGCTCACTTGTTTATGCCAGGAAATTTGGAAGACAGCTACCTGGCTGACCAACTGTAAGAGATCCATCTTTATGCCCATTCCAAAGAAAGGTGATCCAAAAGAACATGGAAATTATTGAACAATATCATTAATATCATACACAAGTAAAATTTTGCTGATGATAATTTAAAAACGGTTGCACCTGTATATTAACAGGGAACTGCCAGAAATTCAAGCTGGATTCAGAAGACGGTCTGGAATGAGGGATATCACTGCTGATGTCAGATGGATCCTGGCTGAAAGCAAGGAATACCAGCAAGATACTTACCTCTGTTATATTGACTACGCAAATGCATACAACTGTGTGGATCATAACAAATTATGGATAACATTGCGAAGAATGAGAATTCCGGAACATGAGGAACCTGTACATAGGCAGCAATTCAAACAGAACAAGGGGACACTGAAATGCTTTAAAATCAGGAAAGATAGGTGTCACAGTTGTACCCTTTCATCATATTTATTCATTCAGTATGCTAAGTAAATAATCCAAGAAGCTAGACTATATGAAGAAGAACGTAGCATGAGGATTGGAAGAAAACTCATTAACAATGTGCCCTGTGCATTTGACCCAACCTTACTTGCTGAAAGTGAAGGTAACTTGAAGCACTTACAGATGCAAAGATCAAAGACTACAGAATTCAGTATAATTTACAACTCAACATAAAGAAAACAAAAATCCTTACAACTGAACCAATAAATAACATCACAATAAATGGAAAAAAGATTGAAGTTGTCAAAGATTTCATTTTACTTGGATCCATAGTCCATGCCCATGGAAGTAGCAAGCAAGAAATCAGATGATGTACTTACTGTTCTGAGCAAATCTACTTCAAAAAACTTCTTTGAACTATTAAAGAGCGAAGATATCACTTTGAAGACCTAATGCACCTCACATGCATCTGAAAGTTGGAAAATTAATAAGGAAGACCAGAAGAACTGATGCCTTTGAATTGTGGTATTGCAAAAAATACTGAAAATACCATGGACTGCCCGAAGAATGAACAAATCTATTCTGGAAGAAGTGCAGCCAAAATGCTCTTTTATGGTCAGACTTCATCTCACCTATTTTGATCACGTGTCAGAAAGGACTAGGCAGGGACTAGCCCCTGGAGAAAGATTATCATGCTTGGTAAAGTGGAGGGTCAGAGAAAAAAGGAAAGACCCTCAACAAGATAGACTGACACAGTGGTTGCAACGATGGGCTCAAGTGCAGCAGGGACTGTAAGGACGGCATAGGACTGGGCAGAGTTTTGCTCTTTTGTACATAGGGTCGCTGTGAGTCAGATATGACTCGACAGCACCTAATGACAACCATGAATGTTCCATGCTTTTCTAACTACTGTGAAATGTCACCTTAATCATACAGAAAACTCTTACATATACTTAGTTCTGGTTTATTTCATTTGATTCTGGCCCCAATACACCATGCTATTTAAATTATTATAGCTTTAAAATAAGTTTTAATATCAGAAAGGGCAGGCATCTTCTCTCAACAGTAGCCTTCAGACATTCTCCAACATTTATACTTCCAGATGTTTAAAAAAGAAAAACAAACATATATAATAATAGGCTTGCAGAATAAAGGAACAACACAGAAGATGCTCTTAGTATAAAAAAGATTACCAACTTCTACCAGGATATACACACAAGCATTACATTGGTCTATCTTACACTTACTCCAGTTGCCACTCGAATATTTCCTGACGGGGGTTGTATTCCAGAAGGAGGTCTTCCTGTCAGCCCAATCCCACCTCGTGAAACAGGGCGAGCTGCTGAAGATTTATGATTACTGGCCATTGTTTGTTCACGTTAACCACTGTTTGGAAACAATGAATAATTCAATATTCCTTTGATGTTTCCTATAGTAAGATACTAGTGACCCATCATACTTTTCCTTGAAACATTTAATCTGCGATGACTTTTCTTGAAGCCTGCTCTTATTTTGTTCAAATTTGACATCAATGTTCCATTGTGAAGCATGAGATCATTCATTACAACATACCTTCCCCATCTCACTATCACCTAACCAAAATGCAAACCCTTTAGCTATCGATGTCTCCTGTACTTTCCTTCCACTCTCTCCCCTAACGTATCCAGGATCTTCCTTCTCTCTGTCTTTTCTGTGTGCTATGTTTCACGGCCAACTCCCTTAAATTATCACTCTTGCCATGAAGTACTTCCTTTTACTTCATACTCTCCTTAACAGACTCCTAGCTTTCCCTTGAAGATAACACTTTTAGTATTGCAGGCTGTTTTTGCTTCCTGTCCCACAATTTCAAAGCAAAGGAGTCAGTGTCACTTTCAAAATATTTTTTTTCAAAGTCTTTTTTAAAAAAATAATAAATAAACAAGATGCTCTTTCTTGTGGACCAGGGAATGGAACCATATTGTCTTGGCTCTTTTCCGGGCTGCTGTTGCCTAGGTACCCCTTCACCACGTCCTCATCTTTACTTAAGTTGTTTGTACCAAACTCTCAGTCTCTCTATCCCAAGTTCCACCACCATCCTGGACAATTTCAATTTGGGTACTAGATCCAGTGTCTAACATTCTGTCTTCATAGTCCCCTACTTCAATTTTAGTGATCATCTCAACTCTATTTCAATTATTCATAGCCATGAACAGAATTAAGAGCTTGTCATCACTTGGAATTGCTCCACCTGAAAAATCTTCACTGAAATACTCTATTCTCTGACCTTAACTCCTTCCCTATCTACAATTTTTCATCTTTTTTCTCATTATACCTCCCTTTATTCACTTCCTTAATTTGCTCATTCTCTCCCATTTTCAGACCTCTCTTTCATTCAATATATTATAGATATTATTTAAATTTTTGGTTGTTAATTTAGAGTAGCATTTTTTAAATTGTGGATTGTGAAAACAACCTGGCAGGTTGTGACCAAAATGCTTTAAACATGGAATAGAATAAAAAATAAAAGAGTTCACTGAATAGAAAGGGTAAATATTGTTTCACTAAGTATTTTCATATTTATGTTGTTGTTGTTATGTGCTGTCTTGTCAGACCCGACTCACAGCGACCCCTCCTTGGGTTTCCAAGGCAGTATCACTACGGAAGTAGATTGCCCCATCTTCCTTCCGAGGAGTGGCTGATGGGTTTGAACCTCCGGCCTTCTGGTTAGCAGTCAAGTGCTTTAGGCATTACGCTACCAGACCGTCTCATATTTATGTAAATTACTTCTATTTTTTTCTACATTCTTGCATCTTATCTCATTGTGCTGATAATGTATAAATCAATGTCTATAGTTAGGCCCTTTAAACTGAGCACAATTTGAAATTTTCAAGTGTTCACTGAAATTTTCATTCAGATATCCTATTTTCATATTGAACAGGTTCACACCAAATTTATAATCTTCCCATCTCATGAAATTTCCTGATTTTCTTGCCACTTTGAATTCTGTAGATAAAATTATGAAATTATTTCAAATGTAAAACGGAGCTTCAATGAAATCGCTTTTAAAAATAAAAAGCTTATGATGAAATAAACCTGTTTACAATGGCATCAGCTTTCCTGATAACTTTGAGAAAGTGTACAATATATAGAAATGCTAGATTAAAACCCTTCAAGTTTTCACAAGCTTCTAATAGATTTTCTTTGCCACTGTTTTACTGTAGTGAAAAAAAAACTTAGCACACCACCATCCCAAAGAGAGGAAAAAATAAATAAAAGTGCCCTAACTCCAGTGTTATTATTCATTCAACACAGAGAGGTAGCCTGCCTTTGGTCCACCGAAAAATTAGCTTTTCAACTTTCCTTTTGACAGTCACCAACTGTACAATCTTGGCACCTCATTTAACCCCTCTTATTCTCAGTTGCTTCATCTGTAAAATGGAAGTAGAGCAGTGAGCCCTACCGTGCAGAACTGTTAATGAAGATTACTGATGACATATATAAAACACTTGAATAATGTCAGTATTGTCATCATAATCCTCCCCAAACCAGCCATTCTCACATCTGTAAATTGGAAGGTTGCTAAGTCCCTTTCACTGTGGTCTACAGATAAAAGTTCGTCACTTTGGTATTTCAGTAAAATTTCTCTGAGACTCTTGGATAGTGCCCCCTGATCTCGGCTTGGCCAAGTCTCCGCCGGGAACGGTTGAGGGGCATCTCTGCGCATCCTTTGCCCGACTACAGCTGGCATCCCCCAAGGCCTGGCGCGGAACCCGAGGGTAACAGCTAAAAGCCTAAGAGTTTGCCTTTGTGTTTGGAGCGATCAGCGTGCACCGCCAAGGTAAAATCACGCAAGAGACAAGGAGCGATGGACCGAACCTGAGATTTTTCCCGTCCCTTCGCCTACCGGGAAGGCGGGCGGTTGCACAGCTCAAGGGCGCTCTAACCTCTTCCCGAGGCATCCACCACCACGAAACCCACCAGGGGGCCACGCGCACTCGCTTGCCACTCGCTGCTGCCGACTCACCCAAGCACAGATTTCTTTGGCCTTCAGGACTCACCACTATCATTGCGCATCCCAGTGTAGCCCGGCAACAGGGGCAAAACGGAAGTCAGCCAATCGTTGATCTCCAGTTCTCGGTCCCCAAGGCAGTGAGAGAAAAGTGTTCTCGCGAGATTTGACGACAAACTGTTGTGTGAGCACCTTGCTTTTCCAACGTAAACGAAAAGCGGTAGTTGCATGGAAAACAGAGTCGAAATTTTTAAATAAAACCTTTGATATTCTGAATAATCAAAGCAGCCCCTTTGAGTGTTGCGACACTCTTGTAGCAAGACTGCGGAATGTGCTTGAACTGAATATTTTATAGACAATGTAACGTCACGTCTATGATAGGAATTGTGTGCAGTAATTACGTGCTAGGCAGGATTGTATAGTTTTATACTCAAATCGGTAGTCGTTTTTCCTCCTGTTAGGACTGCATTAAGTTCCGATGCAATTCTGGCTCCATCCTTTCTGTTCATTGGAAACTGGAAGCTGAAATTTTCAGTTCTTTTGATCAAGGTTAATAAAGAAGGCTGTAAATTAAAAGTGTTCTTAAAAGAATTGTTTTAAAATAAATGTTAATAAATTGCTAAAGACTTGAAGAATTAATTCACTTTAAACTCTACCTGTCTATTAAAGTAACTTTCTTTTCTTCCAGTCTTCATGTGCTGTTAGGAGCCATCCAGACGGTTCCTACTCACAGCGAAAGAATGGAACCCTGCTCAGTCCTGCGCCATCCTCACAACCTTTGAGCCCTTTGTTGCAGTTACTCTGTCAATCCATCTACTTGAGGGTCATCCTCTTTTTCGCTCACGCTCTTCTTTACCAACCATACTGTCCTTCTTCAGGGACTGGTCCTTCTTGGTAACTGTACAAAATATACGACACAAAGTCTTGTTTCCACACTTCTGGAGGGCATTCTGACTGTACTTCTTCCAAGACAGACTTGTTTGTTCCTTTGGCAAGCCATGTATATTCAATATTATTAGCCAACGCCATAATTCAAAGGCATCAACTCTTCTCTAATCTTCCTTATACCTTGTCCAGCTTTCTAGTGCATAAGCCAAACCAAAAACCAAACTCACTGAGGTGGCGTGAGATCCCACTCATAATGACCCTTCCTTGGGTTTCTGAGGTGGTATCACTAAGGCGATTTGAAATATCATGGCTTGGATGATTTGTACCTTAGCCCTGTGACATCTGCTTTTTAACACTTTAAAAAGGCCACGTGCAGCACATTTGTCCAAAGAAATAGATCATTTGATTTCTTGACCACAGTTCCTGTGGGCATTGATTGTGGATCCAAGAAAAATGAAATACTTTACAACCTCCATATTTTCTGTATTTATTGTGATATTGCTTATTGGTCTAGTTGTGAGGATTTTTGTTTTCTTTATGTTGAGGTGTAATCCGTATTGAAGGCTGTAGTCTTTGATCTTCATCAGTAAGTACTTCATGTCCTCTTCGTTTTCAGCAGGCAAGGCTGTATCTTCTGCACACTGCAGGTTGTTAATGAATCGTCCTCCAATCCTGATGCTGTGTTCTCCTTTATATGGTTAACCTTCTTAAATTATCTGCTCAGCAAACAGATTAAATAAATAGAGTAAATAACCTTGACACATATTTTTCCTTATTTTAAACCACACAGTATCCCCTTGCTCTGTTCAGCCTCTTGGTCTTTGTACCACATGAGCACAAGAGTAGAAGATTGGAATTCTCATTCTTCATGATGTTATACATAATTTGTCATGATCCACACAATTGAATGCCTTTGTATAGTCAATAAAAGAGCAGTACATCGACAAAGAACTGCTAGAAATTCAAGCCAGTTTCAAAAGAGGATGTGCAATGAAATGTATCATTGCTGATTATTAGATGGATCTTGGCTAAAAAAAGAGAATACCGGAAAGATGTTTACCTGTAACCTGTGTATAGTCTTTAGATAGAGATTGTTTAAATGTGATTATAGCTATAAACATAATATACCTACATTTTGGATCTTTAACATTAATTACATATTACACATATTACTTCCAATTTGCATACATTTCTTACATCCAGATTTATTCTCTTAGAGAATAGAATTTTAAAAAAATACAAAAAGTTTAAAATAAATATAATACAAAATTAAATAATGTCATATGGTTGAGTTATTCCTTAAAGTTTGTAAGACATTTTCATATAATGATCCCATTTGAGTCCAAAATATGTGTAATAGTCATTTTTATACTTTTGGTGTAATAAAACACAGTCATATTTTTTTCCTTTGTTGGTTTGACTATAGAAACTGAAAATGGATGATACTGTTTTTCCTAGTCTTCCTTGGAATTTGGGCAGGGGCCCACTACTTGTTAGACTTTCAAATCTTATCTGATATACCCACCCTCGATATGCAAAAGAAGCTAATGACAACTAGAAGCAGAACTTTAGGGAGTTCACTCAAGCAAGGGTTAGAGCACCATCCAACTACATCCAATCCAATGCAAAAGTCCAGCAGTAGCTGACGCAGCATCCATGTGTTGGTGCCCACTGCAGTGTTTATTTTCAAAGGCTTTGTCAGGACCATAGCCTCTAGCCTGTTTGTTCAGTTCTCCTAGAGATTATGTGTGCTACTTAATATCTTTTAACTAACTCCTACTCTGCTTTTAAATCAGCCATAAATATTTTCTGTTGCTTGCAACTAAGATCCCTGACAGATGAAACAGTTGAAGTTGGCAGGACAGAAATTATTATCCTAGTTTTAAAGAGATTAAATCATTTGCTTGAAGTCACCTGGCTAATAAGTAGTCATCCCTGGTTCCCTATTGTTTTCATGATGAAAAAGGAATATAGAATATGAATATATCTTCCTCATTAGCCTCTGAATTTCTAGTACCCTATCTTACTTGACTTTGAATCATTGCTGATGACAAAATTTTTTTCCCCCTGGAACCCACATTTCTGGGTTCATGAAATTGGAATGACTCACTTAAGCTATCTGCTAAGTGTCTTTTTTGAACCTTGTAGGAACTGGTTCCCTGGAATCACCTTCAGATCAGACAATAGCTTAGGAACAGCTTACTGGGTAGTGTTTTGCCTTAGTCAATGGGTTCCTTTGGAAATCTTGCAGCCAACCAAGAGAAGCAGGAACTCTAGGGTTCGATTAAAGGCTGTTTTAGCATGTATGGCATGTCCTTGGTGACTGTTTCTGTAATCAGTCACCTGTAATCCTGTACTTTAATGTTGTCTTCTGGGAAATTAACATAACATCGACCTACATAACCCACTTTCTCTGTCCCCTCTTTGGAGGGCCTTCCTAGCAAGCTCAGATGAGCTACCAGAGATTCAAATCACATCTAATCAAAATAAATATATTCTGTTACACTAATTATTGGCATTTCTCTAAGCAATTTAGATTTTTGGTACTGATTAGGTTCTTTTGGTTATTAGGGTATAAGAATTTTTAAGGTTACATCAACTAATTGGAAGTTATTGGCAACATCATGCTTGCTAAGTTAGAAGGTCAGAGAAAGAGAGGAAGACTTTCAATAAGATGGATGACACAGTGGCTGCAACAATGGGCTAAATATAGCAATTATTGCCAGCATGGTACAGGACCAGGCAGTGTTTCTTTTATTGTACACAGGATCACTATGAGTTGGAACTGACCTGATCGCACGTAACAACAACATTGGCAAGGTAACTTATATGACAAGCTCCAAGTGCAGGCCTCTGCACTACTATTTCCTTTTCCTATAATCTTTGTCTCTCAGCTTTTTATTGTCAAACATCCTATTTATCTTTCAATTCTCAGGCCAAATGTTTCATTTTAGGGAGATCATCTCTGACAATCCAGATTAGATTAATGCTCTAAACCCTTCTGCCCCACCCCACTCCATTTATATGTCCTCATTGTATCTTTTTGTACATATCACCCATTATAACTTACAATTATATATTCATTTGTGTTTCTTTGTTTACTGTTTGCCTCACTACAAAAGCATGTATTCACTGAGAGCAGAACCATCTCTACTTTATATACTCAGTAACTGCCACAGTGAGTGTCTTATAGTGCATTCATCAATGAAAAGACCTAAACCAAAACCAAACCCACTGCTTTCAATTCCGAGTCACAGTGATCCATAGGGTTTCCAAGGCTGTAAACCTTTATGGAAGTACATTGCCTCATCTCCCTCCTGTAGAACAGCTGGTGAATTTGAACTGCTAATCTTCTGGTTAGTAGCCAAATGGCCAAATGCCTTAACCACTGTGCCTCTAGAGCTTCTTGAATGGACCTAAGGACAGCAGAAAAATCATAGGAAACCAACTACAAACTGGTAGGCTAATGAGCCTCACAGCACTGTCACGTACTTTCAGAACTAGAAAGTTGAGGATCCCAGATTAAGCACTACACTCTGTAAAGATGGGCATTAGTAAGAGTTATTGAAGTCCCTAGAAGACACAAACAGTTTGTGCTTGACTCTTAACCTAAAGGTTGGCAGTTCAAATCCACTAAGCCGTACCATGGAAGAAAGTCCTCACGATCACTTAAGGTTACAGCCAAGGAAAGCTTATGAAGCAGTTCTACCCTGTAACACACAGGGTTGCCAATAGTAGCAAGTGACTCAAAGGCAATAGATTTGAGGGTTTTTTTAACACCGTGCCTAAGGCACTTGATTGCATACCAGAAGGCTGGTGGTTCAAACTCACTAGCTACTCCTCGGAAGGAAGGTTGGGCAATCTATTTCCGTGGTGATACTGCCTCGGAAACCCAAGGAGGGGTCGCTATGAGTCAGGGCCGACTTGATAGCAGTGAGTTTGGTTTGGTTTTGGTTACAACCATTATGATGACACATTTAAAAATTTTTCCTTCCTGTTTTTATTTCTAATGTTCCAGCTGTTATTGTTACTGTTATGTGCCATAAAGTCAGACTGGACTCATAGCGACCCCTCCTTGGGTTTCCGAGGCAGTATCATTACGGAAGTAGATTGCCCCTTCTTCCTTTCAAGGAGTGGCTGGTGGGTTTGAACCACCAGCCTTCTGGTTAGCAGTCAAGTGCCTTAGGCACTACGCTGCCAGAGCTCCTAATGTTCCATCTACTGTCAACCAAATATCTCATCTTCTACTCTGTATATATTTTATCCCAAGGCTTCTTTCGTATTCGTAGCTTCTCCTTATTCAAGATTACTACTTATTCAGGAGCTCTGATGTCTTGTAATACCTGTATAATCTACTTTCCATGGATCTGCTGCCAAATTATCCTCCCACATTCTAATTTCTGAGAAAACTTGATTCAGCCAGGTAATAATAGACTACTTTATAAGCCCTTATTCTGACCAGTCAGTTGGTCAATTCCCCTTGGTGTAATAAGGTCTAACAAAGTAGAGGTTGCTTGATACAGTTATACTTTCATAGTTTAGGATCAACAGAAGAAAAATGTTAACCTAGTAACAACAAATGTCACTGCAGTATGCTTGCAGATTTTTAGAAAATAAGAGGGATAACATCATTAAATAATTCCAGTATAGTAACATAACCAATTGGTCAGCTTAATACCATCAAGACATACTGAGGTTGTATGGGTTTGACAGGTTTAAATACCTTAAACAAAAGACTTACTACTGAATATGTACATCAACTGAAAAAAGAAATTAGATTTATTGGTGGGAATAATTGTGGAGGGAAAATTCTATGAAAATTGAAATGTACATGCCTTTTGACTCAGCAATTCCACTTTTAGGAATTCAGCATAATGTATGTTCATATTGAATTCACACATACACATTATAAACAACACACACACACAGTTATTTATTCAAGCAGTATTTATTATAACAAAATATTTGGAAAAATATCCAAGGATACTAATTAAATTATGTCACAATCATAAACCAAAAAACAAACCCAAACCCACAGCAATCAAGTCAATTCCTATCTACAGCGACCCTATAGCACAGTAGAACTGACCCCATAAGGTTTTGAAGGCTGTAAATCTTTACTAAGGCAGACTGCCTCCTCTTTCTCCCGTAAAGCGGCTGGTGGGTTCAAACCACTGAACATTTGATTAGAAGCTGAATTATTTAACCACTGTGCAATCAGAGGTCCTTTACAATCATAAAATCACATACTATTTGACCATTTAAAAAAAAAAAGAGGTGTGCTGTATGGAAAAGTAAGGTAGGTGAAGAAGAATGCATAAAATACTAGTATCTTCTTGCATCTGCATAAATAATCATTGGGACACATAAAAAGAACTGGTAACAAAGATCATCTCTGAAGGGAGGAGAATTGGGTAGCTGGGATGGAAATTTTGCAATCTACATAATTTATAGCTTTTGAATTTTAAACCAGGGAATGAATTACTATTGTTGTTATTGTTGTTGTTAGGTGCCGTAGAGTCGTCTTCTACTCATAGCGACCCTGTGCACAGCAGAATGAAATACTGCCTGGTCCTGTGCCAGCCACATGATCCTTGCTATACCTGAGCCCATCACTGCAGCTACTGTGTCTATCTATCTTGTTGGGTTGTTATTGTTAGGTACCATGTTATTGTTAAGGTTAGCAACATCATGATAAACAAAGAAAATATCAAAGTTGTCAAGGATTTCACTTTACTTGGATCCACAATCAACATCCGTGGAAGCAGAAGTCAAGAAATCAAGTGAGCTATTTCATTGGGCAAATCTGCTGCAAAGGATCTCTCTAAAATGTTAAAAAGCAAAGATGTCACTTTGAGGACTAAGGTGCCCTGCCCATTTTCAATCATCTTATATGCATGGAAAGCTGGACAATGAATCAGGAAGACTGAAGAACTGATGCCTTTCAATTATGGTGTTGGTGAAGACTATTGAGCATACACCAAAGACTGCCAGAAAATGCACAAATCTGCCTTGAAATAAGTACACAGCCAAAATATTTGGAAATGCTCCCAAAAAGTGTGGACAGTTGTGGGCAAGACTTTGTCTCACATACTTTGGACATGTTATCAGAAGGGACCAGTCCTTGGAGAAGGACATCATACTATCCCACAATCATTGCTGTTTGAGCCCATTACTGCAGCCACTCTTTTCAATCCATCTTGTTGAAGGTCTTCCTCTTTATCACTTATGCTTGGTAGCAAGATGCACGGACAATAATGGCTGCAGTATTGTGCTCAAACATAGCAATGATTGTGAGGATGGTGTAGGACTGGGCAGTGTTTCATTCTGTTGTATGTAGGGTTGCTATGAGTTGGAATCAAGTCAATGGCACCTAATAATAACTATGGATTTAGGCCTTCTTCCTAAATCATATGCATAAAACATTATACTGAGAATATTAAACTGCAATGTTTACCCTAGCTTTCCAATTATTCCACTTATTATCTCTGAGAGAAGCTACTGACATTATGGAGCTTTCTCCATCACTGCATTCAGGCACATGGGAAGAGGACCCATCATTCATTCATTTATATGCAAATATGACAGCTGTGTGAAAATATTTGTTTAAATCTTAGAATTACTTAACAAATACAAATGTTGTAATTATGATAAAAGTACCAATGATCCAGTTTAGTATTCACAGAATTTAAGATCAGTCCTTGTTCTATTCGAGAGCTCTGGTAGCATAGTGCCTAAGGCACTTGACTACTAACCAGAAGGGTGGCGGTTCAAGCCACCAGCCACTGCTCGGAAGGAAGGTTGGACAATCTACTTCCGTAGTGATACTGCCACAGAAACCCAATGAGGGGTCGCTACGAGTCGGGTCTGACTCGACAGCACACAACAACAACAACCTTGCTCTATTCAGTTATTTAATCAGCAAACCCTATGGAGCACTAATTATGTAGGAAGCTAATTGTTCATTTATGACTAGTTGTTAAGTGCCGTCAGGTCGTTTCCGACTCATAGCGACCCCATGCACAGCAGAACGAAACACTGCCTGATCCTGCGCCAGCCCCACAATCCCTGCTATAGTTGAGCCCATCATCGGAGCAACCGTGTCAATCCATTTTGTTGAAGGCCTTCCCCTCTTTCGTCGACCCTCCACCCTACCAAGCTTGACATCTTTCTCCAGGGAATGGTCCCTTCTTACACCATGACCAAAATAGGTGAGACGAAGTCTGGCCATTCTTGCTTCCAAGGAGCATTCTGGCTGCACTTCCTCCAGGACAGATCTGTTAGTTCTTTTA
>NW_006921792.1:2082696-2084462 GCF_000298275.1 Orycteropus afer afer | reverse complement strand
GTCTACATGTCACCACAGTAGGACAAACCGACAGACAAGTTTGTCTTGCTGTTGGAGACCTCTCGTATCACCCCCACCTGGGTCCCTGTGGCTGACTGATCCTCTGTCTGGCTTTCTGGCTTTTAATCCCCTTTCTCCTGCTCTTCCGGCCTGCTGCTCTGGGCAGGCCTGAGTTTCCTCTCCTCGCCTAATTCCTTCGGCTGATTGCTCTTGTCTCTGGCTTCCTGGCTTTTAATCCCCTTTTGAAATCCTGCTCTTCCTGCCTGCTGCTTTGGGCGTCCCTGAGTTGTCTCTTCTCACCTGTATCCCTGGGGCTGATTGCTCTTCTGTCCAGATTCCTGGCTTTTAATCCCCTTTCTCCTGCTCGTCTGGCCTGCTGCTTTGGGCGTCCCTGAGTTGTCTCTCCTCACCTGTATCCACACTTATAGAAGCTGGTAGGTCCAAAGTTCCTGGATCAAACGTCAAGCTGGAGGCTTTTCCAGACTCCTGCAGCTGCAGGGGCAGAGGAGCGCAAGGCTGGCAGGCTGTACACTGGCTGTTGACTCCAACGAATGACGAATCCAAGATCTCCAGGCCAAATGGTGGATTGTTCACTCACGGACGGTTGTAGGCAGCACAACAGAATCCCGATCCACAGAAGAATGAATACAATTATGGAAGATACCATTTATGAAGGGGGAATAATAATATCTATCTCAAAGGAGTTATTGTGAGGATTAAATGAGAGATTTCAAGAAACTATGTGAAAACTGTTTTGTAAACTAAATACTATACAAAGCTGGAAAATATTTACTGAGGACTTTATCAGTGTGGGGCACTACATTGGATGCTTAGGATTTGAGGATAAAGAAAGCCATTATTGGCACTGAGGGGAATTTAAGTTGGAGGAAATGACAAAGACAAAAATGAATGTATTAGAATGCAGTAAATACTATAATGCAGATAAATAAAATTACATTCTTCCACGGAGGAATCAGAAGGAGGCAGATAGTTATTAAACTGATGTGGATATACACCAAATGGAGAAAGAGTGGTATTCCAGGTAAAAAAGATAAAGATTATATACAAAGAACATGGAAACATGAGACAGCATGTGTTCCAGAGTGACGAAAAATTCAATGTAGCTAGAGAAAGGGATTCATGAAGATAATGACAGGATAATAAAAAAAGTCAGAAGCTAGTGTAAAAGGCCTTGTGCTTGTAGTCTCCAACTTACGACCCATTTGACTTACCTTGAATTGCACTTACAACTGTCTTATTTTTTGTATCCTATCTTTAATTATAAGGAGCTCTGGTGGTGTAGTGGTGTAGTGGATAAGGCATTTGGCTGCTAACTGGAATGTCAGCAGTTCAAACTCACCAGCTGTCCCATGGAAGGAAGCTGGAGCAATCTACTCCCACAAAGATGGACAGCTTCCGAAACCCAATGCAGGTCACTATGAGTCAGAATCCAGTCGATGGCAGTGAGTTTGTTTTTTTTTTTTAAATACATTTCACTGAAATACAATTTATATATGGTGAAATATACAAGACTAAAGTGACATGCTGCATGAGTCAGGAAAAGCCTCCAGCTTGACGTTTGATCCAAGAACTTTGGACTTGCCAGCTTCTATAAGTGTCCTGAAGATCTTGGATTCATCATTCGTTGGAGTCAACAGCCAGTATACTGCCTGCCAACCTTGAGCTTGTCAGCCCCTGCAGGAGTGGAAAAAGCCTCCAGCTTGACGTTTGATCCAAGAACTTGGGATTTACCAGCTTCTATAAGT
>NW_006921792.1:2059350-2077452 GCF_000298275.1 Orycteropus afer afer | reverse complement strand
GTTTCGTTCTGCTGTGCATGGGGTCGCTATGAGTCGGAAACGACTCGACGGCACTTAACAACAACAACAACAAAGTGACATGGGTCAATGCTTCTTTTATTTTTTTCTCACTGTTTCTTCCCCTCTTCCCCTCCCACCCCTGGTAATCAACAAAGAAAGTTTCCTTCTACATGTAAACCTTTCCTTCACTTTTTACAATAATGAACTAATACTATATTTGTCCTTCTGTGATTGACTTATCTCATTCAGCCCAGTGTCCTCCAAGTTCATCCACATTATGCGGTGTTTTGCAGATTCTACATTATTCTCTGGGAGCTCTGATGGCATAGGGCCTAAGGCATTATTCTTTAGTGTTGCATAGTATTCCATTGTGTGTATGTACCACAGTTTGGTTATCTACTCTACCGTTGATGGTCACATAAGTTGTTTCCATCTTTTTGCTATTGTAAATAATGCTGGGATGAACATGGGTGTGCATATCTGTTCTTGTCTTGGCTCTCACTTCTTTAGGATTATACCTAGTAATGGGATTGCTGGGTCAAATGGTATTTCTAATTCCTGCTTTTTAAGGACGCGCCATACTGCTTTCCACAGTGCTTGTAGCATTTGACAGTTTCATCAGTAGTGTATGAGAGTTCCAATCTCTCCATATCCTTACCAGCATCCACCATTTTCTGTCCTGTTGAACTTTGCCATTAGTGCTGGGGTGAGATGGTATCTCATTGTCGTTTTGACTTGCCTTTCTCTGATGGCTAATGATCAGGAGCATTTCTTCAAGTATTTGCTAGCCACCTGAATATCCCCTTTGGTGAAGTGTCTATTCATGTGTTCTGACCTTTTTTTCAATTAGATTGTTAATCTTTTTCTTGTTGAGGTGTTGGGAGTTTTCTATAAATTTCAGAGATAAGTCCCTTGTCAGATATCATTGCTGAACATTTTTTCCCAATCTGTAGGTTCTCTTTTAACTCTTTGGAAGCACATAAAAATTTAATTTTTAGGAGGTCCCATTCATTGAGTTTATCTTCTGCAGTTTGTGCATTTTGGGTTATACTTTATAGTCTATTTATGCCATCAAGTTAGGGTGCCTAAATTTGCCCCTATTTTTTCCTTGAGGAATTTTATAGCCTTAGGTTTCACATTTAAGTCTTTGATCCAACTGTAGTTAGTTTTTGCATATGGTGTGAGATACAGATGTTGTTTAATTTTTTTTTTTTTTGCAAACAGATATCCAGTTTTGCCAGCACCATTTGATAAAGAGACAGTCTCTTGCCCATTTAATGATGTCAGCCCTTTGTCAAAAATCAGCTGACCATAGGTCAATGGATCTATTTCTGGGATCTCAATTCTGTTCCCTCGGTCAATGTGTCTGTCATTGTACCAGTACCAGGCTGTTTTGACTACTGTGGCTATATAGTAGGTTTTGAGATCCAGGAGTGTGAGATGTCCTACTTTGTTCTTCTTCTTCAATAGTGCCTTGCTTATCCGAGGTCTCTTGCCTTTCCATATAAAATTAGTGATTTTTTTTTTCCATATCCTTAAAGAATGCTGATAGGATCTAGATTGGGATTGCACTGAATGCAGAGATTGCTTTGGGTAGTATTGACATTCTCACAATGTTCAGTCTTCCTATCCATGAGCATGGGATGTTCTTCCATTTATGTAGATCTCTTATGGTTTCTTGGAGTAGTGGTTTGTAGTTTTCTTTGTACACATCTTTTGTGTCCCTAGTGAGATTTATTTTCCCAAGTATTTTATTTATTTATATATTTTTTGGCAGCTATTGTAAATGGTATTGATTTCCTTATTTCTTTTTCAGCAATCTCTTTACTAGTGTAGAGGAATCCAAGTGATTTTTGTATGTTGTTCTTATATTCTGCCACTATGCTAAATCTCTGAATTAGTTCCAGTAGCTGTTTTTTTTTTTTTCTTTCTTTTTTTTTTCTTTTTTCTGAGTCTCTTGGGTTTTCTATGCATAGGATCATATCATCATCAAATTGGGGATAGTTTTACTTCTTCCTTACCAATTTGGATGTCTTTGATTTCCCTTTCTTGCCTTATGGACCTGGCTAGGACTTCCAATAAAATGTTGAATTTAAGTGGTGAAACGGCATCCTTGTCCAGTTCCTGTTTGCAAGGGGAATGGTTTGAGTCTTTCACTATTGAGAATAATGTTGGCTGTTGGTTTTGCATATATGCCCTTTATTATGTTGAGGAATTTCCCTTCTATTCCGATTTTACTGAAAGTTTTGATCAGGAATGGGTGTTGGATTTTATCAAATGGCTTTTCTGCATCTATTGATATGATCATGTGGTTCTATTCCTTTGTTTTACTTATGTGGTGGATGACGTTGTTTTTCTAATGTTGAACCATCCTTGTATATCTGGTATGAACCCCACTTGGTCATAATGTATTATTTTTTTTGATATGTCATTGGAATCTATTGGCTAGTATTTTGTTGAAGATTTTTGCATCTGTATTCATGAGGGATATTGGTGTGTAGTTTTCCTTTTGAGTGATGATGTCTTTGCCTGGTTTTGGTATCAGGGTTATGCTTGCTTCATAAAATGAATTTGGGAGGATTCCATCCTTTTCTATGCACTGGAAGAGTTTGAGTAGGATTGGTGTCAGTTCTTCTCCAAACATTTGGTAGAATTCACCAGTGAAACTCTCTGGGCCAGGACTTTTGTTGTTGTTGCTGATAATTTTTTTAATGACTTGTTCCATTTCTTCTTTTGTTATGGGTCAGTTTAAATTTTTCATCCCAGCCTCCGTTAATTTAGGTACGTAGTTGATTACTAACCAGAAGTGTGGCAGTTCAAATCCACCAGCCACTCCTTTGAAGGAAGATTGGGCAATCTATTTCCATGGCAACACCATCTCAGAAACCCACAGAGGGGTTGCTATGAGTCAGAGTTGACTTGACAGCAATGAGTTTTTTTTTTTTTTTTTTAAGTATATTTCTAGAAATCTGTCCATTTCTCCTAGATTTTCAACTTTGTTGGAGTATAGCTCTTCATAGTATCCTGATATTGTCCTTTCAATTTCTGTTGATTCAGTTGTGATGTCGCTTACTTCATTTCTTATTTGTATTTTCTTCTTTTCCTTTGTTAAATTTGCTAGTGGTTTGCCAATTTTATTAATCTTTTTAAAGAACCAACTTCTAGTCTTGTTGATTTCTTCTATTGTCTATTTTCTTTTTTATTTATTCTTGCTCAAATCTTTATTATTTCCTTTCTGTGACTGTAGGACTTATTTTGCTGCTCTTTTTCTAATTATTGGTTGTGTTGGGTTAAGGTGTTGATTTTGGCTCTTTCATGTTTTTTGATGTGTGCGTTTACTGCTATAAATTGGCCTCTGATCACTGTTTTTGCTGTGTCCCGAAGATTTTGGTATGTTGTGTTTTCATTCTCGTTTGATTCAAGGAATTTTTTAATATCATTTTTTATTTTTTCTATTACCCAGTCATTTCCAAGGAGGGTGTTATTCAGTTTTCATGTGTTTGCACTTTTTCTGTTGATCTTCCTATTGTTGATTCCTAATTTGATAGCATTGTGATCTGAGAAGATGCTTTGCAGTATTTCAATGTTTTTAAGTTTATTAAGGCTTGCTTTATGGCCTCACATATGGTCTATGCTGAAGAACATTCCATGTGCACTGGAAAAGAATGTATATTGTGCTGTTGTTTGGTGAAGTGCTCTGTAGATGTCTATAAGGTCAAGTTGGTGAATTATATTGTTTATTTCTTCTGTATCTTTGTTGAGTTTCTTTCCAGTTCTATCTTTGATTGAAAGTAGTGTAGTAAAATATCCTGCTATAACTGTGGAGTCATCTGTTTGTCTTTTCAATTCTGTTAAAGTCTGATTTATGTATTTTGGGGCTCTATCATTGGGTGCATAGATATTTATGATGGTCACGTCCTCTTGTCGAGGCCTTTAATCATTATATATTCTTTTTTATCTCTTATTGTGGTTTTTGTCTTAAAGCCAATTTGATCAGAAATTAATAATGTCACTCCTGCTCTTTAATGGTTGCCATTTGCTTAATATACCTTTTCCCAACTTTTGATTTTTAGTCTACTTGTGTCTTTGTCTCTAAAGTGTTTCTCTTGTAGACAGCATATCAATGGGTTAGTTTTCTTATGCAGCCCGCAACTCTCCATCTCTTGAGTGGTGCATTTATCCAGTGACATTCAGTGTAATTATTGACAAGTATGAATTGGTTGCTGTCATTTTGTTACATCCTATTTTGTGGTGTTGTTGATTTCTTTATCCTGTATAATTTTCCATGCTGAACTAGTTTTGTTAATGAATCATGTTATCATTTCCTTTGTTGCTATCATTTTAGCATTTGTTAAATAGTTTTGCTTGTCCTTTTTTTTATTTTGATGTGAAGGTTTATCATTTTTCTTTGAGGTTACCCTGTGATTTATAATTTTCTTCCCATGTTTAGAAAAGTCCATTTTATCTTGCAGCTGTCTTGACTTCCCTATCATTTAGAAGTTCTGTAACTATACAATTTTTCCTTCTTTTTGGTTTATAATTGTCCTCATTTGTCAATGGATGTCTCTGGTTCTGTTTACAATCTTGTAGGCTTATATTTTTTGGACACTTCCATAACTGGGTTGGTTTCTGGGTTATGTCATCATGTGTGTCAATGGTCAGATGTTTTTTGCTGTTGTTGGTGGTCTGTCCAAAGCATCTCTTGTAAGGTGGGTCTAGTGTTAACAAATTCCCTTAATTTCTGCTTATCATTGTATTTGAGGGACAATTTTTCTGGGTATATAATTCTTGGTTGGAAATTTTTTTCTTTCAGGGTTTTGTATATACCATTCCATTGTCTTCTTGCCTGCACAGTTTCTGCTGAGAAATCCGAGCTTAGTCTTATTGGTTGCTCCTTGTAGGTAACTTTTCATTTTACCAGTGCTGCTTTCAGAATTCTTTGTCTTTGGTTTTGGTGAGTTTAATGACATTATGTCCTGGTGATTTTCTTTGGGGTTGTTCTGGTTACCTAGTTCTGCTGTGATGAGAATACCCTACTAATGGGATGGCTTGAACAAACAGGAGTTTATTTTCTAACAGTTTGGAGGCTTCAAGTCCAAGTTCAAAGTGCCAGGCTCTAGGGGCTGGGTAAAAGCCCCTTGGTCTTGGGCTTTAGCTCTGCCTCCTGCTCCTGGCCCACAGAAGCTAGAGGTTTTTCGTCACTCAGACAGCTCCTGGCTGCTGCGACTGACAAGCCCAAGGCTGACAAATAAAAGGACACAGTCCTGATGTTACCAAACCACATGGCATGCCATTAATTCAAGTCCATTCAAAGTCCCAAGGTTGGCAGAGCATGGCATGCTGCTGAACAATGACACGGCTACATGCAGGGTTCAAGTGTGCCATAAGGTAGAGACCATTCCCAAAGCTGTTTCTTATATACAGGAAGCAGACCACATACCCAAAGCAACTACTCAGCTGCTCCAATATATTCCACCACGGAGTTAATTACCAATCTCATCATGGGGAATACCAACATTTAGATGCCCAGCCACTCAACCAGGCCCAGCCAAGTTGACACACAAACTTAACCACCACAGGGGTCTATCCTGCTTGGGGTTCATTGGGACTTCTTGAATGGATATATTCTCATCTTTCATCACACCAGGGAAATTCTCTTCCAAAAACCTTCCTCAATTTTCTTTTTTTTTTTTTTTTTTTTTTTTTTTTTTTTTTTTTTTTTTTTTTTTTTTGTCTCTTCCTGTTCTGGAATTCCAGTTACACATAGGTCATTCCTTTTGATGGTATCTTACGCGAACCTTTGGGTTTCTTCATTTTGTTTCAATCTTTTTCCTGATTGACCCCTTTTCAAAGAAGTATTGAGGTATTTGTCTTAAATCTCACTGATTTCCATTGATTCAATTCTACTCCTTTGCCTATTTCAATGTGTTATCCATTTCTGAAAATTTAGTATTAATCTTCTGGATATTTATCTATAGATTTTGTATCATTTCTCATTTTTCATCTATTTTGTCATTTTGCTCTTTCAAAATTGTTCTAGAGCTTTCTGTTTTCCTCAATTTTGTCCATATTTTCTTTGATCTCTCTCTCAATCTATTGAAGCTACTTAAATATAATTCTTTTGAATTCCTTATCAGGGAGTTCCATTGCTGTTTCTTCCTCAGACATGTGTTCTTGGTCTGTATCCTGCTCACTTGTTTCTCCTGGTTTATCTTGCTTCTTTGTGGGGACTATGATGGTCTTTTGTCTCCAAGACATTGTAATGTTTTTGTGTTTATATTTAATTGGTGATTGTATGTTGGAGTGATTTGCCCAAGATTTTCATTTTCTTTGGATGTTATCTAAGTTAAGAACAGTACTGAGCTCCTCTATTCACTAGTTGGCAGCACTTATACACTCACCATCTGTCTCTTTTCCTGTTGTCAGCCTCCTATATGGCCCTGCTGTCCTTGGGAAGCAAAGCCTATTCTAAGGTCTCTGGAATCCAAATGAGAATGCTGTCACTTTAAATATTCAAAATGGCCACCTCTTGCAAACATTCAAAATGGCTACATCCTTGGTCACTTTAAATATCCAAAATGGCTGCCGCTTGTAAACAATTGAAATGGTGGTGCCCTCCATACAGCTTAGGTAGTCTCCCTCTTTGCTGTTTCCCTTCCTAGTTATTGGCCACCTGGCCAACAGCGCATTCATCCCTGCAGACCTTGGCAATCAGTCCTGATCTTTAGGTCAATTCTCAGGTACCAACACCACCTGGAAACATTCAGGCTGTTGGTCCCGTCAAAGCAGCTGACAGTCCACAGATCTGTCTCCGTACTCACTGTTTTCATTCAGGTTCTTCCACTAGTTGGTGCCTAATCCACTTCTGTACATTTCCTTCCAAAGCTCAGGGCTCCAGGATTATCTTCTGTATCTCTGTCAATTGGTTTCTCTTTTCTTTGTTGAAGAGCGTCTGCCTAATCTGCCATCTTACCGGAAGTCTCTGGTTTTCATTTTTATCATTAATAATGTGCTGCATACAATTTTCCTGTGCATAATTGGTTGATGTTATCATTCTCATATTGACCCCAAAAGCAAATAAAGATCAATTTTTTAAAGCTACTGATAATAAAAGGCAAGAATAATGAAAACTTAAAAAAAGATATTCAACTACTCAGAACCTATTACCAGGGTCAACAGAACGGAACCCCATTGCAAGTAGAGAACTATCTATATGCTACTGCATAAAGGAAGTCTGGTGGTGTTGCAGATAAGGCATTGGGCTCCTAATCAGAAGGTCAGTAGTTCAAACCCACCAGTTCCTCCACAGAAGGACGATTGGGCAATTTACTTCCATAAAGATTTACAGGCTCAGGAATTGGGTTGCTATGAGTCAGAATCGATTAGAAAGCAGTGAGTTTGCTTTTTAAGAAGGTAAGCCATCATAAGTTATTGAGCAGAGGAATAACATATTTTAGAAAGATAATCACATTTTAATTGTGTAGGATTGGCTGGAGGAAGAGGGCAGGATAGAGTATGCTGAAATAATTTAAAGAAGAAACAACCAGTGAAGATTTCTAGCTGACAGCTGGAAATACAGATCTGGAGTTTGAATAAGTCAATCTTTAGGAATAAAAAAAGTTTTAATTGTCACACCCAAAAAGAGGATATAATCACAGAAGAGAGAAAATGTCAACATTTCAGGGTTTAGGTCAGAGGACTCAAACTAAGCCAGCAAAGCTTCAGAACTTAGAGTTTCAAGAAAGGAGAAGTTAGAAAAGTGTGCACTGGACTTTGCAATTAATATTTGTAGAGAAGTTGAGTTAGATTCAAGATAACAGTGGATGGAAGGAAGGGTAAATGAAGTTGAAAAGGAGGAGGCAGGTGATGTACACCCTCATGGCTCGTCATAAATCACACAGAAGCAGCATCACTGGGGGACTTGTTAAAAATATTCTCAGCTCCTTCCCAAACTTACAGAATCAAAAGCTACATTTTAACAAGATCTCCGGAAATCAGTATGCAAATAAAACCAAACCAAACCCAACCCACTACCATCCAGGGGATTCCGACTCATAGCTACCTCATTGGGTTTCTGAGGCGGTGAATCTTTACGCAAGTAGATTGCCCAGTCTTCCTTCCATGGAGTGAGTGGCTGATGGGTTTGAACCACCAACTTTCTGGGTAGCAGTCAAATGCCTTGGCACTGTACCAGCAGAACTCCTTAGGCAAGTAAAGAACAAAACAAAATTGACGCGGACCACCAAATTCTTCGCCAACCTTGATAACAAGAAAAGGAGATCCGGATAGCTTGAAAAGGCGGGAAGTGATTACTCCTTTCCAATTTGGATCAAAGCTCTCACGTTTTAACTGAAAAACGTTTAGCTTATTAAAACTACTGGAGGATATGCAGACGCTTGGGAAGAAGGGAGTGAAAGTGCTTTAACGAAATACATGAAGCAATCTCACACAATCTGCAGAGTGCAGGGGGTAGGACACAGATTTAAAGGATGGAGACTTAGCGCACCGGAAATTCACACCCAGATGGCGCGTGGCATTGTGGGATTAGTAGTCCAGGCCCATTTCCCGATTTACAGCAAAAAGCCTAGTCCGGGCTCGCGTGGGCAGGTGTGAGTGTCCTTATCGCTTTCTCAGCAGGAGGTTCACAACATAGTAGGCAAGCAAGTCTCAGATCCTGCTGGATTCGAAAGTCTGGGCGCACAAGCTTTGCGTCATGGCGGGCTAAGGCGGATGATGAATTCCGGTGTGCATGTCAGGGTTGCTGTGTCACTCGGCCCACTAGGCGCGCCCCTTCCCGGCCTCCCTTCCGCACCGGTTTCAGGCTCTTCCGGTTTTCGGCCGCCAGTCACCTGCAAGTCCCGCTCCCACCGCCGCCTGGGGAACTTTTCGCGTCTCCTGCCGACTGACCTCGCGCAGTGTCCCGGTCCCGCGGCGCCGGACCGTCGCGGACCATGGCGAGCGGTGCCGCCAGGTACCGGCTGAACTGCTCGCTTCCGGGCCACGAGCTGGACGTGCGGGGCCTGGTGAACTGCTTCTATCCGCCGGGGGCCTTTGTGTCAGTGTCCCGAGACCGTACCACCCGCCTCTGGGCCCCCGACAGGTGAGCGCTGAGAGTCTTTTCCCCTCCTTCCCCACCCCCCGCCTATGTTGCAAACTTCCAGGCGGGTGGGGAAAGAGTGACCCTTTCCTGCTCTGCCTGTTCTCTCCCTGTCTTCCTGGTTATCTGCCTGGCATTCTCTTCCAGTTCTGACAGCGCTGGCATTCTGGGCGCGCAATCTAAGAAACCAGCGAAATTTAAATGGAAAGAGCATCCAGTTGGGGGATCAGAGATCTGACTTCCTGTCCTAACCTGATCACTGACAAGTGGGTGACCTTGGATGAGCCTATTACCTTTTGGAGCTTCAGTTTTCTTATTTCTAAAGTGAGAAAGTTTCCTTTAGACTGGAAAATGTATTGATGCCAGGCGTAACCTGTTAAATGAGATGTGAAAGCACCTGGCATGTAATTGAATTAAATTTATCTTTTTCTCCTTGAACTTGCTCTTTGATTTGAGCTCACGTTTAAATTTTTTAGACTTTGGTTCTCAAGAATTACATTGCAAAAAGTTGAATTGGTTCCTCGTGTGGGGCAGGGCTTGTCTGGGGTCTGTGATGGGCCAGGGAGGAGGGTATGGATATGTGGAGTGTGTTTTTGCTTGAGAAGGGAGCTTTATATTGCCTTCAAAAGATTAGAGGTTCATGAACCAAATAGTGACAAGAACTACTCCTCTAGGTGAAGTTCAGGGGGTCAATCTTGACTTGACTGATTTTGGAGGGAAATTTAAGACCCCAAGTGTAGGTTTCAGTAAAGAAAGGAACAAATAATAAAACCAGTTTTGGAGTGAGGTACTTTGTTGTATAGTAAGTCTCCCAGCCCTAGGAGTATTGATTCAGTTTGGGTGACCATCTGAATTCAGTTGACAACTATAGAGGGCTTGGGATCTGGAGAGGAATAACAGGACAAGGTCCTTATGTTTAAATAGTACTTACAGACTGGTGAGAAAGATGGATCAAAAAATAAGCAAAGAAATAATTACAAATTGATATATGTAGTATGAAGAAAACATAGAATTGTGTGGGGGTAGATGTTTAGGAAGTCCTTACCTTTCTTGGGGGTATTGAGTTTATGTTCAGGTGGTGAAGTGATGTGGAAAAGAGTAGTAGCAAGTGGCTAAAGCACTTGACTGCTAACCAGAAGGCTGGCGGTTCAAACCCACCAGCCACTCCTTGGAAGGAAGGTTGGGCACTCCTACTTCCGTAGTGATACTGCCTCGGAAACCCAAGGAGGGGTCGCTATGAGTCGGGGCCGACTCGACGGCACACAACAACAACAACAACTTGGAAGTATGTAATTATCAATGTTGCTAAATTGTGTACACAGTTAAGATGGCAAATATTTTTAAGAATATTTTTACCATAATAAAAATAAGTAAAAAAAGAAGTAGAAGAAAGCATATCTGAAGAGGTGATATTTAAGCTGACACTTGAATGAGGTGGAGCTGGTCATTGGAGTGGGGAATGGGGAGGGTTGGATTGGGAGAGTGAGCTGCAGGGGGAGCAAAGGCAGAAGCCCTGGATTGGGAAAGAAAGAGAGAATAGAATGGTGAGGGGAGGGCACCTGGAGGCTGGACCTGCCATGGTAAGAGGGCAAAGAAAAGGGACTGTGGAGGGGTGCCTTCAGAGTTTCAAGCAGGAAGCAGCGTGATCTGATCTACCTGTTGAGAAGTTCTGCTAATTGCTGGTGGAGAATAGATTGGAAAGGGAAGCAGATCTGTTTGAAAGCTTTTGCATTAGTGCAGTCAAGCCATGAGGGTAAGACTAAACTAACATTATTATAAAACACACTCTTGTGTTAAAGTGAAGTAGAATACCTTTAAAGTTCTCTTGTAAGATCCTATGATATTTCAAACCACTAGTAATGCTAATATATAGCTTTGTGCATACTTGAGTATAATTATTGATTAAACTTGTACTTTTAAAATTGAGTCCAGTAACAGCATATGCCGAGTAGAATGTAAACACATTGCAATGAGACATAAAGGACGTCTGTTGTAATAGTTAAAGCTTGTCATTGAACTTTTGTGTATTTTGTAGGACCTGGCCAGGAGCCCTGGTGGCACAGTGATTAAGCACTCAATTGCTAACTGAAAGGTTGCTGATTAGAACTACCAGCTGTTCTGAACCTACCAGGCACTTTAAACCTACTAGCATTTCCACTTAGAAAAATAAGTCGGTCTGCTTCTGTACATTTTTACAGCTTTGGAAACCCTACAGAGACAGTTTTACTCTGTCCTGTAAGGTTTCTATGAGTCGGAATCGACTTGATGGCAGTGGTATTTTGTAGGGTTTGGCTAGGTTGACAAGATCTTACATCACTGGAGTGGTTGCATTTACTAGGAACTTATGGAACTTGGGGCTGAAGTGATCCTGTATTTGAAATTTGAAAACAAATTGTTGTTCTTCATTTAACTCATGTTGCTTTTTATTTTTCTTTTTTCAAATTCGTTCATCTAACATGGATTAAAATTCTGCATTGTGTAGGGCACAGGCATATAGCTAATGGACAATCTGAATATTAGTGAGACAAGATTGTTTTGTCTCTCTTATTTCACTATTCATTCAGGTAAGGATATCTTATAGTCATTGGGGATAGACTTCTTTCTGTATCCCAACTAGTGGGTCTCAACCATCCTTCCCTTTTGTTATAAAAAGTATCATCCAGGCTGACCTCCTGGCAATTTTTATTTTCATGGTATATTAATGAAATTAATGAAGTACTATACAACGGCATGAGGAGCTCTGTTAGCATAGTGCGTAAGGCATTTGACTGCTAACCAGAAGGCTGGCGGTTCAAATCCACCAGCTACTTCTCGGAAGGAAGGTTGGGCAATCTACTTGCATAGTGATACTGCCTTGGAAACCCAAGGAGGGGTCACTATGAGTCAGGTCTGACTCGATGGCATATAACAACAACAACATACAATGTTTGGGAGCTCTGGTGGCATAGTGCTACCCACCAGCCACTCCTCGGAAGGAAGGTTGGGCAATCTACTTCTGTAGTGATACCGCCTCGGAAACCCAAGGGGAGTCGCTATGAGTCGGATCCAGCTAGACGCCAGTGAGTTAGGTTAGGTTATACAACGTTTAGAGCCAAGTAGTAAATGAAATTTGTTTTCTCATGTACATTGTTGATGTGGTTCTGGATCAGGCTAGTAAGTATAGGAATGGACTGGGAATGATGTGAGAATATGGTTCCAGTGAGGCAGAAATAGACCTAGGGTGAACCAGATTTTGTCTTTCACACAAGCCATTGAAAACTCTGAAGGCCCTCCAGAATGGAGATGTATTATTTATGGTTGTACATGAGTTGACATGCCATTGTTGCAGACTGCTTCGGGCCTCTATAAGCCCTCTTCAAACTAAATTGGGTTTCATAAGTCTGTTACCAGCTTCAGCCTTGAGAGCGGTGCATTAAGGCTTTGCCTTTATATTGCTTTACCTTTTGAAAACCATGCACATTTAAAGACGCAACTTGAGATGCCGTATCATGTACCACATCTTTCTTAATCATGTGGAGGTAAAGTTATCTCTCCCTCGTGTAAACACTCAGCACTTTGGGTCCATAGTCAAATGATTTTATGGGATTTTTTAAGAAAACAAAAAGTTTCCTTCCCACTCCATCCCGGCTTTTGTGGGAGGTTAACTGAAGAAGGTGAAAGACTACAGCCTTCAGGATGGATTACACCTCAGTGTAAAGAAAACAAAAATCATCACAACTGGACCAATCAGAAACATCTTGATAAATGGAGAAAAGATTAAAGTTGTCAAATATTTCATTTTACTTGGATCCACAATCAATGCCTATAGAAGCAGCAATCAGGAAATCATACATTGTGTTGCATTGGCCAAATCTGGTGCAAAGGACCTCTTTGAAGTGTTCAAGAGCAAAGATGTCACTTTGAAGACTAAGGTGCGCCTGACCCACGCAATGGTATTTTCAGTAGTTTCATATGCATGTGAGAACTGGACAGTGAATAAGGAAGACTGCAGAAGAGCTGATGCTTTTGAATTGTACTGTTGAAGAATATTGAAGGTACCATGGACTGCTAGAAGAACGAACAATTTTATCTTGGAGAAAGTACAGCCAGAGTGTTCTTTAGAAGCAAGAATGGCCAGGCTTCGTCTCATATTTTGGTTGTTAGAAGGGACCAGTCCCTGGAGAAGAATATGCTGGATAAAGGAGGGTCAGTGAAAAAGGGAAGCCCTCAGTGAGATGGATTGACACAGTGGCTGCAAAGATGGACTCAATCATGGCAACAGTTGTGATGATGGCACAGGACTGGATGATCTTTCATTCTGTTATATGTAGGGTTGCTCGGTTGGGACTGACTTGACTGCACTTAACAGCAGCAACATTTCCAGACTCCAGTGGACTGGGAGCTCTGGTGGCATAGTGCCTAAGGCACTTGACTGCTAACCAAAAGGCTGGCAGTTCAAACCTACCAGCCACTCCTTGGTAGGAAGACTAGGCAATCTACTTCCATGAGATACTGCCTTGGAAACCCAAGGAGGAATCTCTATGAGTTGGATTTGACTCTACAGTAATGAGGGTTTTTTTGTGAACTAGGAAGAAAGGTCAGTGATCTACTTCCGAAAATCAGCCAGTGAAAACCCTATGGATCACAGTGGTCCCAACTGCAACCAAACAAGGAGATGGCACAGGAACCAGCAGCATTTCATTCTGTTGTGTATGGGGTCAATGACAAAGCCTTTTTCATTCTGAAAATAATTTTATTCTGCCTTGATACTTGATTGAAAATTTGAATGGTTTGGTATTCTAATTTGAAAATAATTTCTTTGAGAATTTTGCTTTTTTGCATTCTAGCCTCTAAAGCCATTCTGATTCTTGACCTGTTTTTCTTGTTTCTCTCTGGAAAGCAGTCTGTTTTCATCCACTGTTCTAGGTTCTGTTGTTATTTGCCCTCGAGTCGGACCTGACTCATAACAACCCCTCTTTGGGTTTCCCAGGCAATATCACTACAGAAGCAGATTGCCCAACCTTCCTTCTGAGGAGTGACTGGTGGGTTTGAACCACCAGCCTTCTGGTTAGCAGTCAGGTGCCTTAGGCACTATGCTACCAGAGCTCCCCTAGGTTCTAGTGGGCCCTTTTAACATGAAAGCTCATGTTCATAATGTGAGTCTGAGAGCTCTAGTAGCCTCCAGGAAAATCTTTAACCAGAAACCTTTTAGTGTCAGCATTAGTAACAGAACTTTTGGACTCTTTAGGGCCTTTATCTGCCCTCCAGTCTCAGCAGGTATCAAGGAACTTCCTCCGAACTCAGCACGCATCACAAAAGCCATCCGGATTCAACACATATCGGAGATTTGTTGGGCTCCTGAAAGTCTCCCACATACCTGAGCCTCCATCCTCCCTAGATAATATTTTCCTAAGTGAACTTTGGAGCCGGGGGGGTTTCTTTACGTCCCCCAACATCTTAGATCACTGCCCTAAATCCCTTAGCAACAACCAATCATCTGTACCCTCTCGCCCTGGTGCTGCCCCTCCCCATATTGTTCCATAAATTTGTGAGAATACCGGGGCAGGGGGTCTTTTGCTTAAGCCACTGACCTGGTAAGGGCAAAGACCCTAACTTAAGTTAGCTAATAAACTTTCTTATTGCATTTGCATTGTCGTGTGTTAGCATATTCCTCTCCGAGCATCTCCTTCATAACCTAGGCACAACAATAAGTTGTAGGAAGTTTTTAAAATTAATTATTTGTTTTTTTTCATCTTGATTTTCTTTGCTTCTTTTTATGGAACTGATTTTATTTGACTATTGCTTTCTAAATTTCTTTTTCTCCTTTTTTTAAAAAACATCTTCCTCTCTTTTTTCCTATGCTTCCTAGAGAATGCCTGATTTTTGCCAGAATTATATTCTTGTTTCAGGTTGTAATGTTGCTGTTGTTGGGTGATTTCAAGTCAATTCCAACTCATATTGGACCCACCATGACAGAATAGAACTGCCCCATACCTGTTTCTTGGCTGTAATCTTTATAGAAGCAAATTGCCAGGTCTTTCTCCTCCGGAGCCACTTAGGAGGGTTTGAACTGCCAATATCTTGGTTTGCAGCAGAGCACTTAACCATTTGTGTCACCTTCTCTTTAGTCTCTAGAGATGTTCTTTTTTTTTTTTTTTTGTATTTAAGTTATCTTCTACTTAAGTGGTCTCTTTCTTCCATACTGCTTTTTTTTTTCCCCCCCTATTTGTTTTGGTCAATATAATGCATATTGGACCATTCCTTGGATGTGTGGTCATACTTATTATCTAGTAGCCACTCTTTACAGTAGAGAACTAAAAAGGTTCTCAGAAGCTTTGGGCTTACTGGTGGGGCTTGCTGGTTGTGAGCTTGACTGTAGGGTGACCTAGTTGGACTGATCATTGGGTCTGTTGGCCCAGTGAAGAAGCCCTGATGTAGCAATGGTTAAGCACTTTAGTGGTTCGAACCCACCAGCCACTCCATGGAAGAAAAGATCTAGTGATCTGTTCCCATAAAGATTAAAGCCTAGGAAACCCTGTGGGGCAGTTCTACTCTGTCCTGTGAATCAGGATCTAATGAATGGCACACAATAATAACAATGACCCAGCGGATATTGTACCATTCTCCTGTCTGGAGGATGAAGGCCTGGGTGCCACGATTCTGTCGTGGGTGGTCTTGAATTCCAATGTGAAGGTACAACAATCACTTCATACTCCAGGACTCACCCATTCCTTGTAACCACCAGTCACAGACCTACCTTTTCAAAAGAACAAGTTTCAGCCTTCTGTCAGGTGGAAGAGGATCACTTGTCTGGTTGGGGGCGTCTGGTTGGGGGCGTCTACCTGCCTTCCCCCGCCCCCTTTAATACCATAAGTTTTTTTTGAATGATAATAATAAAAAAAAAGTCAGTACTTAAGGCTTACCATATAAAACATTGGGCTAGGAACTAGGGAAGATACGAAAAAGAAATTTGGATTCTGCCCTTAAGAACTTTATAGCCCACTATGGAAGATGCACACAAACAGCTATGCTGGGAAGTGCTAAGGGAGGCATATAGGTAGACTTAGTGATTTGTATAACATGAAGTTTTAAACTTATCATAACTTTTTTTGTCCTTATTGATAAAAAGGTTCCTAAAAACACATTTTGAAAGTGGAATAGTTAGAAATAACTGCTATCAAAACCTTCCTTTGAAGATTTTTTCACATAATTTAATTTCTGACTGATTCTTTAGACTTTGAACTGCTGTACTCTAACCTAAATAACACATACACATTTTTGCATACCGTGTAACCCCTGTGCATTGTTTTCCAAAGTGGGCAATACCAATAAGTTTTTACATGTTGATGACTTTCATTTCTTTTCTCCCCCTGTTCAATGGATTTACTGTTGAGTCTTCATCATGGTGCCTGTTGACATGGAGGTTTGGTTCCCAGCAGCAGACCATCTCCAGGATGCCTTCAAGTTTCTAAAGCTTCCCCTCTCCCAGCAGGATTCCTTCCCTGCTCTGCAAACCTTTTCCTCCAATGCAGGAAGAAATTCCTTTATTTGCCCCAGAAACGGCCCTTGCCAGGAGAGTTGCCCTCAGCCCATGAGGTGCACAAGTCTACACACCTGGGCCAGAAAGGCCACTTAGATGAGCCAGGCCAGCACCCCTCAGCCTGTACGTTCTACACTGCCATCTGGCTGACTAGTCACTGTGCTTCAGTGGTTTGAATCTCCTACTTCTGCGGATGCTACAGGGCAGGTGTGAGAATCTCTGGTGCAGAGGGTTCGCAAATCTCTTACTCCAACAAGACAAGTCCGATGGGGTGCCTTGGGGCCCTGTGGGGCCAGAGCAGTGCTCCCCCGCATCCACACAACTCTGCCACTGGGTTTTACATGGGGCTAGCACCGTGGTGCATGGGTGTGTTCTGGCAACAGCCCTGGGCTGCCTTCGGACAAGTTGGTGCAGCCTGTGGCAGACCTGCGCACAGTTGCTTACCTACCTGCATGTGCCTCGGTACAGATTGGCTACGGGGAACTCCACAAGTCTCAGGCCTGCTGCGAACTGCCTCTGAGGAAACACACAGTTTCAGTTGTTATTTTCTGATACCCAGGTGCTACCAAACTCTTATCACTTCTTGAGCATGGCTTATTCCTTTATTGTACAAGTATAATTAAAGGTAACATTTTCAGTCTATTAAGAGAAGGCAAGTGAAGCTGAAATTTACTCCTGGAAAGGTCACGAGACATACATGGTGAAATGTGTCAGAACTTTTTTAACATAATTTCATCATTTCTGCCTATTCTATATGTGCATACATTATTTCCATGAATGTGCTATTTGTGAAAAATACTGTAGTTTTCCTTATCCTAGTTCCTATCCCTTTACCCTCAGTTTCAGAGTATATAAACTCTCATTGCCATTGAGTCGATTCAACTTATAGCAACCCCTCCTTGGGTTTTCAAGGTGGTTTCTCTACATAAGTATATTGCCCAGTCTTCCTTCCTAGGAGTGGCTGGTAGCATTGTACTGTCAGCCTTCTGGTTAGCAGTCAAATGCCTTAGGCACTATGCCACCAGAGCTCTTCTTTAGTGATGCTAAATCTTGAACCTTTTGGGGATTCATAAGGAACTCTGATAGCACAGTGCCTTAGGCATCTGACTGCTAACCAGAAGGTTGGTGGTTCAAACCCACAAGCCACTCTGCGGAAGTGTGACAGTGCAGTCTGCTTCTGTAAAGATTCACTGCCTCAGAAATCCCATGGGGGTTTCTATGAGTCAGAATCAACTTGATGGCAGTGGGTTTTTTGGGAGTTCATTGGTAAATTGATTCTTTACTTTCTCTGCTGCCTGCTTGGAACTCATTTTTCTTGGGTTAGCTTAGACGTTTACTACTTTGTGTCAGGTTTCAATATCCAAACTTTTGTTCATGTTCTTTTCTCACATTCTCCCTGGCCTTGTGGGTTTATGCCTGGCTTAAAAAAACAAACAAAATTTTACACATATATGTGTGTGTATGTATGTGTGCATGTTTGTTTATA
>NW_006921792.1:2057390-2059120 GCF_000298275.1 Orycteropus afer afer | reverse complement strand
CTTTACTGCTAACCAGAAGGCTGGTGGTTCAAACCCACCAGCCACTCCTTGGAAGGAAGATGGGGCAATCTACTTCCGTAGTGATACTGCCTTGGCAACCCAAGGAGGGGTCGGTATGAGTTGGGTCCGACTCGAAGGCACATAACAACAACAGGAACAACAACACAATTGCAACATAGGATCAGCCATGGTGGACAGGTTTCAGTGGAACTTCTAGAATAGGAAGAAGGAAAAGGCAGTGCACTTCTGAAACAATTATCCATTGAAAACCGTATGAAAGCAGTGAGACACTGATTGATACAGTGCTGAAAGATGAGTCTTTCTAGGTTGGAAGGCACTTAAAATACCATTGGGGGAAGGGCTGCCTCCTCAAAGTGGAGGCCACTTAATGAATGAGGGATATCATTGCTGACATCAGTTGGATCTTGGCTGAAAACAGAATTCCAGAAAGATGTTTACCTGTGTTTCATTGACTATGCAAAGGCATTCAACTGTGGATCGTAACAAATTATGAATACCATTGTGAAGAATGGGAATTCCAGAGCACTTAATTGTGCTCATGAGGAACCTGTATGTCGACCAAGAGGCTGTTATGCAAACAGAGCAAGGGAATACTGCATGGTTTAAAATCAGGAATGATGTGTGTTTAGGGCTGTATCTTTTCATCATACTTAATTCTCTTGTAAGCTGAGCAAATACTCCAAGAAGCTGGACATTATGAAGAACATGGTGTCAGGATTGGAATAAGACTCATTAACAACCTGTGATATGCAGATGACACAACCTTGTTTGCTGAAAGTGAAGAAGACATGAAGCAGTTCCTGGAGATCAAAAACATGGATTAGAACTTCAGTATGGATTAGAACTCAACATAAAACAAATCCTCACAACTAGACCAATAAACAACATCACAATAAATGGAAAAATGATTGAAGTTGTCAAGGATTTCATTTTACTTGGATCCACAATCAATGCCTATTGAACTGGCAGTTAAGAAATCAAATGACCTATTGCATTGGGCAGATCTGCTACAAAAGACTGCTTTAAAGTGTTAAAGAGCAAAGATGCGCCCAATGAAGACTAAAGTGCCCCTGACCTAAGCCATGGTATTTTCAATAGCTTCATATGCATATGAGAGCTTGGCAGTGAATAAGGAAGACCACAGATGAATTGCTGTACTTGAATTGTGGTGTTGGTAAAGAATATTAAATATACTGTGGATTGCAAGAAGAATGAACAAATCTGTTTTGGAAGAAATACAACCGGAATGCTCCTTAGAAGCGAGAATGAACAGACTTCGTCTCTCATGTTTTGGTCCTGTTATCTGGTGGGGCCGGTCTCTAGAGAAGGATATTATGCTTGGTAGAGGGTTAGTGAAAAAGGGGTAGGCCCTCAACAAGATGGATTGACGTGGCTACAACAGTGGGCTCAAGCATGGCAATGATTGCGAGGATGGCACAGGACCAGGCAGTGTTTCATTCCGTTGTACAAAAGGTCACTGTGTTAGGCTGGGTTCTCTAGAGGAGTGTGTTGGATTGGGTTCTCTAGAGAAACACAAAAACCAGCAAAGTATATATGTGTGTGTGTGTGTATATATGTATATATTTATAGAGAGAGAGAGAGAGAGATTTATCTTAGATAAATGGCTCACAAGCGTGTAGAAGCCGGCAAGTTCAATCTGAAAAGTTCGTCTCTGGAGGGGGATGGGGCCCAGGGCCGTCTGGCTTTCA
>NW_006921792.1:2050763-2052125 GCF_000298275.1 Orycteropus afer afer | reverse complement strand
GGGGCGCGCAGCGATCTGCTTGCTCCAGGAAGCATATATCTGGAATGCCGTTTTTCCAGTTTGTTCCTGGGATAGTATTACAGGTAGGCCACACCCCTGGGGAAACTCCCCCTAGACTGACCGGCCGCTTAGGATGCAGTCATGTCATCATGGGAAACATCACTCACAAATGAAGTCCAGCCAAGTTGACACATCTTCAACTATCACAAGGAGCAAAACCAGTAAAGAGAGTATAAAGAAATTTATCTTAGGAAAAATGGCTCACACACTTATAGAAGCTGGCAAGTCCCAAGTTCTTGGATCAAACGTCAAGTTGGAGGGTTTTCCCAACTCATGCAGCTACAGGGGCTGATGAGCTCAAGGTTGGCAGGCAATATACTGGCTGTTGACTCCAACGAATGACAAATCCAAGATCTCCAGGCCAAATGGTGGATTATTCGCTCACGGACAGTTGCAGACAGCACAACAGGATCCTGATCCACAAAAGAGGGTCTTTTTTCCCCAGGATGTCCATAATATATTGGAAACAGGCCACACCCCTAGGGAAACTCCCTTTCAGTGAGTTGGCTGCTCAAAGCATACATCCAGTCTCATCATGGGAATTATCACATCACAACTGTTTAAACCACTCAGAACCCAATCTGGTTCATCCAAGTTGACGCACAACTCCAACTATCACAGTCCACCCCTTGTCATCTTGGCAGATCTCCTTAACCGTATATAATCTGTAAATAAGGACAATTATAAAGTCATAGTTGTGCCTAACATAATACAATAACACTTATACAACTGAAACGCATTAACCCTGTTTACGTTTCATAGTTCATAACAGAAGGAAACAAAAATATTTCGTGCACATACACAATAAAGAAATAAAACAATCACAGTCCTCATTTCTGCAACTGGTCATGTGGTCATAGCTGACATTAAGAACTACCTTCTTCATCACCCATTCTGTATTTCCCTTGACCTCAGCAAGCACCTCAGCTGGTTGTGGTTCTTTTCCTGGTGGGGTGACCTAAACCTTCATTCCTGAAGGGTCTGGGTCATGAGTAGTCATATCAGAATTTGTTGTTGTTAGATGCCATCGAGTCGTTTCTGACTCATAGCGACCCCATGCGCAGCAGAACAAAATACTGCCCGATACCACGCCAGCTCCATGATCCCTGCTATATTTGAGCCCATCCTCGCAGCCACCGTGTCAATCCATCTCATTGAAGGCCTCCCCCTCTTTTGTTGACCCTCCACCCTACCAAGCATGACATCCTTCTCCAGGGAATAGTCCCTTCTGACACATGACCAAAATAAATGAGACGAAGTCTGGCCTCGCTTCCAAGGAGCATTTTGTGTGCACTTCCTCCA
>NW_006921792.1:2033111-2049531 GCF_000298275.1 Orycteropus afer afer | reverse complement strand
TCTTTTTAGTGATCTCTTGCTTTCTTCGTGAATAATGTTCTTGATGTCCTCCCATGATTCTTCTGATTTTCGGTCGTTGGTCTTCAATGCATCAAATCTGTTCTTTAGATGATCTCTAAATTCAGGAGGCTGCAGGAATCCAGGTGAGGAGAGAGAATCCAGGCATGCCCAAAGCAACAGGACGGGAGAGTGGGAGAAAGGGGATTAAAAGCCAGGAACCAGGACAGAGGAGCAGTCAGCTGCAGGGGTCCAGGTGAGGAGAGAGAACCCAGGCACACCCAAAGCAGAAGGACGGGAGAGCGGGAGAAAGGGGATTAAAAGCCAGGAACCTGGATAGAGAAGCAGTCAGCCACAGGGACCCAGGTAAGGGTGACACGAGAGGTTTCCTACAGGGAGACAAACTTGTCTGTTGATTTGTCGTACTGTGGTGACGTGTTGATGTGAGTTTTGAGGCTGAGCCACTGGTGTTTCAAACCCAGCGGGATGCACATGGTGTACAGGTATCAGCCCAGCTTACAGACTGAGACAGACTAGGAAGAAGGAAGAGGCCGTCCACTTCTCAAAGAATTGGCCAGGGAAAACCTTATGAATATCAGAATTGGGTTGCTGTAATTTTCCATTGACTTTAATCACAGGGCATGTTAGTACTAAGAGATGTCCTAAAGAATCTACTGTATTCTAGACATATTCTTCTTTATTTCCATTGTTGTTGTTGTTATGTGCCGTCGAGTCGGCCCCGACTCATAGCGACCCCTCCTTGGGTTTCCGAGGCAGTTATCACTACGGAAGTAGGATTGCCCAACCTTCCTTAATTATTTCCATTATGTAATGTCAATCCAGTTTCCCCTTGGTAATCAGGATCTATCACATCAGATAGTACAGTAATGCCCTTCTTTGTCTGTTGATCCAGAGGCATGAGGAAGCCAAAATGGCCGGGTGGCATTCTTAACTTTCAGTTCAGTGCAATCAGTATTGTGTCTCCAGGTAGGAGTGTTCCTCCTTTTAGGACTGAGATCTCCAGACCTGCAGGGCATAACATAGCAGGGACAGGAAGCAAAAATTTTTTGACTGGATCACTAGGGGTAATAGTGAGTCATACCACTCCCATTTCCACCCCTTGGTTCCTGGACCTGGGAATCCTGGCTGTTGGAGAAACAGCACCATTCTGGGTTGACAATTCAATTGGTGTTGTAATTCAGCCACCCTTATAGTAAGACTCTGGGTTTGGTTTTCAGCAATATCAGCTCTGTTTCTAGAAGAAAAAAGGCTTTCTTTCAGAGCATAACTGGAAACATTGAGGTCTTTTATGCAGGCTCTTCAGCTATGACTCAGCAGCCCTGAACTCATCTTGCTCTTTCCATTTTGTCTAGTGTAAGTAGGACCAACCAAACAGTTTCCTTATACTCCTCATGCTGACAAAATTGCAGAAAAGTATCAAATATGCGATCACCCAGAGCCTTACTTCTCAAAAATACTTGATCTATTGGTGGTGCTATTTTGCACATTAATGTTGCCACCTCATGCCACAGATTAGCAGGGCCTTCTTTACTAATGGAGGCAGAGTCATCAGTGCCTTTCAATTATCAAATTGGAGAACAAAACAGAATCGATAAGAACCAATTTAGGAAGCCCATCCTTATGTTTTTGTCTCGTAGACCCACTCTCGGTGTCAAATGTATTAGGCAGAGTTCTCTAGTGAAGCAAAACCAGTAAAGCTTAAATACATATATAAAGAGAAAAATTTATCTTAGGAAAAATGGGTCACACACTTAGGGAAGCTGGCAAGTCCCAAGTTCTTGGCTCAAATGTCAGACTGGAGGCTTTTCCCACCTCACGCAGCTACAAGGGCTGACGAGCTCAAGGTTCGCAGGTAGTACACTAGCTGTTGACTCCAACGAATGACAAATCCAAGATCTCCAGGCTGAATGGTGGATTGTTTGCTCACAGACAGTTGTAGGCAGCACAACTGGATCCGGATCCACAGAAGAGTGTCTCTTTTTCCCACTATGTCCATAAATACATTGGAAACAGGCCACACCCCTAGGGAAACTCCCTTTCAGTGGATTGGCTGATCAAAACATATACATCAGATCTCATCATGCGCATAACTGCTTAAACCACTCAAAATTGTGATCCAGCCAAGTTGACATACAGCTCCAGCTATCACAGTCACTATGAGTTGAAACCAACTCAATGGAATCTAACAACAATAGCGTATATGTTTACTATTTGGATTGTTCTACTCTATAAAACATTTTTTAGTGCTGTTTGGAAAAGGAGCAAAAATAGGTGAGTTCAGTCTTGATCTGATAGTCTCATTATCTCTTTATATACCCTTACCTCCTTAAAGTAGACTGTGAACTTCTTGATAAAGCACATGGCTGCTAACCATAAGGTTGATGATTTGAGTACACGAGCAGCTCCATGGGAGAAAGACGTGGCTGTCTGCTTCTGTAGAAGATTTGGGGAGTTCTGGTGGTGTAATGCCAAAGGCATTTGACTGCTAACCAGAAGGCTGGTGGTGCAACCCAGCTAGTCAGCCCTTGGAAGGAAGACTGGGCACATCTTACTCCCATAGAGATACTGCCTCAGAAACCCGAAGAGGGGTCACTATGAGTCGCAGTCAACTGGATAGCAGTGATATCAGTTCAGTTTTTTAGCTATATAATCCTTTTTTTCCTCCTTCTTCTTCTTCTTTTTTTTTTTTTTTAAATCCATGTGTTGTGTAGGGAAGGGAGCAAATCTGATTAAGTGGAAACCATTTATTTCAGCTCAATTGCTGAACTTTCTGGATTTTTAAAAAATTTTTATTGTGGTTTGGGTGAAAGTTTATAGAGCAAATTCACTTTCCATATAGCAGTTCATATACATTTTGTCACATGACATTGACTGTAATTTCCCACAGTGTAACAGCTCTCTTTCTACTTCCCCCCCATAGCTGCCTCTTCCCTCTGTTCTTCCCTCCCATGCACTCTTGCCCCCCGAGCTGTCGTCCTGTGCATACACAGCCCTTTTATTCTGCCACGTTTGATCTCTCCAGGGACTGTATGTACCTAATATAAATGTTCAGCTAATATGCCAGTCTTTTATTTGGCTAGAAGCCACAGGAGTAGATTCAATTCCAGACCTGATGGGCAGCTAGGGACCATAGTCTCAGGGGTTTCACCAGGTTCTATCAGAGCAGCAAACCTGGGCCCTCTTTTGTATGATTTGAATTTTATTCCACATTGTTCTCCCACTCTATTCAGGATCTCCTACATAGATCCCCCTCTGAGTGAATGACAGTGGTAGCCGGGCACCATCTAGTTCTTCTGGTCTCATAGTCATGCTGAGGATCGCATGGCCCACCAGTTGAGTTAAATGTATAATTGTCTATATCCTCTCTGCTGGTAACTTACAGCCTTACACCTGATACGTATCATACCTTTAACTTGTTGTAAGTAAGGCAGTGAAGCGAAATGACTGATATGTATAACAAAGTATAAACCATTCTAATCCCAAGGCAATTAGTTATTAATGTGATGTGTCCCTGGAGCAGCTGTTTCTATATCCCTTTATTAGATCCCCCTTTGCATATTGATAGTTATTGATACTCCAGATAGTTAGATACACATGTATACTAATGGGTACCAAGTTAATGCTTCATAGTGTGAAAGTGTCCTCACTATGTTTAAAGCTTATTGATAATAGATTCCATTATCTTTATTGCGTGAATGTTTTCACTTAAGCAGAGCTTTCTTAGGATTACAATCACTGATGAGTATAAATGAAAATAGAAGATGAAAAGAAGCCACTCATGATACTTGTTTCTCTCCCTTCCTTTCCCTCCTGCTAATTAACATACTCAATGAACCACTAATTAAATAGCTCCTGAACTGATAACAAACCTCAGTAATGGCTGATGTAAATTAGCTATTGTTTAATTTAAAACAATGAGTATTCTTAAAATAGTGTGCACTCTAAAGTTCAGCCTAGGCACTAAGTGAAAATAAATATTTATCTGACAGTTTATGTCTAGGTTTAGTCACGGGACAAATGTTTATCTTATTAATTATAATTTTTTTCCAGTCCTAACAGGGGTTTTACAGAAATGCACTGTATGAGTGGCCACTCCAATTTTGTATCTTGTGTATGCATAATACCATCAAGTGACATCTACCCTCATGGACTAATTGCCACAGGAGGAAATGACCACAATATTTGTATTTTCTCACTGGACAGCCCAGCACCACTTTATATACTAAAAGGTCACAAAAATACTGGTGAGTATAATGCTTTCATTTGGTATTCTTTTATTTAAGGAAGTTTTGTTGTTGTTGTTGTTGATGTGCCGTTGAGTCAAACCCGACTCATAGCGACCCCTCCTTGGGTTTCCGAGGCAGTATCACTACGGAAGTAGGATCCAACCTTCCTTCCGAGGAGTGGCTGGTAGGTTTGAACCGCCAGTCGTCTGGTTAGCAGGCAAGTGTCTTAGCCACTGTGCTACCAGAGCTCCCAAGGAAGTTTTAGCCTTTTGAAAATAAAATTCACATCTGTTTTCTCAAGTTTTTATTTTTTTCTATTGAGCTCAATGGTAGAATCCTTTTTGGACCATTTTAATTTCATAAATTCTCTGTTAAAACTTGGTCACTGTTAGTGAAGGTTATCTTGTTCGTATATGGAAAAGTCAAGTATTTGGTCATAAAGGGAATAGGTAGTAAAATGTTAACGTGTTTTCTGATTTTGGTTTTTCAACTATTTTGTTCAAGAAACTCAATTATCAAGATAATTAAGGCTATTTCTTTGTCTTTTGGGTCTTATGTCTGTATGCAACAAATTAAAGACAAGGGATGTGTTAGGACCTTTGTATCATTATTGGTGTATTTATTACTTTTGAATATTGTGTTCTGTGACTTATGTATGCTCCCAGATTTATGTGTACTTTAATGTCTCTTCATTATAAAATGACATGCTTGATTAGTGCAATGTGTACACTTGTTTTATATAACTGCGATGTTTTAGGACATACGTAAGGAGATAGTATGGCCCAGAAACACTTTAATTTTAAACTATTTAAATGGTTTGCAAAATGTTCTACGTGTGTAATTTTCAATGCAGAATAGTACAGATTTTTTAAACTTTATTTTGGAAATTTTCAAATGCATATAAAAAGTAGAGATAATTGTATTTTATAGTGAATTATTTTGTAAACATTTATAAAAGAGAATAGTGTAATGACCCCCTCCCCTTCATATACCTGGCTTCAAGGATTATTAACATATGACCTATCTTGTTTCATCCTCGCCCTCTTTCATTACATTACTTTTTTTTTTTTTTTTTTAGAGTTTCCATCCTTTATTTATTTTATTTTATTTTTTTTTTATTAGGATTTGGGTGAAGATTTACAGAGTAAATTCACTTTTCATACAGCAGTTCACATATACTTTGTCTCATGTCATTGACCAAAATTTACAATGCAGCAGCTCCCCTCCCACTTCCTCCCCATAGTTACCTCCTCCCAGTGTCCATCCCTTCATACTCTTCGAGAGGCCCATTTTCTGCCAACCCTGTATATGATCTTGGATACACTCTCCATTTAGACATACATAATTGTTTAGCTTGTTCACCCATCTATCCGTCCCTATACCCATATTTGCTTTCATTAACAACTCAGTATTGTATTTACAAAGGGGTTCATATTTGTTGTTTGTAATGCCCATGTAACTCTCTCTGTCTTTCTCATCCTCAATGCTGCCATATTGGTCACTCACATTTGGTACATTGCCCTTCTCTTCACCCAAATCAATATTTATCTCTATCTATCTAACAGCATTAAAGCACATACCTGTTATATCATTTCATTTATAAATGCTTCAATATGTAGTTCTAAAAACATTGATTAGCTTACTTTTTCTGTAAAGCATTGTTGTAGTTCAAAAGCAATCACCCAATAAATAAATGAATGATGTATCAGTACCTTTAGTTACTGACAAAGGAGTTCTGGTGGCACATTACCTAAGGCAGTTTTCCTGCCAACCAGAAAGTTGGTGATATAAACCTACCAGCTGTTCTGTGGAAGGTAGGTGGGGCAATGTACTTCTGTAAAGATTTACCACCTTGGCGACTCAGTGGGGGCCGATGTGAGTTGGCATTCACTTGATGGCAGTGAGTTGTTTGTTTTTTTTTTAATTTACTGACAAAGTCCCTGGATGGTATTGATGGTTAATGTAATCTAACTAAAAGGTTGGAAGTTGATGTCCACCCAGAGGCTCCCCAGAAGGAAGGCCTGGTGATTTGCTTCTGATAAATTCCATTCTCCTACAGTGGATGGGGATGTAGTTGCTAACTATAGGCTGTAAGAAGAGATGTCTAGGATTTCACTGTGTTTGTACAAGCTTTCAGTCATCTCATTTTTCAAGTCTCCATCTTATTTCTTTTGTCTGTATACTGAGTCTCAGGGCGTTTTGTGGGACCAGCCACTTGTAATCCTTCCTCTGTGGGTATTTTAAGTTGATAATTTCCTCCATTTTGCTGAGTTACATCATTTTGCTGTTTTCTTTGTTTTAGTAAATTAATACAATTTATAGATTTACTGTGCTATTGTTGTTTTAGGTGCTGCCAAGTCAATCCCGACTCAGTGAACCTATGCACAATGAGACAAAACATGGCATGGTCCTGCACCATCCTCACAGTTGTTGCTCTTTAAGCCCATTGTTGCAGCCGCTGTGTCAGTCTATCTCATTAGGATCTTCCTGTTTTTCACTAACCCTCTATTTTACCATGTGTGGTGTCCTCCAGGGACTGATTGTCCCTCCTGATAATGTGTCCAAAGTACGTGAGATCTCGTCACCTTTGCTAAGGAGCATTTTGACTGTGTGTCTTCCAAGGCAAGTTTGTTTTTCTTTTGGCAGTCCATAGTATATTCAGTATTCTCCTCCAACACCATAATTCAAAGGCATCAATTCTTTTTTGGTCTTTCTTATTCATTGTCTACCTTACACATGTATGTGCAGCATTTGAAAATAACATGGCTTGGGCCAGTCACACCTTAGTCAGTCTTCAAAGTGACATCTTTGATTTTAACACTGTAAAGAGATCTTTTGCAGCAGATTTGCCCAATGCAATACATTGCTTGGTTTCTTGACTGCTGCTTCCATGGGTGTTGATTGTGGATTCAAGTATTATGAAATCCTTGGCAGTTTCAATCTTTTGCCTCTTTATTGTGATGTTGCTTATTGGTTCCGTTGTGAGGATTTTTGTCTTCTTTATACTGAGTTCTAATCCATATGGATGTCTGTAGTCTTTGATCTTCATCAGTAAGTGCTTTGAGTCATCTTCATTTTCAGCAAGCTAGGTTGTGTCATCTGTGTATTCTCGGTTATCAATGAGTCTTCTTCCAATCCCGATTCCACATTCTTCCTATAGCCTAGCTTCTTGATTATTTGCTTATCATACATTTACTGTGCTAAGTTGTTGTTTTTGAGAACTCTTTTTTTCTTTCAGTTTTTAGATAGTCTTTCATATTTATAATTTTTAACCTATATAATTTTACTTCAAAGATGATAGCACATTTAATTAACCATTCCATTACTGTTGATACTTAGCTTGGCTGCAGTTTTCTATCATCTTAAGTGATCCTAAATATCTGCATAAATATTCCTTCAAAATCATTTTCATTATCTTCCTCTTACAGTTTCTTAGGGCTGGAAGGAATCATGCAGCCCACTTAGTCCTGCTCCCTCATTTTACAGAGAGAAAGGTTCAGTAAGACCCATCTGGTGGCACAGCTAGAATTTATACCCATGGAGTCTGGCATCAGAGATTGTGCTCTTGACTACACTCCACCCTTCACTGTATTTCCATTGAATTAACAGTACATGGCTAATTCATGTAATTTCTTAAATTACTGGATGTAATTCAGCACCACAATTCAAAGGCATCAACTCTTCGTTAGTCTTCCTTATTCATTGTCTAGCTTTCACACGCATATGAAGCAACTGAAAATACCATTGCTAGGGTTAGGTGCACCTTAGTTGTCAAAGTGACATCTTTGCTTCTTAATACTTTAAAGGGCTTTTTGCAGCAGATTTTCCCAGTACAATAGCATGTCTGATTTCTTGACTGCTGCTTCCATGGATGTTGATTATGGATCAAAGTAAAAGGAAATCCTTGACAATTTCAGTCTTGTCTCCATTTATTGTGATGCTGCTTACATTATCTCACTAATACTATAAAGTATATCAGTGAGTAGTTAACTCAATTTCTTTTCAAGTTAGAGAAATAAATTTTTTTCTCAGAAAAGTCTGAAAACAATAATTCTATTTTAGGTTGACAACATTTTTCAATCAATCTTGGGAAGTTATTTTTATACTTACCATATCTTCTCTAAACTATTTTCTAAAACCCTCCAGAAACAGATATACACCACGATTCCTCATCTTTCTCAAACAAGTCCTTTCAACTTTTCTTCCCCAATAACAAGAGTAGTTAAAAACATACACAGTATTCAATATAATAGAAATGTACAACAAAGAATAAATATCTCCTCAAATTCTCACAGTACTGAGATTAATATTTATAAAGCACTAGAGAAAATAAAGGAGCTCTGGTAGCACAGTGCCTAAGGCACTTGACTGCTATCCAGAAGGCTGGCGGTTCAAACCCACCAGCCATTCCTCAGAAGAAAGGTTGAGCAATCTATTTCCTTAGTGATACTGTTTCGGAAACCCAAGGAGGCGTCACTATGAGTCGGGGCCAACTTGACAGCACATAACAACAAGAGAAAATAAGACAACTAAAGATTACAAAGCAATATTCCAGTTATTTAAGTTTGAAATAGAAACCTTCATCACAGTTATGTAAGCTTTATTTAAATATAAAAGAGTAAGTTTAGGGAGATTAACTTATCCATACCACATCATTAGTGGCAAAGCTAAGCACAGAATTCAGGTTTCCTGTCTCATCATCCATCCCCTTTTGATTCAGCCAAATCACAGATATAAAGCCAAACCTTGTGTTAATGAAAACATACCACAATTTATATGAACAAAACAGTAACAACTAATGATTATTGTTTTAAAAAAGGTCAAGATTTTATGGAGTAAACTTTTTGTATTCTGTCTAGAACTGTATAGCTAAAGAAATATGTATATTTCTTTGTATTACTTCATGAAGTGTTTCTAAAATTACAGTGCTTTAGTAACCAGAAGATTGGTTAGTTTTCTACATGAAAATGTCTTAGCTAATGGCTCTTTTGTTTCCTAGTTTGTAGTCTTTCATCTGGAAAATTTGGGACATTACTTAGTGGCTCATGGGATACCACTGCCAAAGTCTGGCTGAATGACAAATGCATGATGACCTTACAGGTACAGTAGTTTTCTGTGGATATTCTAGGTTTTAATTAAATGTGATAATTCTTTGGCAACTTAAATTGGCACCCATTTTACTCATAGGGTCATACAGCTGCGGTGTGGGCAGTAAAGATATTACCTGAACAGGGACTAATGTTGACTGGATCAGCAGACAAGACCATTAAACTGTGGAAGGCTGGGAGATGTGAGAGGAATTTTACAGGTAAGATCAGGGTGGACAGGTTTTATAATCCCATAGTCTATTATTTTGCTTGGATTTTTGTCCTAAAATCTTTGTAGGTTGAAAATGATCGAAAAACATTAGTGTATTGTAGTCATTTAATTTGTATGTTAACTTTTCTCACAGAAATAATATTTAACATCATTTTAAATAATACAGTGAGATCTCTCATCTCATAAAGAACTAGGTGTAGACTAACAGCTGCCTCATAACCTGTGACAATATAGTTATGTTTTTGGTTGTCACTCTAGCATGTCCAGCCTGAGTTTCCAAGCATGACCCTTACCAATGATAGGTCAGCATTGTTTTCTTCATATACACAGGAAAACATCGTTAATGCCTTTATTTATATTGAAGTACATTGTCTAATAATTACAAATTTAATGCTTTTTTATGTTGAGGTTTTTGGTGAGTGGTATGTTAAAGCCCCACTATCAAATAACATCTTCATTGAGGTACCTACTTCCTAGTATTAACGTCACTGATTTATTTGTGAGGTGTTATATTTTTGGCCGGAATTTTTTTTGGGGGGGGTTATGTTTCGCTTTTTTATTTTTGCTTCCTTGAAAGTGCATCACTACTCTAGCTACCCTGAAAGAAATCCCTTTGTGTTGATTAAACTTTCTGTGGAGAGAAAACAGATAATGAGTTATAACTGAGCAATCTTGTTTTTACTTCAGTACACACTGTATATGTGCCTAAAGTAATTATTTGTGTTGACTAATCTAAGTCAACAAATACTGAGCATGGGAAAGTTTTAGACTTAAACTCTTTTATTAGATCGCAAGGTTTATATGATGTTTTGACCTAATGTTGAAATGCATCTTTTACAATGCCTCAATTAATAGTGAAAGAACTAGAATTTTAATGAATATTTTAAAACATTTAAAATCCTTTCATAAGTAATATAGGTAGTCCCCGCTATATGACATATTTGCATTATGATAAACAACACTTATAACCATCCATTTTTTTATGGCTTATGTATTTTTTTATGTATGGATGGATGTATTAATATATATCTACAAGTTTATATGTAATCTTTACAACTCCCAAAGACAAAGATCATATTTATAAAGATATTGATAATAAAAGGCAATGATAATGAAAACTAAGAAACAGAAAAGGCATTTGACTTATGTCAGAACCAACTTATGATAGAGTCATCAGGACAGAACCCACATCGTAAGTTGGAGACTACCCACATATATATTCCTTTAGCTATACAGTTCTAGACAGCACAAAAAGTTTACTCCATAAAATCTTGACCTTTTTTAAAACGATGATCATTAGTTGTTACTGTTTCATATATATAAATTGTGGTATGTTTTCATTAATGCAGCACCAAGGTTTGGCTTTATATTTGTGATTTGGTTGAATCAAAAGGAGATGGATTATGAGACAGGAAACCTGAATTCTGTGTTTAGCTTTGCCACTAATGATGTGGTGTGGATAAGTTAATCTCCTTAAACTTACTCTTTTATATTTAAATAAAGCTTACATATCTGTGATGAAGGTTTCTGTTTCAAACTTAAATAATTGGAATGTTGTTGTTGTTGTTATGTGCCGTTGAGTCAAACCCGACTCATAGCAACCCCTCTTGGGTTTCCGAGGCAGTATCACTACAGAAGTAGGATTGCCCAACCTTCCTTCCGAGGAGTGGCTGGTGGGTTTGAACCACCAGCCGTCTGGTTAGCAGGCAAGTGTCTTAGCCACTATGCTACCAGAGCTCCCAAAATAATTGGAATATTGCTTTGTAATCTTAAATTGTCTATTTTCTCTAGTGCTTTTAATCTCAGTATTGTGAGAATTTGGAGGGATATTTATTCTTTGTTATATATTTCTATTACATTGAATATTATGTATGTTTTTAATTACTTGTGTTATTGGGGAAGAAAAGTTGGAAAGGACTTGTCTGAGAAAGATGAGGAATTTTGTATATACTGTCTCTGGAGGGCTTTTGAAAATAGTTTGGAGAAGATACGGAAAGTATAAAAATAACTTCCCAAGACTGATTAAAAAATGTTGCCAATCTAAAATACAATTATTGTTTTCAGACTTTTCTGAAAAAAAATTAATTTCTCTAACTTGAAAATCAGTTTTTACTACTCACTGATATACTTTATAATATTAATGAGATAATGTAAGCAACATCACAATAAATGGAGACAAGATTGAAGTTGTCAAGGATTTCATTTTACTTCGATCCACATTCAACATCCATGGAAGCAGCAGTCAAGAAATCAGACATTTTATTGCACTGGGCAAATCTGCTGCAAAAGACCTCTTTAAAGTGTTAAGAAGCAAAGATGTCATTTTGACAACTAAGGTGCACCTAACCCAAGCAGTGGTATTTTCAGTTGCTTCATATGCACGGAAAGCTAGACAATGAATAAGGAAGACCAAAGAAGAATTGATGCCTTTGAATTGTGGTGTTGACAAAGAATAATGAAAGTACCATGGGTTGCCAAAAGAATGAACAAATGTGTCCTAGAAGAAGTATAGCCGGAATGCTCCTTGGTAGCAAGAATGGCCAGACTTCATCTCACCTACTTTGGTCACGTTGTCAGAAAGGACCATTTCCTGAAGAAAGATACCATATTTGGTAAAGTAGAGGGCCAGCAGAAAAGAGGAAGACTCTCAAGGAGATAAATTGACACCGGAGCTGCAGCTGTGGTCTCCGATATAGCAAGGATTGTGAGGATGCCACAGGACCAGTGCTGTTTCATTCTGTTGTACTAAGAGCACAACATTAGTGAGATATATAAGGCCATTCACCAAATGATCACTTATATTGATTAACATTATTCTATTTCAATGCAGGGCATGAAGACTGTGTGAGAGGTTTGGCAATTTTGAGTGAAACAGAATTTCTTTCCTGTGCAAATGATGCTAGTATTAGAAGGTGGCAAATCACTGGCGAGTGTCTTGAAGTGTATTATGGCCATACAAATTACATTTATAGCATATCAGTCTTTCCAAATTGTAAAGGTAAGACTACCATGCTTTCGTGTGAAATTTTATTAAGCATTTTTGAATCTCATTCCCAAGATGAGATTTACTTAAATAAATGTATTGTTTGTGACTTAAGTAATTTAGTAACTTTATTTCAAAAGTATTTTTTTTCGTAAAGGAAGAAATTGTTTGGTCATACTTATATTAATTCAGATTAGATGATTGTGTACTTAAAAAGATGTTGGGTATCAGAGAAAAGATTTTATATCATTTATTGATTCAAGGTTTGCTATGTAAGACATGAAATGTACAATGTGGTTTTTGAAGTTGTATGTGGTATTGATAAATGTATAAAATTTAAGACTTTTTAAAATACTCTAAGGTTAAAAAAATGTAACTATTTATAAAGATGGTCTGTATAAATGTACTTAATTGTATTTAAACTATTCCTTTCTGTATTCATTAATTTTAGACTTTGTGACAACAGCAGAAGACAGATCTCTGAGAATCTGGAAACATGGGGAATGTGCTCAAACAATCCGACTTCCAGCTCAGTCTATATGGTGCTGCTGTGTGCTAGACAATGGTGACATTGTGGTTGGTGCGAGGTATTTATATTCTAGTGACTCAATAAATATGTGTCTAGGCATTTATTATGTGTTGTGGCACAGTGGTTAAGTACTCAGCTGCTAAATGAAAGGTCAGCAGTTTAAACCCATCCACCGTGCCACAGAAGAAAGTTGTGGTAGTTGGCTTCAGTAAAGATCACACCCTTGGAAACCATGTGGAGTATTCTATTTTGTCATATAGGATCACTATCCATCAGAATCAACTCAATGGCAGTGGTTTAGAGTTTGCGAAGATATGCCAGGAGGAAGTCCAGAGAGGACTATATGTGCATCTGTCAGTGGACGAAACAGTAGTAGGCATAATGGCTTTTATACTAAAGATATATGATACATTCCACCATTACTTTAGTGAAATTTCTGAAGTGTCTTGAATGCAAAGAAAACTAGAGAATAATGATATTGGTGTAAAAAAAACTTTCTGGAAAGGAAGATCCGTTTGAAGTGGATTTTGAAAGATTATGAGTAAGACGGGAAATGGGAATTTTCTGTCAATGAAAGTATGGCGTGGGAATGAAAGTTATGAGTATAAGAGGTAGGGGACTAATGCTGGGAAAATAGTGAATAATTAGATTGTTAAGGTAAGGTGGGTCTTGTAAGGAGAACCTTGATTGCCAGGAATATTTTAGATTCGGTGCTTGGGGTTAAGGATCTGTTGTAGCTCTTGTGCAAGGACTGACAAAAGCAGAACTTGTGAATTATTAAGTATACAGAATGCATTTAACTAGTGATGACATTGGGCAGGAAAACAAACTAGAAAACACGCAGGAGGGGTATGAAGTTACAAAATATTAGTCCAACAATGATCAAGGATGAGAGTCAAATAAACGAGATTGTTAAGAGGAGAAATGATTAGAAAGGGGATAAAAGAGAAGAATAAAAGCTTTATACTTTTGGTAAATGGGAGCCCCCATTAGTGAGAAAAACAAAGGTAAATGGAATGATTGGTTTGGAAGAGCAAGTGATGGCTTAGCTTTTAGGTTTCTTGAGGTTTGAGCGGCAGTTAGCCACACTCGTGTCAGTGGGTCATGGGCAGGTGGACTGAAGTATAGTGTAAGAAACTGAGATGGAAGATAAAGATTTGTGCAAAACTGCAAAAGTCGAGTGATAGAAGACCTTTTCTTCAAGACGAGAAAGAGAGAAGAGGAGGAACAGAAAACTAAAGACTGAATCTTTTTTTTTTTATTGTGATTTGGGTGAAAGTTAACAGTCAACTTCACTTTCCATACAGCATCTCACAAACTCTTTGTCTCATGACATTGACGGTATTTCCCACAATGCAACAGCTTCCCTCTCACTTCCTCCTCATAGTTACCTCTCCCCTGTGTCCTTCCCTCCCATGCACTCCTGCCCCCCGAGCTGTCTCCCTGTGCATGCACAGCCCTTCTATTCTCCAATGATTGTTCTCTCCAAGGAGTGTATCTACCTAATGTAAATGTTCAGTTCATATGCCTGTCTTTTGTTTGGCTAAAAGCCACAGGGGTGGGTTCAACTCCAGGCCCAAAGGGCAGCTAGGGGCCGTAGTCTCGGGGTTCTATCAGGCTCTATCAGACTAGCAAACCTGGTCCCTTTTTTTTTTTTTAATGATTTTGAGTTTTGTTCCACATTGTTCTCCCACTCTATCCAGGATCTCCTATATAGATCCCCCTCCAAGTGGTTGACAGTGGTAGCCAGGCACCATCTAGTTCTTCTGGTCTCCTAGTTGTATAGGCTGAGGATTGCATGGTGTATCAATTGCTTGGATTAATTGTTTCCATGCACCTTTGGTTTTCTTCATTCTTCTTTGCGCTGGACAAGGAGAGACCCATCGCTGCATCTAGAGGGCCACTTGCAAGCTTTTAAGATCCCAGTCGCTACTTGGCAAAGTAGGAGGATGTGGAACAGTGTTTTTCTGTAGTATGTTATGCCAATTGAGCTTGATGTCCCCTGTAATCATGATCCCAAGCCCACACGTCCAAGTGACTACAACTTTGTCTCTTAGGAGACGTGGGAGACAGTTTGTAGTTTTGTCAAAAAGCACTTGAGGGGTCAAGAAGTGGAGAATACAAAATGCTTTTGTATTTGATCTGAAAGATATTATTGTTGATATTTTTTGTGGACATCACATTTTGGTAGAGAATGATTAAGAAAGGGAGGGGATAAATAAGAGCAGCTAGACAAGGATCGTTTCAGGCGAAAGATGAAGAAAGGATTGTAGACTATTTCTCCTTTAAATAATCTTTTTCCATCCTATGCGTTGCTTTAAAATGTAATAGAGGGTATTGTGCACTGAAGTCATTATAGTGCTATACTCATCGATCAACACATAGTAACATTTCTCATACTCACAAATACAGGTGATTTTTTTGCTTTGGATCAATCAGGTGTGATAATGTTAATATACTGACAGCTTAAAGAAAAAGAAAGTGACGGCTAGAAGGGCTAGCAGGCCTAATAAAGTAGAGGTGCTTTGATTTTTTTTTTGCTGGGGTGGGGATTGATTTGCTGGTTTAGTTCCCCCCCACCCCAAGCATATTTGAAAGAAGCTATGGTGGCTCAATGCCCAAGGCATCTGATATTTAACCAGAATGTTCCCAGTCAAACCCACCAGCTGCTCCCAGGAAGGAAGAGGAGGCAATCTACTACTTCCCTAAAGATTTACCACCATGGAAACCCAATGTGGGTTGCTTTGAGTTGGAATTGACTTGATGGCAGTAGGTTTCAAACATATTTGCAGTTGAAGAAAAATAAACCAATTAAAAGGGTGAAATTGATGTTAGAAGGTTAAGTAAGAAATACAGTGTTCAGTAGACTTAGGTAGGATTAATATAGTTGAAAGTGGCTAACCTATCCTCTATCCTCCAGATTTAGTGTCAAGAAATGATGGAAGTGAAGTCATTTTTCTGAAAACACGGTGAAGACTGGCCTCCAGTTCAAAGATAAGGCAGTTTTTCCCACATTCTTGATGGAGGTTACATTGCTAGTTAATGACATAGAAAAGAATAACCTGATTTTTCCCCAATGAACAGATTTTGAACATCTTGTTTTCTATGTTGGATATTTGAACCTTTTAAAAAGTAAACCACCCTTCTCTGTACCACATCTAAGTAAAACTGACTTTAAGAATTCTCTCTATCCACCTCCTACTGTGGCGAGTAGTGACTGGGATCTTAAAAGGTAGTAAGCTGCCATCTAGATGCAACGATGGGTTTCTCCTTGTCCAGAGCAAAGATGAATGAAGAAAACCAAAATTGATGGAAACAATTAGTCCTAGCGACTGGTACGCCATC
>NW_006921792.1:2028712-2032918 GCF_000298275.1 Orycteropus afer afer | reverse complement strand
ACCACTGAGACTATGGCCCCTAGCTGCCCTTCAGGTCTGAAATTGAACCCACACCTGTGGTTTCCAGCCAAACAAAAGACAGGCATATGAGTTGAACAATTACCTCAAGTAGATACACTCCTTGGAGAGAACAGTCATGGGAGAAAGAAGGGCTGCTTATGCACAGGGAGACAGCTCAGGGGGCAGCAGTCCATGGAGGGATGGATGCAGGGAAGAGGTAACTATGGGTAGGAAGTGGGAGGGGAGCTGTTGCATTGTGGTAAACTGTGGTCAATGTCATGAGACAAAGTATGTGCGAACTGCTGTATGGTGAGTAAATTTGCTCTGTAAACCTTCACCCAAATCACAATTTAAAAAAAAAAAGAATTCTCTCTAGATTTTTGTAATAGTAAATATTTAAATTGAAATTGAAAAGAGAATTAAATACATATTTTTCTGTTCCTTGGCAGCAACTTCATTAAAGAGTCTTTTTCCATGCTATACACTACTTTAAAAATGTGATAGACGGTATTATGTATTGAAGTCAACATAGTACTGTACTCAGCAATCAATACATAAAAACATTTCTCATGTTCACAGATAGATGATTGTTGTCTTAGATCATTCAGGTGTGATGGTGTTATGTACTATGGTAATGACTAAATCATTTGTATTTCTTTCTAGTGATGGTATTATTAGAGTTTTTACAGAATCAGAGGATCGGACAGCAAGTGCTGAGGAAATCAAGGCTTTTGAAAAAGAGCTCTCTCAGGCAACTATTGATTCCAAAACTGGTGATTTGGGGGACATTAATGCTGAGCAGCTTCCTGGGAGGGAACATCTAAATGAACCTGGTAAATATTTCAATGTATCTAGTAGTTAAAAAAAGCCATCATATTTGCCTTGTGGAAGAATTAAAAGGGACAAGAAAAAAGATTATTTTGCTAGTTATTCAGTAGTATTCTCATTGCTGATTTTTGAGAATTTTTACTATCACGTATAACCACTGTGGGAAACCATGCTCTTCTTTTCCTGTCTCACAATTGAGATGTAAAGCTAAGCTTCCCATAATTTTGAATATTTCATTGTGGATACTCAAAAGTCACTCGTTTAATAATTTTGGCTGATTGGATTCTGTGAGAAGTTGTGCAGACTAAAAATAAAAATGAGTTTAAATAAAGTATGTCTGCTTAATGAGTTGGGGATCATTTGAGTTTGAATTCAGAGGATAACAGCTGTATCCCTGACACCTTTTATCAGTGCTTTTCAAAGAATAATCTGTGGATCCCCAGAGATCCTTTCAGGTGTCCACGAGGTCATAACTAATTTTATAGTAATACTAAGATGTTATTTGCCCTTTTCACTGTGTTAACATTAGCACTTATGGTACAAAACCGTGATAGGTAACACTGTTGACTCTCTAGTACACAAATCAAGGCAGTGGCACCAAACTATTATGGTACTTGCTATCTTTTTCACTGCCATGCTGTTGTAGTTATAAATAAATAAGCTAGTTGCCTTTAAGAATGCTCCTGATGAAGCAGTAAAAACTGTTAATTTTATTACTTTGCCTTGTAATGCACCTCTTTCAGTATTCTGGGTAATAGAATGGAAAATACACAACATATGTGATGTATCCTGACATCTCAAGGAAAGCACTTGTGCAGTTGTTTGAGTTGCAGGCTGAGCTAGCCCATTTTTTTCATGGAATACCTTTGTTAACTTGAAAGAACAGCTAATTGGTTATACAGGCTTGGGTACTCGGCAGACATTTTTTTACATGAACGAAGTGAGCCTTCGCGTTAAGGAAAACAACTGATGGTATTTGTTGTCAAAGATAAAATCCAAACTTCTAAGTGAAAATTTGTATCTGCCACTATGATCTTAACAGATTCCCAAAACTTAAAGACTGTTGTAATGAAATCAGTGGAAATACAAATGACCAGTCCAATATGTTAAAAAAAAAAAAAAAAAAAAATCATAGGTGGGTAAAAGACGCATTCAAAGTACAAGATTGATTTTTAGTGTAAACCCACTGCCATCAAGTTGACTCCGACTTACAGCGACCCCACTTTGGGTTTCTGAGGGGGTAAATACTTATGGAAGTAGACTGCCCAGTTTTCCTTCCGCAGAACGGCTGGTGAGTTTGAACTGCCAACTTTCTGGTTAGCGGTCAGATGCCTTAGGCACTATACCACCGGAGCTCCTTTTTAGTGTATTAGAGCATGAAAAATTAATTGGCATAGTTTTAGATTCTGTATTGTAACTTTTAAGAAACTACCATTTGCAGAATATCCTCATTTATCTGAAAAATGATTAGCTGTCTTTCTTAGCTACATTTAATCTTACATATTATTTAATATTATTAAATAATAATAATTATTTAATCTTTTGTTGTAATCTTTATGAGGCTGCATTTTCTTTTTATGCTTCAACCAAAACAACAAATTGCAACAGATTGAATTCAGAGAGAGAGAGGATAATCCAGCTTTTATTAAATGAGACATTAAAAAGATTTATAAAAATGTCAAATAATGCTGCTACTACATTTTTTTAAATATGGTTATTTTTCATAAAAATTAATATTTACTGTACACTGGGTCTATTTATTTTTTTAATAAACTAAATATATATTTTTTAATCTTCTCAGTTTTAATTTCAAATCCAGTAAATCACTTGATATAGCTCACATAAACACAAGCTCTTTGGGATTCTCAATAACTTTGATGACTGTAGAGGGATTTTGAAACAAAGTTTGAGAACTAAGTTATATTTTAAACAATCTCACAATTTTTAAAAATGTGGTCTTTTCATCAGTATGTAGACATGGAGTAAATATTTACTAAGTGCTTACTTTGTGCCAGACCTTGATCTAGGCTCTGGGGAATATACAAAGCAAAAGGGACAAAAAAAAATCCTGCTCTCAAAAATTTAAATTGCAGTCAGAGGAGACGAATAATTAAGGTGTAAATAAATAAATATGTCAGATAGTGATAAGTATTGTGGGAAAAATAAATCAGGGGTTAGGACAGGTTTGTAATGTTAAATATAGAGTTAGAGGATGATGGGCCACGCGTTGAACTCACTTATGATAATGCTTTTCCAGATTCCACTAAACGTTACTCAGTTGTGTAACATCATTGGACTGCAAGATTCAGGGGAGCTGGATAATGTAATCTCTGCTGGACAGCCACACTCTAACCCTATGGAAGGAGAGTGTAAATCTTTGGAGGATAGCTAGCTGTTTCTGCCACTGAAGGCTTTGTTGAGAAGATGACCAAGTAAAGTCATTTAGGAGGCAAGGGAGCAACTTCTGCCAGTGAAAGTATCATAGGCAGAATAATCACCAAGTACGAAGGTGATGGAGGGAGAGGAGGAGGAGGAGTAGAACATGAGCTCAGAGAGGATGGTAGGGGCAGGGTATACTTAGCCTTGTGTACCGTTTGAAGGAGTTTGGTTTTACTCAGAGTGAAGAATTTTGAGTGGAAGAATGTCAGGACGTATTTCACCTTTTGGAAGAAATCCTGTGTTTGCTGAGTTGAATATAGACTGTATAGAGTCCAAGGGCACGGCTGGGGAGCTACTGAATGAATATAACTAGGAAATTATGGTGGTTTCTATCAAGGGGTAGCAATAGATATGATGAGAAGAAGTGATTTTCTGGATATATTTTAAAGATAGAGCTGACAGAATTTACTGAACAATTGGGTATGAGATTGAGAGAAAGAGAAATTTTTTGAGACTGGGCGATTAGAGGAGTGGAATCATTTACTGAAGTGAAATATGTTATCAGGAGACATTCAGTAATAAAACTTGCTTTATTTTCTATGGGCCAGTTACTGTCTACTAGAATCATATTTTTAAAACCTTATTTAATAAAATTGCCTTTTAAACATTATTTTCCTTTGGCTACTTACTTTTTAGTAGAATTCCATTGTAAAATCTTTTGTTTACTAAGATTTTTAAAAAACCAAAGTACATACTATCTTATGTATAAATTTTACCCTTCCAATGTGTTACGTATTTTTGACAATTTAGTATTAATCTTCTGGATTTCTCTCTAGATTTAGAATCATTTCTAATTTTTCATTTATTTTGTCATTTTGTTCTTGTATTTTCTTCCAAAATTCCTCTAAGGTTTTTTCTGTGTTTTCTTTGGTCTGTCTCTCAATCCTTTGAAGATATCTAAACATAATTCTTCTGAATTCCTTATCAGAGAGTTCCAAT
>NW_006921792.1:2003012-2028018 GCF_000298275.1 Orycteropus afer afer | reverse complement strand
TCTGAGCACACAGACTGTGATGGAGTTCCTGTGGGCTCAGAAGGTAGGTGGGAGTGGGGGATGGCCACACCTCCACCAAGTGGGTGTGTGGTATAAGAGTAACAAGAAGAAGTTGTACCTTTTCAGTCTTGCGGGTCCGGAGTGTCCATGGGGTTGCTGGAAAGCAGAATGTGTTCTCAAGCCCCAGGAATCTGCCAGAGCACTGTCTCTTTAAATATCCAAAATTGTCAAGCCGCTTTTAATCCTTCAAAATGGCGGCACCCTCTGGACCAGCAAAAGTCCACCTTTCTCTTCACCACCTTTCTCATCACCGTCTCCGTTTATTCCTCAGCCACCATGCACAGTCCTCCATGCAGTCCCTGGCTAGCAAGGCTGATTTTTTGGTTAATTTTTAGGTCCTGCCACCATTTGGGAATCTCCAAGTTGTCTGTGCCGTCAGGATCGCTGCCAGACTGCAGCTCCATATGTCTCCTTTTTTGGTATTTTCATGCAAATTCTTCTGCTAGTTGGGGTTTAGTCCACTTCTATATCCTTCCCTTCAAGGCTCAGGGGTCCAGAATTATCTTCTGTATCTGTGTTAATTGGTTTCCCTTTTCTTTGTTGAAGAGGGTCTGCAGTCTTTCTGCCTAGTCCGCCCTCTTGCCAGTCTCCCTTATGTATAAATTTTAATGGTACAATCTTCCATTTAGGTTTTTTTTCAATTTTAGTATACCATTCTACCTTTGATTTTAAAAACTTTTATTTTAAGGTACTAGAGATGGACAGACTCGTCTAATTAGAGATGGAGAGAAAATTGAAGCCTATCAGTGGAGTGTTAGTGAAGGAAGATGGATGAAAATTGGCGATGTTGTTGGCTCATCTGGTGCTAGTCAGCAAACATCTGGAAAAGTTTTATATGAAGGGAAAGTATGTCAGCATCTTTCTAATTACCATTATCTTAAAGCATTAAACAAATTAAAAGATTGTCTTTTCCCTCTTCCCCATACTGATAAAATATATTCTTTGGTATTTTGACATTAAAAATACATTATTTTGGGAAAACTCTGTCTTCTTTCTGTCTTGAAATAGATGTTTAAAAAATCACTTTCTGCATTGTTGTTGTTATGTGCCATGGGAGAGCTATACTTGGCAGACAAATGAGCTGTTACCTGTCTTTTAATAGTTAACATACTTGAGAACACATGCCTGGCTGTAATTTAACTTAGTAAGACATTAGGGACCCTGCAGACACTTTTTATGGTCCCAGTATGTTTTGGTGAGCAGGCATGCTAACAGCTAATAGTTCTGGCCTTGAGATCAACCAATTGGAACCCCTCCTTTGGCCTTAAAGCTAATATGTAGCCATTATCCTTATCCACTCACCAAATAAAATACTTACTTTGCAGCATATGCAGATTATCGTTAGTAATCTTTATGTGCCAAAGAAGATTTCAGCATTGTATTTTAGAGAAAGTTTATAATAAAGAGCACATAATGTGATATGTTATATTTGTCATTGAGCTGTATTAGAACAAATAAGTTAATAATCACTTATTTTGCTTTTATATTCCTATTAAAGGAATTTGATTATGTTTTCTCAATTGATGTCAATGAAGGTGGACCATCATATAAATTGCCATATAATACCAGTGATGATCCCTGGTTAACTGCATACAACTTCTTGCAGAAGAATGATTTGAATCCTATGTTTCTGGATCAAGTGGCTAAGTTTATTATTGATAACACAAAAGGTCAAATGTTGGGACTTGGGAACACCAGTTTTTCAGATCCGTTTACAGGTAAGTTAGGATATGTAATAAGTTTCATGTACATCTATCAGTATTGGTTGATTTTTTTAATGTATTTAAAACAGCTATTGTACATCCTATTTAAATAAAAATCAAGATTTATAGCATTAGATAAATTATTTCTCATTTATATTTTTAAGTTAAAATTACAAAATCTTTTTTTTTTTTAATTTTTGTGATTTGGGTGAAAGTTTATAAAGCAAATACATTTTTTATACAGTAGTTCATACACATTTTGTCTCATGACATTGACTGCAATTTCCCACAGTGTAACAGCTCTCTTCCCACTTCTTCCCCATAGTTACCTCTTCCCTGCATTCTTCCCTCCCATGCACTCCTGCCCCCACCCCCCAGCTGTTCCTCTGTGCATACACTTCCCTGGGAGCTCTGGTAGCATAGTGGCTAAGGCACTTGACTGCTAACCAGAAGGCTGGTGGTTCAAACCCACCAGTCACTCCTCGGAAGGAAGGTTGGGCAATCCTACTTCCGTAGTGATACTGCCTCAGAAACCCAAGGAGGGGTCGCTATGAGTCAGGGCTGACTCGATGGCACATAACAACAACAACAACATGATTGATCTCTCCAAGGAGTGTATCTACCTGGTGTAAATGTTCAGCCCATATGCCTGACTGTTATTTGGCTGGAAGCCACAGGAATGGGTTAAATTCCAGAGCTGAAGGGCAGCTAGTGGGTTTCACCAGGCTCTATCAGACCAGCAAACCTCGTCCCCCCCTGTGATTTTCAATTTTGTTCTACATTGTTCTCTCACTCTATCCAGGATCTCTTATACATCCTCTCTGAGTATTTGACAGTGGTAGCTGGGCACCATGTAGTTCTTCTGGTTTCATGGTCTTATATGCTGATTATCACATGGTCTGCCAGTCCCTGGGACTAATTGTTCCCATGTGTCTTTGGTTTCTTCATTCTTCTTTTCTTTGGATGTGGAGAGACCCATTGTTGCATCTAGATGGCTGCTTGCAAGCTTTTAAGATCCCAGTTGCTACTCACCAAAGTAGGATGTGGAACAATGCTTTTGTGTAGTATGTTATGCCAATGAGTTTGATGTCCTTGCGACCATGGTCCCAAACCCATAGGTCTGACTACTCGCTCTTTTCCTCATAGCTAGCTGGCTGTGGCCAAGAAGTCATCACAACCTTGTCCTTTGTCAGCTCCACTATATACCTGGCCATTCTTACAGCACATACAAATATGCTGTATTGCATCGTCTGCCAACCCTATACATGGTCATGGGCACAATCTCCCCTGCCTAGACAAACCTGATCATTCAGCCTGTCCACGCATCTATCCATCCGTAGATCAATGTTTGCTGTCACTGACAACACAGTACTATTACATCATAATCTATTTTATAGAAATATTTAGATTGTTCTCTTTAAGAAATTCAGCAATACTATAAATGAAATGTTAAAGTAACAATCATTTTTGAAATAAAAATTAAACTTCATTCCTTTATATAATTACTCCTTTAAAAAACACATAAGTGAAATATGGTAAATAGAAATTCTGTTTTGACATGAGGCTAAAGTGACTACTTCTCCATCAAATTACTGGACTATGGGTGCTTTAGTTTCTATATGGTTTGTATTCTATAAGTCAGCTGTTTATAATTTAGTATGCAGTATGTGAAGTGTTATAAAAGGATTAAGTTCTCATGGTTGTCTGTAAATTACAATCCTGATAGTTTTGGCTTGAGTTCTGGTTCCAGGGAACTGAGGCCATGGTATAGGAGGACATAAAATGTTTTTTTTTTTTTAGGTACAGGACCAGCTCTAAGTAAAATTTTGAAATAGGCACTTAATTTTTAATGTTTTTCTATCATTGTTCTTAACTTCATTTTTCATGTGCTAGTGCTTTACCTAGTCCACAAGGACCCCATATTCTCTTCCTATCATGTCCTTACGTAGATCTTCCTATTTTTCTTTTCCCTCACAGATATTCAGTGCTCCCAAATTATCTCCTCTCATTCTGGTTCAAAATTCCTTTGTCCATTCACATAATAAAGTTAATCTCACCCATGTGTTGGCTTTAACAGAATTAATTAATTACAAATGTATTCTCTCAGTACTTGCATTGGAACAAACAACAATAAGGTGCTTATGACTTGGATATTTCTATGGTGGAATTTCAGAATAAGTGCAAAAGAGAATTCATGATTGCAATATTTTGTAAATTTTTTTTGTGGGAGAACAGATATAAAAGAAGTTAGATTTCTAACAGATACTTGGCTTTTTTTCATCTTTCTTCCTAAATTCTTAACTTTTAGAAACATGTATCTTTTTGTGGACAACTCTTATTATTTAGTGCTGCTAGTAAACAATCTACTTCCGTAGTGATACTGTCTCAGAAACCCAAGGAGGGGTCACTATGAGTCAGGTCCGACTCAATGGCACATAACAACAACAACAGTAAACCTTGTACATACCTCACATTTCTTAAGGTATATAAGGAAGTCTGTTTCTTTTGTCACACTCATGTTCGTTGTATGTCTCTTCTTCAGTGGGTTGTAAGCTTCAGTGGATACAAGCAATTTTGTTCTCTGCTGGATCCTCAGCACTGAGTGTACTGTTTGACACATGTTATTAATGAGGGGTTCTCTTAACGTTTAATGCCTGTGGTTTTTATAGCAACAGCAGGACTTCTCGGGAATTTGTATAGGAACAGGGACAGGAACTGATTGTATATGCATATTATTTAGGTCAAAGACCACCTGCAATTCTATTTTTATATTTGCATTTATAGTTACAGTCATGCAGCACATAGTGTCCATTTGGGCAGTGTCCAACTACATACATGTCTGTAGTCCCATAAGGATATAATAGAGTTCAGAAATCCCTACTAGAGAATGAAACATAGTGAATGCAACACTTTCTTGCATGCAACGCATGTATCTCATGACTCTTATATACAAAGTGATTGTGCTGCCAGGCATATAATGGTGTGGTACATATATATATGGTACATACATAAGCTACTTATATATATACTTATATACTTATATACTTAGGTCTTGATAGTCATAATAAACACTGACTTATATACGCACTCTGCTTTCTATCTAAAAAGTTTACCATATAACAGTGTATGCTTCAACTCGTGGGTAGTAGCATCCAATCTTATGTATTGCACATCTCTTGAGTGTTGTAGTGTTGTCTCTCTATTTCATTTTCTTTCAAAAATATTATTGTGAAGTGCATCATGGCTCCAAAATGCAGGAAAGCTAGCACTAGTGATAGCAATAGCAAGAGGTAAAGAAATATCAATTTGGAAGTGAAAGAAAAGATTTATTAAATGACATGAAGTTGGAAACAGTGAATGTGATTTAGGATGTCACACTCAACAATTACTGCAGTGCTCAAAAACAAAGAAAAAATTCTCCAAGCTGTTAAAGAATTGGCTCCACTAAAAGCTACAGGGCTAACGAAAATATGAGCGGGATCTATATCAGATATGGAGAAATTGCTAAAAATGTAAATTGAGGAACAAATACAAAAGGGAATTCTCAGCACATTGAGGATCACTGCTCTGGTGGTGTTAAGGCATTTGGCTGCTAATCAAAAGGTTGGCAGTTCTAACCCACCAACCACTTCATGGAAGAAAGATGAGGCAGTCTGCTTCCATAAAGATTTACAGCCTTGGAAACCTATTGGAGGTCTCTGTGAGTGGGAGTTAACTCTGTAGCAGTGAGTTTGGTTTTGGTTTTGGTTTGCTAAGGCATGAAGCTTGTTTGAGATGCTTAAAGAAAAAGCAGGACCAGACTATAATATGGTGTTTGCACAACATCCAAATCTCATAACGTCCTATTTCACAGAACATATCATAGGCATTAAGTGACTCATGACTATTTTCATATTTAAATGTTGAAGCTAAGATATAATAAAGCCTTAAGGTTAAGAAAACAAAACTTGAGGAAACATTGAAATTTTAGTTTTTCCCTATATGTAAGAATGCTAACTATAATGTATGTCATTCTCTTATCTGTGAGCCTTGTTTTTCTACAGGCTTAGACTTTTCTATTCTAAACATTGTACTGTTTATGAAGGTTGGAGCGCATAAGCTTTTCCTTTGTTTTACATGCACAGGTGGTGGTCGTTATGTTCCGGGCTCTTCGTCAGGATCTAATGCACTGCCTGCAGCAGATCCTTTCACAGGTGGGATGCAATTTTGATTAATACCTCTTCAGTAATTACATTGCATTTTGCTTTACAATGACTTTGCATTTGGGAGATACCATCCAGTCACTTATAATTCCCTAATCTATACTTCCAATTTTGATATATTTCCTTTTCCTTAACTTCTAATTACTGCTTTTTCCTGGAGTACTTCTGTAGATTTCCCTGTGACTTTTACATGTCTTAAAATTAGACACACTGTTTTCATCAGTGATTCTTTCACCAGGAGAGCAGAGTAGTTAAGAGAACAGGTTTTAAAGTCAGACAGACCTTGGTTTGAAATCTGGCTCTATCACTTATTTGCAGCGAGAAGTTGGCAAGTTCCTTAACCTATCTGAGCCTATTTATTTTTATCTGTAAAACTAGATAATAGGGGAACCCACCAGCCAAGAAATAACATGATTGATATCACTGGCAAGATCCTACAGATCATGAACAGAGTAGGAGCCATGTGAGTCCCTGATACTGAATGAAGCAGTGCAGTGAAGAAATTTGCCCGGGCATATTTTGACTTAACATGGAAGTAGACAATCCATACAGCTACCTAGAATTAGTGTTTCTCATGTAAGTTATTAATGGTCTTCATGAAGCTCTTGACGTGTCTCTGTGTCTCTTCAAAGCGAGTTTATTTACCAAGGTATGCATGCATCGCTATCATCACTACTGAAAAAAAAAAAATGCCAGATTTGGCCTTTAATGCAGCTAAATAAGTCTCTATATTCAGAATAACTTTCCTTTTTTTCATCTTGGCTTTAACAAACAGAAACTTATTTTCTCACAGTTTAGAGGCTTGAAGTCTGGAATCTGGGCACCAGCTCTAGGGGAAGGCTTCCTCTGTCTGTTGGCTCTGCAGGAAGGTTCTTGTCTTGTTAGCTTTTGTTCCTTGGCTCTTTGGTGATCTTCACATGGCCTGGCATCGCTTTTCCTCCGTCAATCTATATTCAGAATAGCTTCTAATAGCTTTTAATGCACAGTGCTGCTGTTTGATACTCAGTCAGAGTTCCCAGACAGTATATCTAACTTGGGAAGAAATTGATAACCTGTTTGGTATCCATTCTTAGTAGCAGGAATTCCAAAACTGATAGCCTATAATCTTGTCCCAATCATAGACTGAATCAACACATGGAGGTTTGGGAGTTGCAAATTACTCTCGGCTTCCTTTCTCCATGAATGGATTGGTGGCTCAGATGGGTGTACCCACTTTTATTGATGAGTTGTATACTATAGTAACCACCTATCAAATGCTGTGATGTCACAGTGTTTGTTAGGAAGTCTTTTGTAATGTAATGTGATTTGAAATAATAGTAAGAATCTGAAGAGTTGGAAAGATGATGGCTTTCTCTTTATTAGCATGTTTAGCACAGCAATATCCTGAAGCTTGTACCAGCAGAGTTCCCAGATTTCGTTGGTAGTGTTTTGCTGGAGCAAGAAGGAAGAACCACTGTCAAACCAAGAGAACTCCTGGAGCCACTATGAACAGAGCATGTCTCACTGTGGCACATTGTCAACAGCTTAGGAGATGAAATGATTATGGAGATGTGCAAGATAGCATACTAAATGTCCTAGAGAATTATGTAATCATTGTTGTTAATGTGCTGTCGAGTCGGACCCGACTCATAGCGACCCCTCCTTGGGTTTCCGAGGCAGTATCACTACGGAAGTAGATTTTCCCATCTTCCTTCTGAGGAGTGGCTGGTGGGTTTGAACCGCCAGTCTTCTGGTTAGCAGTCAAGTGCCTTAGGCACTACTCCACCAGAGCTCCAATGTAATCATTAGTTAGGATAATTGAATGACACTATTACCATCCATTTCATGGAAGAAGAATGTGGCAGTCTTCTTCCATAAAGATTATAGCCTTGGAAACCCTACTGGGCAGTTCTCTGTCTTACAGGGTCACTATGAGTTGGAATAGACAGCAACAGATTAGTTTTTTTGTTTTAGTTTATTATTTAAAAAAAAAAAAAAAGATAGCCACTTACTATATTGGGATATTATGAAAATTAAATAGATTACTATATATAAAATATTTAGCAAAATGCTTTGAATACATTTCAGCACTCAATATATGTTAGCTATTATTGTTGTTAGTGTTGTTCTTCAGCTTTACAATAGTTCTGGGGCTGGAAGTTTTTCCCTACCTGGTTTAAATTTAAGGTCAGTCTTAAATTCTTTTGTTTCTTCTCATTGTTAATTTATGTGGTTCTCAAGCTTCTAACATGTTAGAACCATCTGAGAAGCTTGTTTCACTTACTTACAATGTCCCACCCTCAGAGACTGATTTACTGGATAAGTAAGTTCCAAATACAGGGGTGGTGCAAGGAAACAGTTTGCGACTACAAACCTGAGGTTGGCTGTTTGAACCCACTGTGGAAGAAAGGCCCTGTGATTTGCTTCCATAAAGGTTACAAGCAAGAATACCCTCTGGAAGAGTTCTAGTCTGTAACACATGGGGTCAGCATGAGTTGGCAGAGACTTGACATCAATAGGTTTGGTTTTGGTTTGTCATCCTTCCCCTAAAAATTCTGATTAAATGGTCTTGTGTGTGCTTTGTTCATAGATATTTTCAAAAGCTCCCTGTATGTTTTTAAAGTGAAACTAATTTGGAGAACCACTAGGTTTTGAATGGACTGTGAAAATCTGATTCTTGAATAGGTGATTCACTTAGGTAGTCAACCACATTTAGAAAAGTGTAGGACCATACTCTGCTCCTTAATAACTGAATGCTTTGGAGAAGGTACTCAACCTTCTAAAATATGGAGAATAATAATGGTATCTCATTAATACTTAAAGTAATACTTACTTGAATATGTGCATGTAAGATGCTTAGCTTGCTAGCTAGCATGTAGTGAGAACTTAATAGATGTACCCACTTATTTTACATTCTTCATTATTTTAATTAATCTTATATATATCTAAGCTTTTTATTTTTGTTTCTTAGTTTTCGAGTTTTCTTTATGTGTTGGACATGTTTTACCAACTCCTAAAGTATGAACTCAGAGAGGTTTAGCAATAGCTCATCTTTCTTCTTCCCACAATACCTGATCCAGGGCTCTGAACAACTCCAAACTCTCCTTAATTATCTCTCCATACTTGTTTTTCATGTTCCTTTCTTTTAGTTTTCGATGAAACAATAAGAAGGATAATCTCAAATGTGACTGGGCCATTATTATAGCATTCCTAACTCTTAGCTAGATTCTTTGCCTATGCCTTTACTTCGGTAACAACTGTGTTCACGTATCTTTCTGGAAACCTTTTAGTTTCTTTCTCTTCGGTCCACTAATGGTTTTGTAATTAATCAGATATCTGTAATTAAAATGTATAGGGAATTTAATGTTTATTTTGTGATTTCAGAATTATTTTTTTTAGCTAACATTTATTGAGCACTTGTTGCATGCCAGCATTGTTTCAAACGTTTTGATGTATTAAGTTTACAGAACATTTGTTATATGTATAAAGATGTCATTCTGAAGTGTGACTACTGAAAATAAACAATTCTATGTAAAGATGGAGCAGGTAGAACTTTGTAGTTTGCAGTTACATTTGCTTACTGCAGGTATTACTGTACTTTAGGTGCTGGTCGTTATGTGCCAGGTTCCATAGGTATGGGAACTCCTATGGCTGGAGTTGATCCATTTACGGGTGAGTACTTTCCATTTCTTTTTTCTTAGATTTTTAAAACTCACTGGAACATTTTGTCAAGGTAAAGATTTTAAGAAAAGTTATGTCATTTTCTTGAGAAATTTTTATGTAATAAATTAAGACCAACTTCTTTGCCTAGCTTTTAAAGTTTTCTCAGAATTGTTTCATTACAGCACTTTAGAATCATATGGGATGCTTAAAAAGTACCTCAGCTTTCTCCCCAGGTTGGTCTAATATTGCATTAGGTTGGAGTTTTGTAAGGACAGTTTTATGATCTTGCCATTTGATTCTCATATGCTGCCAGGATTGAAAACTCCCTTTACTGTGATAAGGGTGTTTTCTTCACTCTCTCTACACAATCCGTGCTTAATCCAGTCACTCCTTCATTCTTACTGAAAATGTTAATAATGTTAGTGACTGCGTTATATGCTGCCAAAGGGTCGGGGAGGCACCATCTTCTGACCTCCTCTACCCCACAAGAGGAAGACAGACTGACCATCAGTAGCCCAAGGCCTATCCCTGCGAGGCCAGACATGCTGCTCCCTCCAGCCCTTTCACCAACCCTGACACCAACTGTTCCTCCTGCAGAACCTACCACCTCTCTGCCAGCAGAGATAATTCGATAATTTGCTGCGGTGCCCACACAGAACTCACAGATATGATGGGTTTATTAGGGAAGTACTAGACTACAATTCAAGTTCAGAAATGCACTTAGTCTCTTGCAGCCGGCTGTCTCAGTAGCATATTGCTCTCTCAGTAGTGTGTGTCTCTCACTTCTCTCTCTCAACAGCGTGTTTCTCTCAGCAGCGCGTCTTTCTTACCCAGCAGTCAGAAACACTCCTTCTGCCTCTAGGAGGGCTCCTTTTGAGCCTGGCAGAGTGGCCACACTAATCCCAACATTAGAATTCTATACACCTGAGAGAGCAAGAACTTCCCAGAAGACTGCTTTGTGCCACTGGCAACAGAAATTCTCCAGGTGGATAACTTTAACAATCAGGAGCTACTCACTTGCTCATGGCAAATTCCACAACTGGGTTTACAAAGACTTATGGCTAGAAAAACACACTGTGTAATTTACTATACTGCACTTGCGATACATGTTTTTTCTTTAAAGAGGACCTAAAAAACTATTAGCTTTTATTCTTAGGCCTAGAATTGGCCTTCCCTGAGCAATATATATATTTTTTTTTTGCAATGTTATTACCTAGCTTAAGAGTCTGAACACATCTTATTCATTGAGTGTGTGTGTGTATGCTGGTATGCTTTCCTCTGTATTATTGTCATTGTTGTTGTTATGTGCCGTCGAGTTGGACCCAACTCATAGTGACCCCTCCTTGGGTTTGCAAGGCAGTATCACTACGGAAGTAGATTGCCCAACCTTCCTTCTGAGGAGTGGGTGGTGGGTTTGAACCGTCAGCCTTCTGGTTAGCAGTCAAGAACCTTAGGCACTATGCTGCCAGAGCTCCCCTCCTCTGTATTAGCTGCCAGTAAAACACAAAGCTAAATATGTGGTCCACCTCTTGCAAGTGTGATGAATCTATTGGCATTTATTTTCTCCTACTTAAATTATTAATTTATGCCTTTTGTGACATAGAAGGGGAGCTCTGGTGGCATAGTGCCTAAGGTACTTGACTGCTAACCAGGAGATTGGTGGTTCAAACCCACCAGCCACTCCTTGGAAGGAAGATTGGGCAATCTACTTCCATAATGATACTGCCTGGGAAACCAAGGAGGGGTTGCTACGAGTCAGGTCTGACTCGACAGCACATAACGACAACAACATGACATAGAAGAAAATATGTATAGCATATGTAGTATTGGACATAATAAATTGTTGTTTGGTGCTGTCAATTCAGTTTTCAGAGCATTTCTATGTGACAGAGTAGAAGTTCCCCACAGAGTTTAATTTAAAGTTTGTAATTTAACTGGAGCAGATCACTAGGTCTTTCTCCTTCAGAGCCTTTGGGTGAGTTCGAACTGCCAACCTTTTGGTTAGCAGCTGAGTACTTAACTGTTATACCAACAGTAAACTGAAACTGAATCCACTGCTGTTGAGTCAGATCCTACTCAGAGCGACTGCTCCTTGGGTTTCCAAGGCAGTACCACTACAGAAGTAGATTGCCCAACTTTCCTTCTGTGGAGTGGCTGGTGGGTTTGAACTGCCAGCCTTCTGGTTAGCAGTCAAGTGCCTTAGGCACTAGGCCACCAGAGCTCCCATACCAACAATGCTCCTTGCATAATAAGTAAACATCCGTAACCAGCCCACCCCTCAACTGTACTTAAGAACTAACTTGGCACGTGATTTTTTTAAAGTTGTTTTTTTAAAATATTGCAAAAGTGTCATCTGTTGTTGTTATGTGCCGTCGAGTCAGACCCGACTCATAGCGACCCCTCCTTGGGTTTTCAAGGCAGTATCACTATGGAAGTAGATTGCCCAACCTTCCTTCTGAGGGGTGGCTGTTGAGTTTGAACCACCAGCCTTCTGGTTAGCAGTCAAGTGCCTTAGGCATTACGCAATGGTTAAGATTATGGACCTGGAGTGAGATTGCTTGAATTTAAATATTACTTCCACTACGTTTTAGCTGTTTGACCTTGAGCAAGTTACTCAGTGTGTCTGTACCTCTGTTTTTCTCATTTGTAAATTGAGATAATAGCTACCTTCTATAATTAAAGAGTCTAAAACTTAAAAATCTGTATGAATCACTTTGTACAGATTACTAATCGTTACCTGTACCTGTTGTATTATAAAAATGACTAAAGTTAACGCTATTCCTTTCTGTTTTCCAGAAGTTGCCATTTTTAATACTTCATTGTATATATTAGACTGTTACATACCTTATTCCAAGCTATTACCTAGATTAATGAAATAAGCTCCAAAGTGGTTTCTCAGTGGCCGCACAGCAGCCAGTGATCTTCTTATAATCTGATTCTCATTATCCCCCTCCTTTGATTAAAACTATTGGCTTCTCTTGAACATTTTCTTTTGCCTTACATATAACACATTCCTCTCCAGCTTTCTTATGTCTAACTATACTGGTCTGTGTCTCAGGAGATTTGAAAATATTGAGCTCTTTCTTGAGTTATTTAGACTATAATCATCTCCTTTTATTTAATTTTATATTTATTAAACAAATTAAGTGAAACTTTTTGGAACACCCACGTACATTCCCTTCTAGATCACCCATTCTATCAGATAACGCTCATTGCACCCTGGACTTTTCCTTTAGGGAACATGTCACTGTGCTTAATTGTTTGGATGATACTTGATTAACATTTGTGTTCTCATCACCATAACTACAGGCAGTGTCTGGATTATCTTTGTGCCATACATATTTTATACTTCACAGACAGAATCGTGTTCATTTACCTCATTACTTGCTTCATTTTACTTTACATATCTTTTCTTTTTTCTGTTTCCAATTTGCTCCCCAAACCCAAACACACTGATACTGAGTTGATTCCAACTCCTAGCAAGCCTGCAGGACAGAGTAGAACTGCCCCATAGCATTTCCAAGGCTGTTTACAGAAGCAAACAGACTCATCTTTCTCCCATAGAGCGGGTAGTGGGTTTGAAATGCCAACCTTTTGGTTAGTAGCAGAATGCCTTAACCATTGTACCACCAGAGCTCAGAACATTAAAATAAGTACTTTATTCACATTTTTGCAAAATACCTTAATTTTGTGTTGGAACAAAAATGGAGTACAGTCATGCCCCATATAATGTTCATTCAGGTGGTTTCCAACCACATATATGTTGTGGTCCCATAAGGTTCCAGTAAAGTTCAGAAATCCTGAGTGGTTACAAATGCAGCAGCTTCTAACATGCATCATGTGTATCTTATGTCTCTTGTATACAAAGTGATTGAGCTGCCAGACAGATAATGATACGGTACATATATAACCTATAGTACATATATCTTGATAGTCCTAATAAATGCTTGTGTTACTGGCTTTGTATGTACTGTAATGTACTTTATATCTAAAAAGTTAACTGTGTAATAGTGTATGCTTGTACTCATAGGCACCAGCATCCAGTCTCATGTATTATGCAGCTCTTGAATGTTGTATCATTATCTGTTTAATTTTCTTTCAAAAATGTTACCATAAGTCATGGCTCCCAAACACTGCAAAACCAATGCTAGTGATAGCAGCAGCAAGAGGCAAAGGAGAAGTATCGATTTGGAAGTGAAACAAACAGTTATTAAACAACATGAAGTTGGAAAATCAATAATGTTATTGCTTGCAATTTAGGCATGTCACACTGAACAGTCACAATGATCCTCAGAAATAAAATCTCCAAGCTATTAAAGGATTAGCTCCACTGAAAGCTATAAGGCTAATGAAAATGTGAGAGCAACCTGTATCACTTATGGAGAAATTGTTAATGACGTAGATTGAGGACCAAACACAAAAGCAAATCCCTCTCAGCATGTTGAAGACTACAATAGGTGTTTGCATAACATTCAAGTCACATAATGTCCTATTTCACAGAACATACCATTGAGTTTATGCAATGCATGACCATATAAATTAATATTTAAAGTGTAAATAAATATAAATTAAATTATGCTCTAGTTGAAGTCACTGAGTGTTGCAAATATTTCATTCTTTTCCATTGTTTCTTATTAGGTACTGTGTTTTAGTATAATAGAGACTTAAGCAATTAAAAAATATAAAATACTAGGACTTCTAGCCTTCAGGTACTTATAACTTGAGGGGATTTATAAGATGATATACAAAATGAGTAGAAAACATGGCAATGCCTACTACGTTGTTTAGAGTAAGTAATAAAGGGCATGAGAAGGGTGACAGCAATTTGCCTGAGAAAAGATGAGTGAAAAGTTTCATTATTGTTTTCCATTTTTATTTTTGTAAAATTTATAAATTAGGTTGAATGGTATAAACATGAAAAATATAGAAAATATGGCATAGAAAAGCCTTGTTTACATTTAATCTTCTCCAAAAACAAAATGTTATTCTATCAACCAACTATAATTTATAAAATTTTGTCAATGATTTTTTCCCTTTTATTTTTGAGGCTGCTTGTTACTTTACTGCATGCAGTGAGTAGTTATGTATTTCAACAGTTGTGAAAACAAAGACATACTATTAAAAAAATCTTACTTTGACTACTACTTATGACTTTCATCTTCTATTCTGTAAATAGGGAATAGTGCCTACCGATCATCTGCATCTAAAATAGTGAATATTTATTTCCCTAAGAAAGAGGCTGTCACTTTTGACCAAGCTAACCCTACACAAATATTAGGTAAGTGTATTTTTGTTAGTTTTCTCACATACCCACAACTGTTCAAAATATTCTTAAGGCTATTTTGCCTCCTAACATGTTAGGAACTTGGTGCTTATATGAATATAAAGACTTCTATTATAGCAAAACTGTGTTACCTACCAATACACATTCTGATTGAAAAAACCCATTGTCGTTGAGTTGTTTCTGACTCATGGAGAGCCTGTAGGTCAGAGTAGAACTGCCCTGAAGGTTTCCAAGCCTGTAAATCTTCAGGAAAGCAAACTGTCGAATCTTTCTCCTGTGAAGTGGTGGTTCAAACCACTGACTGTTTAGTTAGCAGGTGACTCGTTAACCATTGTACTGCTGGGGCTCCTTATGCATTCTGATTATAGACCTTTAGTGTGTTTTAAGAAGCCTTACACAAATAGATGGCTTCATAATCACTTTAATGAGAAAACAGTTAAAAGGAAAAGATGTAAAACCCACCCCTCCAAGCTCTAAATGTTCTCAGAAAAGTAAAAATTACTGAAAATAAAGCATTTGGAAAAAAATAGATACTAGCTTAAAAAAAAAACAGAAACAACTCTGTGTATAATACATAGGTACGTATGTTATGTTATGTCAGTTAATTCTCAAGATAATCTTTGTGGCAAACAGGGCTAGTAGTACTCTTAGTCCAAAAGATACACTGTCATTTGTTTTGAGAGAAACAGTATTCTCATTATTTATGTTCTTGTTTTTTCACTTCCATTTATTAATCTCCCTGCCCAGCCTTCTCATCTACACTGTAAAAATACCTGTTGACCCTTTTGGTCTCACAGAGATCATTTTTTTTTCCCCCAACATAATACTCAAGGGAAACAATATATACTCTTTGGACTAAACTGTTACTTAGTTAGAGGTGATTTCAGGGAATAGTTTTAATTCAAGATTTGAAGAACAACTCAGGACCACATGCTCTAGGAGTCTTCCAGTCTCAGTAAGTCCAGTGTGTGGATTCTTTAAGAATTTGAAGTTCTCTTCCACATTTTTCTCCCTTTCTAATGAGGATTCATATATTGTGTTTCTGATTAGAGTGTTCAGTAGTGGCCAAGTACCATCTAGTGTTTCTGGTCTTAAGGTGGAGACAGCAGTGGTATATGTAGATAACTAAGTCTTATAGTCCAGTTCCTTCTCTGTATAAATAGACATTTAACTCTTTGACCAATTTGTGGACAACCAAAGAAGTTGGCAGAAGTTGGCCAACAAATTGTAACATATTTTCTTACTGGGAAAATGGGGTATTGACTTATACTTTGGCATATATAACATGAGTTTTCTTTGAAAATCCTTCAAAATGCTTACAAATATGACATACTTTAAAACTGCATTCAAAGCAAAAAGTTCTGAAGGTCATAGAAAATTGTTGGTAAAATAAAAATGATCATAGTAACCTATCTTTTACCATACTGCCCTCCACTTAAAAAATACTCACCTTACCCTTATTTTATGGTCTTTCATAATTGCTGTGAGAAATATTAACTCCCCATAGTGTATGGTAGCATACGCTATTACTGAAAAATTTGGCATTCATATATTATCTGACCAGTTACAGTTATGGGATTTTGAAGATTTGGTTTGGGGTTCTAGGTAAACTGAAGGAGCTCAATGGAACTGCACCTGAAGATAAGAAGTTAACTGAGGATGACTTGATACTTCTGGAAAAGATACTATCTCTAATATGTAATAATTCTTCAGAGAAACCCACAGCCCAACAACTTCAGATTTTGTGGAAAGCTATTAATTGGCCTGAAGGTACATAAACACTTCAGAATGTAATTAGAAAGCAGAAAGTATGTCTTTTCACCTCTGTCATGTAGTTAGTATTTCTAGATGAAATAAAAGTTCACTTGGATATTTCTTGATTCATAGCTTGAAAAACTTCATCAAAAGCATTCACTATTAACACTGTAATTATTCATCTCTTTCTGGTCACATATACCTTATGAGAATATGAAAATGCTCCCTGTACATGTACCATTTCATATTTGGTTCCAGAGTATTTGTGGATTCCCTCTATAGGCCGTCACAGAAACTGCATAACCTATTAAAACCAGACTACAAGCACTCACTTTTAGTGTTTGCTTGTTTTTTCAGTTTTATCACTTAATTCTTTTTCATCTAAAAAGTATCCTCCTTTACCATTATTTTATGCCTTTGATTTTTTTTTTTTATAGAGGAAGTCATTTGTGGTATACAAAATACCCCACATGGATTTGGCTGATCACTTAATGTGTTCTGTCTGTCTTCCTGTTTGTGGCATAATTAGATTCTGATTTGATACGAGTTTTTTTAACATGAAAATTGTTCATAAATTATGCTTCATATTATGTCATGAGGAAAATAATACCAGGTTACTTCACTTTTAGTAATGCTAAGATTGTTTAGTGCATTTATTCAGATGGTGTCTTCTATCACATCCCTCCCTTATAAAACTACCCATCAACATATAAACATCCTATCAGCATTTGTTAACTGTAATTCTTCTGTAAAGAATTTTTCCTTTTCAACTCTTTGGTCTTGTTAGGGGATTTTTAGAAGCAAGTCCCTACTCTGTGCATTCCATAAGAATTTATTGAATACTCATGGTGTGCTAGCCTATTTGGTAACCTGAGATGTTTCCCTTATTTTTGAAGCAGATATGATCTTATAGCAATAAATCCATTATATAAATATGAAAAATCAATTAACACAAGTTTAGAAATAAACATTTTATAAACCAGTCACATAATTTTTCATGTTTTCTAAAATGATCATTGTTAATTTTGTAGCAGGAACATAAAATCCTTAAAAGTTAAGTAATAGTCATAAGAAATTTTCTGTATTTTCATAAACTAATGAGTTTTTTTCTTTTTACAGATATTGTCTTCCCTGCCCTTGACATTCTTCGGTTGTCCATTAAACATCCTAATGTGAATGAGAATTTCTGTAATGAAAAAGAAGGGGCTCAGTTCAGTAGTCATCTTCTTGATCTTCTGAACCCTAAAGGAAAGCCAGCAAACCAGCTGCTTGCTCTCAGGACTTTTTGCAATTGTTTTGTTGGCCAGGCAGGACAAAAGCTCATGATGTCCCAGAGGGAATCACTAATGTCTCGTGCAATAGAACTGAAATCAGGGAGCAATAAGAACATTCATATTGCTCTGGCTACATTGACCTTGAACTACTCTGTTTGTTTTCATAAAGACCATAACATTGAAGGGAAAGCTCAATGCTTGTCAGTAATTAGCACAGTCTTGGAAGTTGTACAAGACCTAGAAGCCACATTTAGACTTCTTGTAGCTCTTGGGACACTAATCAGTGATGATTCAAATGCTGTACAATTAGCTAAGTCTTTAGGTGTTGAATCTCAAATAAGAAAATATGCTTCAGTATCAGAACCAGCTAAAGTAAGTGAATGCTGTAGACTTATCTTAAATTTGCTGTAGCACTGGGACAGGGGGCTGAGATTTTAAATTGTTTACTTTCTTTTTTTCCTCTCCCATTTTACATGACTGATTACAGATGATAAACTACTTTGGATGAAGTAACATCTCAGATATTGTAAAGGGGGGGATGAGTAACAAAGGAAAAATAAAAAAAAAAAATTTTGCACTGTTTAACTGTGATACTGTATTGTGTAGTTTGGGTAGGTTTTTAGGAGTGTGAAGAAAAATTAGCAACAAGCTATAATCAGCAACACAACCACTACGGTGGTCTTCTGCCCTTACTTTAGCCACTCAGTAAACAAGAAGGACTTTTATTAGTATAATCTGCCTTTATGACTTATACATCCTAAACTTAAATGTTGATAGTTGTCTTTTATTTAACTTCTGGTCTGTTCACTTTCATTGTGGGATTCTTTTTTAATAGACTAATCGTATCTCAAGACCTTCTTTTAGGATACCTCCTTTAGAATTTTAAGAATTAAACTTGTGAATTAATCCAGATATTGAAAAAATATAAAACAATTCTTTGATTTAAATTATTTGGAAATAGAAGTTATATTTGTTTGATGGCTCCTTTTTAGCGGAAGAAAGCATATTGCTAAGCTATTTGATATATGAGGTCCTGTGTCAATTCTCACAAGGCACCAATTTGATTGCAGGATTATGATCCAGTTTCTTTTGCCTTTCACTATTTGAGGTAATTTCATTTTTCATTCCAGTTTTGATGCTTGATTATTTACATTTGGTCATGTACATTATTTCAAAAGGAATTTGGTATGTATTCACTTTTATTAGGCCATCACATAAGCAAAGGTACATCAAACTACTTTATTGGGAGGCCCAGAGACTATCTTATGAAATAAGTATTTTTCAACCCCTAAGAAATCCACCAGCCACTCTGTGGAAGGAAGACTGGACAATCTACTTCTGTAAAGGTTTACTGCCTTGGAAACCCAAAGGGGGTCACTATGAGTCAGAATTGATTTCTATAGCAATGAGTTTGGTTTGGTTTTTTTGTAAGATGGTTCAGGCACTGTGCTAAACACTTTTTTTTTCAATCCTCAAAACCCCTTTAAATACAAAGTGATATTATATCTATTTTCAGAAGTAAAGAAAATGGAATGAATAATGATTAGAGAAAAAGGAAAAGTGAAGTCAAAAGTGAATTAAGTACTCAAAGTGCATGCCATACTATATTTCCTAGAGAAGAAACCACAACATCCTGGAGACTTAACCCAAAGAGGGAACCATCCGTTAATTATACAACTCATTCCAGCTAAGATAACCCAGTTCTTAAGTATGGTTACTCCTATTATAAAAAGTGGGAGAGAATGTTTATGGGTTCTCATGATGATGGTTTTGCCTGAAATGGTGAAAAATATTCTCAACATTTATGGTATCCTTAACCATGAGTTTTCTTGGCTTAATGGCAAAATGTAATCTGGAAGAGTAGGGGAGGAATAATTACCCAGATAAATCCAGTGAAAAACTAAGAATATCCAGAGAATGGGAACATATTGTATTCATTGCAAGTTCCTGTTGTTAGGTGCCATCGAGTTGTTTCCGACTCATAGCGACCCTACGCACAGCAGAATGAAACACCATCTGGGCCTGCGCCAGCTCCACAATCCTCGCTGTACTTGAGTCCATTGCCACAGCCACTATGTCAGTCCATCTCATTCAGGGCTTTTTTCCCTCTTTCGTCAGCCCTACACCTTAGAAGCATGATAATCCTTCTCCACGGAATGGTCCCTTCTGACAACATGACCAAAGTAGGTGAGATGAAGTCTGGCCAATCTTGCTTCCAAGGAGCTTTCCGGCTGCACTTCCTCCAGGATAGATTTGTTGGTTCTTTTAGCAGTCCAGCATTCTTCGCCAGCACCACAACTCAAAAGCATCAACTATTCTTCGGTCTTCTTTATTCATTGTCCAGCTCTCACATGCATATAAGACTATTGAAAATATCATAGCTTGTGTCAGGTGCACCTTAATCCTCAAGGAGACATCTTTGCTCCTCAGCACTTGAAAGAGGTCCTTTGCAGCCGATTTGCCCAGTGCTATATGTCGTCTGATGTCCTGAATCCTGCTTCTACTGGTGTCGATTTTAGAACTAAGTTTTCTCCGTTTACCATGTTGCTACTTATGGGTCCAGTTGTGAGGATTTTTATTTTCTTTATATTGAGATGTAAGACATACTGCAGACTACATTCATTTTTCACACTTCATAAATAAGTGCCTCAAGTCATCTTCACTTTCAGCAAGCAAAGTTGTGTCATCAGCATATCGCAAGTTGTTAATGATTCTTCCTCCAATCCTAATACCATGTTCTTTTTCATATAGTCCAGCTTCTCAGATTATTTGCTTAGCATAGATTGAATAAGTATGGTGAAAGAATACTACCCTGATGCACTCCCTTCTTAGTTTTAAACGATACAGTGTCCCCTTGTTCTGTTCGAATGACAGCCTCCTGGTCTATATACAAGTTCTTCATGAGTACAATTAACTCTCTGGAATTCCCATTCTTCTCAACGTTATCCACAGTTTTTTTTTTTTATCATCCATACAATCAAATGCTTTTGCATAGTCAATAAAGCACAAGTAAACATCTTTCTGGTATTCTTTGGTTTCAACCAAGATCCATCTGACATCAGCAATGATATCCCTCATTCTACATGCTCTCCTGATACCAGCTTGCATTTCTGGAAGTTCTCTGTCAATAGACTGCTGCAACCATTTTTTAATTATCTTCACCAAGATTTTACTTGCATGTGATATTAACGATACTGTTTGATAATTTCCACATTGTGTGGGATCACCTTTACTTGGAATGAGCACAAATACGGATTTCTTCCAATCAGTTGGCCAGGTAGCTATCTTCCAAATCTCTTGGCATAGCCAAGTGGGTGCTTCCGGTGGGGCATCCGTTTGTTGAAACATCTCAGTAGGTATTCTGTCAATTGGTTCTTGATCATATCATATTCCACCTCCTGAAATGGATGAAGATCGACCAGGTCTTTTTGGTACAGTGACTCTGTGTATTCCTTCCATCTTTTGATGCTTCCTGTGTCATTCAATATTTTGCCTATAGAACCTTTCAGTGTTAAAACTCGAAGCTTAAATTTTTTCCTCAGTTCTTTCAGCTTGAGAAATGATGATCCTGTTCTTCCCATTTGTTTTTCTAACTCCAGGTCCTTGCCCATTTCATTTTGGTAATTGGCTTTGTCTGCTTGACCTACTCTTTGAAATCTTCTGTTCAGCTCTTTTTATCTTGTCGTTTCTTCCATTTGCTTTAGCTGTTCTCCATTCAAATGCAAGTTTCAGAGTCTCTTCTGACATCCATTTTGTTTTTTTCTTTTCTTGTCTTTTTAATGACCTCTTACTTTCTTCATGGATGATGTTCTTTATGTCCTCCCACAATTATTCTGGTTTTCAGTCATTGGTGTTCAATGCATCAAATCTGTTCTTTAGATGGTCTCTAAATTCAGGAGGGATATATTCAAGGTCATATTTTGGCTCTCGTGGACTTATTTTAATTGTCTTCAACTTGAACTTCCATATGAGCAGTTGATGGTCTGTTCCACAATCAGCTTCCGGCCTTGCTTTGGCTGAAGATACTGAGCTTTTCCATCACCTCTTGCCACAGATATAGTCAGTCTGATCCCTGTGTACTCCAGCTGAAGTCCACGTGTATAGCTGCCATTTGTGTTCTTGAAAAAAGGTGTTTGCAATGAATAAGTTGTTGGTCTTGCAAACTTCTATCATGTGATCTCCAATGTTATTTCTGTCACCAAGGCCAAATTTTCCAACTACCGGTGATTCTTCTTTGTTTCCAACTTTTGCATTCCCGTCACCATGATAATTAACACATCTTGACTGCACATTTGGTCAATTTCAGACTGCCAAAGTTGATAAAAATCTTCGATTTCTTCTTCATCTTTGGCTTTGGTGGTTGGTGTGTAAATTTGAATAACAGTAGTATTAACTGGTCTTCCCTGTAGGCGTATGGATACTATCCTATCACTGACAGCATTGTACTTCAGGACAGATCTTGAAACATCCTTTGTGATGATGAATGCCACACCATTCCTCTTCAATTTGTCATTCCTGGCATAGTAGATTATATTATGGTTGTCTGATTCAGAATGGCCAAAACCGGTCCATTTCAGCTCACTAATGCCTAGGATGTTGATCTTTATGTGTTCCATTTCATTTTTGACAATTTCCAATTTTCTTAGTTTCATACTCCATACATTCCATGTTCCAATTATTAATGGATGTTTGCAGCTTTTTCTCCTCAATTTGAGTCTTGCCATGTCAGCAAATGGAGGTCTCAAAAACTTTATTTTGTCCATATGAGTAAGGTTGGTTCTACTCTGGTGATGCAACTCTTTCCCAGTCATGTTTTGAGAGCCTTCCGATCTACGGGCATATCCTGCACTGCATCGGACAATGTTTCTGGGCTATTTATAAAGTTGTACAGTAATGTATCAGACAGTGTTTCTCTGCTACTCATAAGGTTTTCCCTGGCCAATTCTTTGAGAAGTGGATGGCCTCTTCCTTCTTCCTAGTCTGTCTCAGACCATATTCTGCGTTGTAACCTGTGCACCATGTGCAACACCGTTGGCATTTGAAACACCGGTGGCACAGCTTCAAGCTTCACAGAAACACGCAAGCCCCCACAGTATGACAAACTGACAGACAAGTTTGTCTTATTTAGCTGTTCAAAACCTCTCCACTTAGTGTATCTTGGGGGTGGGGCCTGTGTCCCTCCCCTTACCTGAGCTCCCTGCTGCTCTGTCTGGCATCCCCCGGCTTTTCAGACTTCATATACATTGCCAAATCACCTCCATTGTGAAACTTACAGAATTAATGTACTTTATACTGCACTTGAAACATCATTACCTACTCACTCAAAAAAAAAAAAAAAAAAAACTCACTGCCAATGAATCAATTTGACTCAATAGTGACCCCTCCTTGGGTTTCTAGGGAAGTTCTCTGGTATGTATCTATGTACCTGTACTTTAAATACATTTTCTGGTTAAGTTAGGAGCCTTTGCTTTACTTTTTGTTGAGTTAGGATTTAGGTGGTAAAATCAAAGTTAAATACCAAAGCTATGAGTTTAGAATAGTCAGACTATTCCCTTACAATATGCTTTTTTTTCTTGTCAACATGTCAGCCTAGCATCTAATTGTATGTACAAACATATGTGCAGTATTTTGAAATAGTAAGTACCTTTGAATGATGGTAGGGCATATAGCCTTAGTAAAGAATGTGAGTTCATTCTTCAAAGATAAGGACTGGCAAATTATAAACTGTGTGCTTCCTGTTAGAGTACAAGTCCTTTTATAACTTTTATTATGCCATTAGTTCATGTTTATTGAAAAATTACAAAATACAGTTGAATAAAAGGCAATTAGCCCAATCCCAGTAGAATGGTAAATATTAAGTAGTGGTTTAGTGGATATTTGTAAAGATTTTTTCTTTTTTTAGTTAAATATTTTTTTCCATGATTCCTTTAATTTTTTTTTTCCTTAGATACAAAAGCAACACACCTTTGATGAGCAAAAAAACACACACAGCAAATGAAAATTGCCTGTAATTCTACTACCCGGAGATGACCATTTGTAACATTTTGTGGCATATCCATTTTTTAAAAAAACATTGTATTATACATACTGTTCAATAACCTGAGTTTTAAACTGAACATATGTACTATACATACTTTGGATTATATGGATATATTCTGTGGATCAGAAATTTAAGCACAGTTTAACTGGTTGGTGTCTTTGTTTCACCTGAGGCTGTAATCAAAATGTCAGGCAAAGCTGGGGTCTCGTTTGAAAGCTTGCCTGAAGCTTTTCAAGCTTGCTTACACAGTTGGTCAGTTCTTTCTGGGTTTTGGATTGAGGGTATCAGTTCCTAGCTGGCTGGAGGCTGTCCTTAGTTTGTTGCCATGTGGCTCTCTCCAACTTAGTAGCTTGTTACAGCAAGGCAGCAAGGGAAAGTCAACTAGCAGATCAAAGCTTGAGTCTTCATACTCTGATCACAGAACCAACATCCCCCAACATCTAGGTTTCAGTTGATTGGAAGCAAGGAAAGTGGATTACGCAAGACTGTGAGTACCAGGATGTAGAATCATTGGCCCATTTTAGAGAAGTCCTGTCACATTTATTTCTTATAAACAAAGCTACATCCAGAGGCTTGATGACATTGAGGTGAAACTGATTTGGCAAGGATACTTCATAGATGATGTGTATTATGTGGATTTTATTGTAGCATATCCTGTGGTAGTTATGTTTTGTGTGTCAACTTGGCTACGCCTGGTTCAGTGGCTGGGCAGCTGGTGGTAGTAATTCGCCATGATGAGATTGGCAATCAGCTCCATGGCAGGATCTACCACAAGTAGCTGAGTAGCTAGCTGCCTTTGGGATGTAGTCTACTTCCTGTATTTAAGGAGAAGCCTTCGGAATGGTCTGTAGCCTATGGCATGCTTGGACCCTGCATGTAGCTGTGCCGTTGCTCAGCATCCTGCTATGCTCTGCTGACCTTGGGACTTACAATGGACTCAAGTTAATGGCCTGCCATGTGGTTTGGTAACATCAGGACTGTGCCTGTTTACTTGTCAACCTTGGGTTTGTCAGCCTCAGCAGCCAGGAGCTGTCTGAGTGAAGAAA
>NW_006921792.1:1992223-2002207 GCF_000298275.1 Orycteropus afer afer | reverse complement strand
ATACAACCTTGATTATATTCCATCTGAATTTAGAGATGATCTGAAAAATAGATTTGACACATTGAACACCAATGACCAGACAAGTTGTGGGATGGCATCAAGAACATCATACATGAAGAGAGCAAAAACCAAAAAGCCAAACTCACTGCCATCGAGTCAATTCTGACTCAGCAACTCTCACTGAGTTTCTGAGGTGGTAAATCTTTACAGAAATAGATTGCCCAGTCTTCCTTCCACGGTGCGGCTGGTGGGTTTGAACCACCAACCTTCTGGTTAGCAATCTGATGCCTCAGGCACTGTGCTACCAGAACTCCTTGAAGAGAGCAAAAGGTCATTAAAAAGACAGGAAAGGAAGAAAAGACCAAAATTGATGTCAGAAGAGAGTCTGAAACTTGCTTATGAATGCTAAAGCAAATGGAGGAATGATGAAAGTAAAGAGTCAAACAGAAGATTTCAAAGGGCAAGTCAAGAAAACAAAGTAAAGTATTATATATAATGAAATGTGCAAAGACCTAAAATTAGAAAACCAAGGGGAAGAATATGCTCCGCATTTTCAAACTGAAAGAACTGAAGAAAAAAACTCAAGCCTTGAGGTGTAGTAGTAAAGGAGTCTATGGGGAAAATAAGGAGCTCTGGTGGTGCAATGCCTAAAGTATTTGACTGCAAACCAGAAGATTGATGATGGTTCAAACCCACCAGCCACTCCACGAAAGGAAGACCGGGCAACTTACTTCCCTAAAGATTTACCATCTCAGAAACCCTGTGGGGGTCACTATGAATCAGAATTGACTCAGTGGCAGCAGGTATGTTTTTTTTTTGGGGGGGGGGTTGATGGGCAAAATACTGACTGATGCAAGAAGCATCAAACGAAAATGGAAGAAATACAGAGTCAGTGTACCAAAAAGAATTGGGCGATGTTCACCCACATCAGGAGGTAGCATATAATCAAGAACCGGTGGTACTGAAGGAAGAAATCCAAGCAGCACTTAAGCAATTGGCAAAAAAACAAGGCTCCAGGAATTGAAAGAATACCCATTGGGATGTTTCAACAAACTGAAGCAGCACTAGAAGCATTTAATCATTTTGCCAAGAAATTTGGAAGACAGCTACCTGATCAATGACTAGAAAAGACTGATATTTGTGCCCATTCCATAGAAAGGTGATCCAACAGAATGTGGAAATTTATCGAACAGTATCAATATCAAATGCTAGTAAAATTTTGCTGAAGATAATTAAAAAATGATTCCAGCAGTACATCAGTGGGAAACTGCCAGAAATTCAAGCTGGATTCAGAAGAAGACAAGTAACAAGGGATATCATTGCTGATGTCAGATGGATCTTGGCTGAAAAAGAACATCAGAAAGTTGTTTACCTGTGTTTTATTGAATATGCAAAGGCATTTGACTGTGTGGATCATAACAAATTATGGACAATGTTGCAAAGAATGGGAATTCCAGGATACTTAATTATACTCATGAGGAACCTATCAAAGACCAATAGGCTGTTGCTTGAACAAAACAAGGGGATACTTCATGGTTTAAAATCAGTAAGGGTGTATATCAGGGTTGTATCTTTTTACCATACTTATTGCTGAACAATGATTCAAGAAGCTGGACTATATGAAGGAGAAAGCATCATCAGGTTGGGAGGAAGACTGATTAACCTGCCATATGCAGATGACACACCTTGCTTGCTGAAAGTGAAGAGGATTTGAAACACTGTGAAGATCAGAGACTACAGTCTTCAGTATGGATTATACCTCAACATAAAGAAAGTGAAACTTCTCACAATTGACCAATAAGCAACATCACAATAAATGGAGAAAAGATTGAAGTTGTCAAAGGTTTCATTTATCTTGGATCCACAATCAACATCCATGGAAACAGCAGTCAAGAAATTAGATGTCATATTGCACCTGGCAGGCAAATCTGCTGCAAAGACCTCTTTAAAGTGTTAAGAAGCAAAGATGTCACTTTGAAGACTAAGGTGCACCTAACCCAAGCCATAGTATTTTCAATCACTTTATATGCATGTGAAAGCTGGACTATGAATAAGGAAGACCAAAGAAGAGTTGATGCCTATGAATTGTGTTGTTGAAAAATACTGTAAATATAGACTGCCAGAAGAATGCACAAATGCTCCTTAGAAATGAGAATAGCCAGACTTCACCTCTTCTACTTTGGTCATGTTGTCAGAAGGAACCAGTCCCTGGAGAAGGATATCATACTTGGTAAAGCAGAGAGTCAGTGACAAGGGGAAGACCCTCAATGAGATGGATTGACATGATGACTACAATGATGGGCTCAAGCATAGTGAGGATTGTGAGGATGGTGCAGGACTAGGCAGTGTTTTTTTTGTTTGTACATAGGGTCGCTATGAGTCAAAGCCAACACTGTGGCACCTAACAGCTAAGAACAACAATTTATTTATCCGTCCACCTTCCTGTCTGCTTCCTAGAGTGATGATGAATTTTTATTTCTTTAATCATAAAAATTAAGGGTGCTCATGTGCTTGTTTTCTGAGGGTACAAAGGAAGGCATAATGTTGGCTTTGAATACAAGTAAACCACTCCAGTGCCACTTGTGAAGGAAAATAAACCTTCAGAATAAGTGGTAATGGAAGCTTTAGAGAGGAGAATACAGACTAAGGTCTTTACCATCTTCTGCCTCAGATAAGGCCCTGGGCTTAATATTTGACGTTGGTATTCCTAGACACAGTGTAATAAAAAGTAAAATGTCCAAATGGCAACGACATTTTGATCACATTTAAAGTTATATAGCAATGCTTCTTTAATGATTTGCAGCTGAATTTAAATCACACGGTTTTAAATGGAGTAGCAATGTAGACAACAGACATAAATTAGGTAATTAGATAAAATACATTAAGTAATTACGTTATTTAAGGAGCTCTGGTGACAAAGTGCCTAAGACATCTGACTGCTAACCAGAAGGTCGGCAGTTCAAACCCTCCAACCACTCCATGGAAGGAAGACTGGGCAATCTACTTCTGTAACAATTTACTGCCTCAGGCACAAAGGGGATTGCTGAGTCGGAATCAACTCCATGGCAGTGAGGTGTTTTGTTATTTTTTTTAAATGCTGTTTTTATATGGAGGATCTCTGGTGGCTCTGTGGCTAAAGCATTGGGCTGCTAACCAGAAACCAGAAGGTCAGCAGTTCAAACCCACCAGTTATTCCATGGGAGAAAGAGGCAGTCTGCTTCCATAAAGATTTACAGCCTTGGAAACCCTATGGGGCAATTCTACTCTGTATTATAGGGTCATTATCAGATGGAATTGATGAGATGGCAATGGCTTTGGTGTTTTGTTTAGTTTTATATATATATATATATATATATATATATATATATATATATATATATAACCTGTTTATCCTCAACCCTATGGAGTATAAAGCCAAAAATGAAGCCATTGTTTGTAAGTGCCATTGAGTCATTTCTGACTCACAGCAGCCCTGTGTACAACAGAATGAAAAAGTGCCTGGCCCTATGCCTTTGTCACAATCATTGCTATGCTTGAGCCCATTGTTGCAGCCACTGAACCTCCATCTCAGTGAAGGTCTTACCTTTTGCTGACTCTCTACTAATCATGATACCCTTCTTCAGGAAGTGGTCCCTCCGGATAATATGACCAAAATATTGGAGATAAAGGCTGGCTGGTTGTATTTTCTCCAAGACAGATTTATTCATACTCCTGTCAGTCTATAATATATTCAATATTCTTCAACAACACCACAATTCAGATGCATCAATTCTTCTGTGGTCTTCCTCATTCATTGTCCATCTTTCACATGTATATGAGGCTATTGAGAATACCATGGCTTAGGTCAGGCACAACTTCAAAGTTACATCTTAATCTTTTGCAGCAGATTTGCCCAATGAGATATGTTTGATTTCTTGACTTCTGCTTCCATGGGCATTGATTGTGGATCTAAGTAAATGGAAATTATTGACAACTTCAAACTTTTCTCCATTTATCTTGATGTTGCTTATTTTGAGGATTTTTGTTTTGATTATGTTGAGATGTAATCCATACTGAAGGCTGTAGTTTTTCATCTTCATCAGTAAGTGTTTCAAGTCATCTTCATTTTTAGCAAGCAAAGTTGTGTCATCTGCATATCACAGGTTGTTAATGAGTCTTCCTCCAGTACTGAGGCCATGTTCTTTATATAGTCCAGCTTCTATGAATATTTTCTCAGCATACACATTGAATAAGCATGGTAAAAGGATACAACCCTGACGTATGCCCTTCCTGATTTTAAACCACGAAGTATCCCCTTGTTCTGTTCAAATGACAGCCTTTTGGTCTATGTATAGGTTCCTCATGAGCATAATTAAATGGTCTGGAACTCCTACCTCACAATGTTATTCATTACTTGTTATGATCCACTCAGTCGAACGCCTTTACATAATCAATGAAACAGGTAAACATCTTTCAGGCATTTATTTTCAGCCAAGATCCATCTGACATGAATAATGATATCCATTGTTCCACACTGTGGTATTTAAGTTGTGTGACAACTTGGCTGGGCCTGGTTTTGAGTGGCTTGGCAGCTGGATGTAGTTATTAACCATGATGTGACTGGTAATCAACTCCATGGTGGAATCTACTGGAGCAGCTGAGTAGCTCCCTTAGGGATGGTTTGCTTCCAGTATATAGGAAGAAGCATTGAGAAAGATCTCTGCAGCTTTTTGGCATGTTTGGACCCTGCATGTAGCCAAGTCTTCACTCAGTAGCCTGCCATGTTTCCTGCCAATCTTGGGACTGTCTCTTGACTTGAACTAGTGGCCTGCCATGTTGTTTGATAATCTTTGGACCATGACATTTTATTTTTCAACCCTGGGTTTGTGAGCCTTAGCAGCAAACAGCTGTCTGAGTTAAGAGAAGCCTCTAGCTTGTGTAGGCTGGGAGCAAGAAGCAGAGCTGAAGCCCAAGTTTGAGGGTCTTTCACCAAGCCCCTGGAGCTTGGCACTTTGAACTCAGACTTCTAGCCTCCTAAACTGTAAGAGAATAAATCTGTGTTTGTTGAAGCCATCCACCTGTGTTATTTCTGTTAGAGTGGCCCTAGAGAACCAAAATACACACCCTATTCTGAATCTGGCTTAAATTTCTGGCAGTTCCCCATAGATGTACTGCTGAAATGCTTTTTGAATTGTGTTCAGCAAAATTTTACTTGGGTGTGCTATTAATGATATTATTTGATAGTTTCCATATTCCTCTCGATCACTTTTATTTGGAATGGGCACAAATGTGGATCTTTTCCAGTCTGCTGGCCAGATAACTGTCTTCCAAATCTCTTGGCATAAATGAGTGAGTGCTTCCAGAGCTGCATCTGTTTGTTGAAACGTCTCAGTGGACATCCCATCAATTCCTGGAGCCTTGTTTTCCACCAGTGACTTCAGTACAGCTTGAACTTCTTCCTTCTATACCGTTAATTCCTGTTCATATGCTACCTCCTGAAATCTGTGAATATTGCCCAATTCTTTTTGGTACATTGACTCTGTATTTCTTCCATTTTCTTTTAATGCTTCCTGCATCAGTCAGTACATTGTTGTTGTTGTTATGTGCCGTCAAGTCAAACCCGACTCATAGCGACCCCTCCTTGGGTTTCCAAGGCAGTATCACTACGTAAGTAGGATTGTCCAACCTTCCTTCCGAGCATCAGTCAGTACAGAATCCTTTAATGTTGCAATTTGAGGCTTGAATTTTTTCTTCATTTCTTTCAGCTTGAGAAATACTGAGCATGTTCTTCCCCTTTGAATTCCCAACTATTGGTCTTTGCACATTTCATTACAATACTTTACTTTGTCCTCTCAAGCTGCCCTTTGAAATCTTCTCTTCAACTTTTATCATTTTTACATTTGCTTTAGCTACTCTCCATTCAAGACTAAATTTGAGTCTCTTCTGATGTCTTGTCTGTTTTTTTCTTCCTTTCCTGCCTTTTTAATGACCTTTTGCTTTCTTCGTGTGTGATGCCTTTGATGTCATCCCACAATTCCTCTGTTCTTCAGTCACTTACATTCAGTGCATCAATTCTATTCTTCAGATGGTCTTTAAATGCAGGTGAGATGTACTCAGGGTCATAATTTGGCTTTTGTGGACTTGTTTTAATTTTCTTCAGCTTCAACTTAAATTTGTATGCGAGCAATTGATGGTCTGTTCCGCATTCAGCTCCTGGCCTTGTTCTCACTGATGATACTGAGATTCCCTATAGTCTCTTTCCACAGATGTAGTCTATTTGATTCCTGCAATAAATAAGTCATTGGTTATGCAAAATTCTATCATTCAATCTCCAACATCATTTCCATCACCAAGGCCATATTTTCCAACTAGAGATGCTTCTTCTTTGTTTCCAACTTTTATATTCCAATCATCAGTAATTATCAGTACATCTTGATTGCATTTTTGGTGAATTTCAGACTATAGAAGTTGGTAAAAATCTTCAGTTTCCTCATCTTTGGCTTTAGTGGTTGGTGCATAAGTTTGAATAATAATTGTATTAAATAGTCTTCCTTGTAGGTATGTGGATATCCTGCTATCACAGACAGCATTGTACTTCAGTACAGAATAGTAAGAATGTACCAAGATTATTAGGCAAACGTTGTTGTTGTTATGTGCCGTCGAGTTGGACCTGACTCATAGCGACCCCTCCTTGGGTTTCCGAGGCAGTATCACTATGGAAGTAGATTGCCCCATCTTCCTTCTGAGGAGTGGCTGGTGGGTTTGAACTGCCAGCCTTCTGGTTAGCAGTCAAGTGCCTTAGGCAAACATTAGTGGCATATTAATTCTAACTTAAAGAAAATTTGGTACTTTCTTTATTAGACAACATGTTTCATATAATTCATAACCTATTAAGCAAACTTTTTCTCTATTTTTTAAAGTAGACTGATTTATGTTAAAGTTTCTGACAGTAACTATTAAAAGCTCAGATTACAAGCCAGGAGCAAAAAGCAGTTTTTCTTAGAAGAAAAAAAGAACGGAAACTTTTAGATTTTTCTATGAAAAACATCAGCCATGGTCTTCAACTTGATGTAAAACCAGAAGCTTACACACAGCAAGCTTTCATAACAAAGTGAAACAGAAAAGTTACATCCAGCTTAAAAGTTAAGCTTATGAAATACTACATAACAAAAACATAGGAAATTCAGTTTCCTAAAATGAGTACAGCAATTATTCGATAAGAGTAACTCAATTCAACAGAAAAAGAAGTTCTAAACAAAATTTGGGAGCTCTAGTGGCATAATGCCATAGGCATTTGACTGGTAACCAGAAGGCTGATTGTTCAAACCCACAGCCACTCCTCGAAAGCAAGACTGGGCAATCTACTTCTGTAGAGATACCACCTTGCAAACCTAAGGAGGGGTTGCTATGAGTCAGAATAGACTTGAGGGCAGTGAGTTTGGATATTCTTTTTTTGTTTGTTTGTTTTTAAATGAAATTTATTAATTTGCTAGAGTCTCAGATGGAGGGATTTTATTTAGAACTTTTGGTTAAAATTAAACATTAACTTATTTTTATTCTTATGAATTAACCTATTAAATCTTCAGTTGCAAACAAGAATCTCAATCATATCAAACAAAAATCTTTAATAAATCTTGCAATATTTTTTGCCTTTGTTACATAATGCTTTTAAAAAATATGAACATATTCACTATTAGACTGAAATACACATACATATTCTTCTCTTCCTTGTAGACCCTACTATTTAACCTACTATATTATGTTTCATATTCTGCCATAACCAGACATTCTATTTTAAGATGAAACAGCTCTCTATTTCCCTCTTAAAAATTTCAATGCTGTCTTCTTAAACTTTTATTTACTTATACTCTCTCTGACTTACTCTGACCTTCTATGACTTTTTATTTTAATCTAAATTCTTTTCTGTTTCTCATCTCATTTCTTATGTATTTTTTTCTTATCTTTGAACAACTAGTTTGTTTATTTTAAGACAAAAGTTATCTTTTAACACAATATATTTTATATATTACCTTTAGATTGAGTTATTTGAAAAGATCTTGGAAACTGTTTTTAAGTTAACATATTATAAAACATAAAAACTTCATTCTGGATTTTTTCCATAGGATTAGACCCCAAATAAGACCAATTGTTCAGAATACATTCTAGGAGGCAGCAATCTGACTGTTTCCCATTTCTCCTTGAGTAACCAGCCTCTAGTGCTTCAAAAAACACTGTCCTCACAAGCTACTGCTACTTGATTTTGGCTTTCCTTGGCACCTCATAGTCTTATCAGAAACCTGGTCTTGGTGCTACTGTGGCACACATGACAGGATTTACAATTTTATTCACCTGTGTGAAATTTTTTCTTGTCTCTTCAAAAATGGCATCACCTTTTTTGAATCCATGAGCATCCAGATTTAGGGGTGGAGGATGATCCATCCCCTGGAAAAATAGTTGAAGTGTATACTGGGAGGAAACATCACCCACTCACCACGTGGATCTGGGCAAGGCTGTGTTCAGTGGGGTCTCATCTGGGAGTCAGAAATCGTTACCCAAAATGTGGGTTCATCCCTGGAGTGATGCAGAGTCCATTCATTCACACCAAAAGAAGAAAGAAGAAATAGTTTAATCACTTATGCATAAGCAGGGAATGGACAGAGTTTCAGAATACCCTAAAAGTCTGGCAAACCCTAGTGGTAAACACAGGATTAACAGGTTGAGCTAAAGCTTATGATCACACGTACACATTCCATTCCCAAGTGTAGGGGCTCTTTAACCCACAAAAAGGACAAAGACTGGCTGCTTAGTTATGACTGTGAATCTAACCAATTAGTTCTGGAAAGGATCGACACCAGGTGAATTCTGGTTTTCTTTTTTTTTTTCTCAAGGCTGACCTCCCTGGAATATCTCAGGCTACATTCTTGGTGTCTTTTAGTTTTGTGCCTATGGGTCCAAGTGCTCTTTCTTGAGACTATTTTTGTACATAAGGTCATCAATAGTTTGGCTTTCCTGAATTTGTTTTAATATGGACTTGTTTTAATTTTCATCAGCTTCAACTTAAACTTGCGTAAGAGCAATTGATGATCTTTTCCTCAGTCTGCTCCTGACCTTATTCTTTTTATTTATTTATTGAAATTGTGATTTGGGTAAAAATTTACAGAGCAAGTTCACTTTCCATACAGCAGTTCACATACACTTTGTCTCATGACATTGACCACAATTTACCACAATGCAACAGCTCCTCTCCCACTTCCTACCCATAGTTACCTCTTCCCTGTGTCCATCCCTTCATGGACTCCTGCCCCCTAAGCTGTCTCCCTGTGCATAAGGAGCCCTTCTTTCTCCCATGATTGTTCTCTCCAAGGAGTGTATCTACCTCAGGTAAATATTGAACTCATATGCCTGTCTTTTGTTTGGCTGGAAACCACAGGTGTGGGTTCAATTCCAGACCTGAAGGGCAGCTAGGGGCCATAGTGTCAGCCATTCCATCAGGCTCTATCGAATCAGCAAACCTAGTCCCCTCCCCGCCTTTTTGTTTCTCCAAATGATTGTGAGTTTTGTTCTACATTGTTATCCCTCTCTATCAAGGATCTCCTACCCAGATAGATCGCCTTCCATGTGGATGACAGTGGTAGCCGGGCACCATCTAGTTCTTCTGGTCTCATAGTTGTATAGGATGCAGATCGGATGGAGTACCAGTTGCTAGGACTAATTGTTTCCATGAATTTTGGTTTTCTTCATTCTTCTTTGCTCTGGACGAGGAGCGACCCATCATTGCATCTAGATGGCAGCTCGCTAGCTTTCAAGATTCCAGTCGCTACTCACCAAAGTAGGAGGTGGAACAATGTTTTGTATAGTATGCTTTACCAATTGAGCTTAATGTCCCCTGTGATTATGGTCCCAAGCCCACAGGTTCAACTACTCGGTCCCTCTGGGTAGCTGGCTGTGACCAAGCAGTGACTACAACCTTGCCTCTTGTCAGCTCTACTATACACCTGGGAATTC
>NW_006921792.1:1969656-1986118 GCF_000298275.1 Orycteropus afer afer | reverse complement strand
AAATTACAATTGAATAACAATCAAAAAACTAAAAGCACATGGACAAAAAACACACCATGTAATCACACAGGAACAGTAACCAAAAAAAGGGAAAAAGAAGAAGAAAAAAAAACAAGAAAACTTGCAATATCTGGGGATAGGGCACTAAGAGAAGAAAGGTGGAAAAGGAGAATAATGAAGAAAAAAATGGAAAAAATGCAACAAGAAAAACAAGGAATGGGGTTAACCATGAGAATAAAGGGGAAAAAAATTAAATTAAAAAAATATATTTATTTTCAACTAGGAACAGGGAAAAGAAAAAAAGAGCTGAAAACAAGGCCCTGGGAGGGGAAAAATAAAAAATAATTGTAAAAAGGACAAAAGTATTAATAACAATAGTAGTTTTAAAACAGACAAATACAAGCAAACTAAACACCAGAAAAAAAAAAGTGAAAAAGAAAAAAAAATAAATATAAAAAAAGAGAAAAAAAAAATTGACAGAGGACAGGGCACGGCACCCAGGCTCCATCTGAGCACACAGACTGTGATGGTGTTCCTATGGGCCCAGAAGGTGGGTGGGAATGGGGGATGGCTGCACCTCTGTTCACCAAGCAAGTGTGGTGTATAAGAGTAACAAGAGGAATGTCACACCTTTCCAGTCGTGCAGGTCTGGAGTGTATGGGTTGCTGGCAAGTGGAACCTGTTCTTAAGCCCCTGGAATCTCAGAGAGCACTGTTCTTTAAATATCCAAAATTGTCAAGCTGCTTGTAAACATTCAAAATGGTGCCACCCTCCAGACAAGCAAAAGTCCACAGCCCAGCCTGCCTTTCTCTTCGCCTTCTCCATCTATTCCCCAGCCACCAGAGCAGTCCTCTGTGCAGTCCCTGGCTAGCAGGGCTGATTTTTAGGTTAATTCTTGGGTCCTACCACTACTTGGCTCTCTCCAAGCTATCTGTGCCATCAGGATCGCTGCCAGACCACAGCTCCATATGTCTCCTTTTTTGGTATTTTCATGCAAATTGTTCTGCTACTTGGAGTTTAGTCCACTTCTATATCCTTCCCTTCAATGCTCAGGGGTCCAGTATTATCTTCTGTGTCTGTATTAATTTGTTTCCCTTTTCTTTGTTGAAGAGGATCTGTGCAGTTTTTCTGCCTAGTCTGCCATCTTACTGGAACTCCCTCCTGACCTTCCTCTGACTGATGACATTGGGCTTCACTATTGTGTCTTTCCATGAATGTAGTTTATTTAGATCCTAGAGTATTCCATCTGACAAGGTACTTGTGTATAATTATCCTTTACGCTGTTGAAAAAAGGTATTTGCAATGAATAAGTCATTGATCTTGCAAAATTCTGTCATGCAGTCTCCAGCATCATTTCTATCACCAAGGCTATATTTTCCATTTACTTATCCTTCTTCTTTGTTTCCAACTTTCACATTCCAATCATCAGTCATTATCAGTGCATCTTGATTGCATATTTTGACAATTTCAGACTGTAGAAGTTGGTAAAAATTTTCAATTTCTTCATCTTTGGCTTTAGTGGTTGGTGTGTAAATTTGAATAATAGTAGTATTAACTGTTCTTCCTTGTAGGTGTATGGCTATCATCCTGTCATTGACAGCATTATGCTATAGGAACAATCTTGAAGTGTTCTTGTTGACTGTGAATGCAATGCCATTCCTCTTCGTCATTCCCAGCATAGACCATATTTCTATTTGATTCAAAATGCCAATACCAGTTCATTTCAGCTCACTAATGCATAGCTTCCTGCATCACAGCAACACACAAGCCACTACAATATGACAAACTGACAGATGGAGGATGGAACCAAACTCATGTTCTTGTTATTAGGTGTCATTGAGTTGATTCTGACTCATAGTGACCCTATATACAACCGAATGAAACACCGTCTGGTCCTGTGCTGTCCTCACAATCCTTAGTATACCCATTCTTGCTAAGTCCATCGTTGCATCCACTAAGTCAATCTGTCTCATTGAGAGTCTTTTCCTTTTTCTATGATCCTCCACTTTACCAAGCATGATATCCTTCTCCAAGGAGTGGTCCCTTCCAACAATATGATGAGAGTAGATGAGACAAAGTCTGGCTATTCTTGCTTCCAAGGAGATTCTGTCTGCACTTCTTCTGTGACAGATTTGTATGTTCTGGCAGCCCATGGTATTTTCAGTACTCTTAGCCATCACCACAATGCAAAAGCATCCATTCTTCTTTGATCTTCCTTACTTATTGTCTAGCTATCACAGTGTATGAGGCTACTGAAAATACCATGGCTAGGGTTAGGTGTGCCTTAGTCTTCAAAATGATGTCTTTGCTTCTTAACACTTTAAAGAGGTCTTCAGCAGATTTGCCCAGTGAAATGCTATGTCTGATTTTCGTGACTGCTGCTTTCATGGGTGTTGACTGTGGACCCAAACCCCTACAAAACCCATAGGTATTGCTAATAACCTTACTTTCACAGTAGAAGTAATTAAAAGATGGGCCAAGTAAATATTTATAATACAAATCAGGAATAACAAAACAATGGGAAAGTGAGTGATATTTAATAAATCATATTGGCAAAACTGGATATCAATATGGAGAAAGATACCAATTTATTTGAGCATAACAGCAACTATGGTGGCTGGTAGTGGCATGTAAACTTTTACATAGAGTAGAAGCAGGTAGCCTGAAACAAATGCTTAAGTCACATTTCTTTCATTCTTGTGTTCTTAAAAGAACAAGTAAATTCAAGAGATGTTTATTTCCACATCATTTAAAAATTCCATTTGTATAAGCAACCAGAGGTAGTGTAACATAGTGAAAATACTGGTTTTGGTGTTATAAAGACATACATTTGAATAACATTTCTACCACTTATAGCTGTGGTAGTTAAGGTTGTGTGTCAACTTGGCTGGGCCATGATTTTGAATGGCTTGACAGCTGGATGTAGTTATTCACCATGAGAGATTGGACATGGTGTAATACCCACCATGGTATAATCTGCTGTGAGCAGTTAATCAGTAGAAGGAAACTTGCCTTTGGGGTATGGACCACTTCCAGTATATATAGAAAGAATTCTTCATTTGGTTCAGTTTTCCTCATCTTGAGCCAATGGCCTGCTGTGTTGCCTGCTGATCTTGGGATTGTTGCCTTCACAGTCTGTGAGCCAACAATCTGCCATTTTACATGCACATATTGGATTCATCAGCCTCAGACAGTAACTGCATGAGTCAGGAGAAATCTCCATCTTGCTCCAGTGGGCCTGGAAGGCAGAGTTGAAGCCTAAGATGGAGGGGCCTCTACCCAGACACTAGAGCCAGCATTCTGAATATGGACTTTAGCCTCGTCTTCCCTTACAGCTGGCACTCTGAACTCAGATATCTAGATTTCTAGACTCCTAAACTGTAACAGAAAAAAACTCTATTTGTTAAAGCCACTTGTGGTACATCTGTTGTAGCAACACTGGAGAACTAAGACACCAGCTCAATGAATTTGGGCAAGTGGCTTAACTTCAGCTGCCATTTCATAATCTGTATAGTAGAACTTTCTAAGACAGAAGAATAAAATAATATTTATAGAAAAGGTTAACAAAATGTCTGACACATATTAAATGTTCAACAAATGTTCTTTTTTAAGGACTCTATAAGGCTACCATCTTCTTTTTCTGATTATGACTTGGGTGAAAGTTTACAAAGCAATTTCATTTTCCATGTAACAATTCATACACATTTTGTTTCATGATGTCAATTGCAATCCCCATAGAGTAATAGTGTTCTTCCCACATCTTCCCTGTGGTTACCTTTTCCTCGTGTCCTTCTTTTCTATGCATTCCTGTCCTCTGAGCTATCTCCCTGTGAAAAATACTGCTATTCTGATCTCCCATGGTTGATAGTTTTAAGGAGTGTGCCTACCTGGTATAAATGTATACCTTATATGCCTGTCCATTGTTTGGCTGAAAGTCATGACAGTGAATTCAGTTCCAGGCCCAAAGGGTGAGTAAGGGGCCATAGTCCCAGGGGTTTTTACCAGTTTCTATCAGACTGGTAAGCCTGGTCTTTATGATTTTGACTTTTGTTCTACATTTGTCTCCCACTCTACCCAGGATCTCCTATTTTGATCTCTTTCCCAGTGTTAACAGTGGGAGCCATGCAACATCTAGTTCTGGTCTCAGGGTCATATAGACTGAGTTTTGCCTAGTCCACTAGTCCCTTGCACTAATTGTTTACATGTGTCTTTGGTTTTCCTCATTCTTCTTTTCTCTGGATGAGGAAAGAACAATTGTTGCATCTTAGATGGCTGCTTGAAAGCTTGCTTCTTTTTTTTTTATTGTGACTTGGGTGAAAGTTTATAGAGCAAATTCATTTTCCATACAGCAGTTCATAAACATTTTGTTTCATGACATTGACTGGAATCCCTATAATGTAGTAACTGTCTTCCATTTCCTCCCTGCAGTTACTTCTTCCCTGTGTCTTTCTTTCCTATGCACTCCTAGCCCCTGAGCTATCGCCCTGTGCAAATATTGCCCTTCTGTTCTTCCATGATTGATTGTCTTTGCCTGATTTTGGTATCAAGGTTATGCTTACTTCATAAAATGAATTTGGGAGGATTCCATCCTTTTCTATGTTCTGGAGTAGTTTGAGTACTATTGGTGTCAGTTCTTCTCTGAATGTTTGGTAGAATTCTCTAGTGAAACTGTCTTTTTTGATTGCCATTTGCTTGATGTATCTTTTTTCCAACTTCTGATTTTTAGTCTGTTTTTGTCGTTGTGTCTAAATTGAGTCTCCTGTAGACAGCATATTAGGGTCATGTTTACTTATCCAGTCTGCAGCTCTCCATCTTGAGTGGTGCGTTTAATCCATTTACATTCAGTATAATTATAGGCAAGTACGAATTTATTGCTGTCATTTTGTTATGTGTTTTTTCATGGTGTTGCCAATTTCTTTACTATTAAGTTTTCTGTGCTGAGCTTATTTTGTTTACAAAATTTGTTATCATATCTTTTGTTGCTATTGTTTTATTATTTGCTATAGATTTGTGCCTCTCCTGTTTTTTATTTTGGTGCAAACATCTATTATTTTTCTTTGCAGTTACCCTGTGATTTATAATTTTATTCTTACGTTTAGAACAGTCTTTTCTATCTTGCAATTGACTTGACTTCCTCACCATTTGGAAATTCTGTAACTATGCTATTTCTTCCCTCTGTTTGGTTTGTAGTTGTCCTCATTTACCAATTGATAGCTCTGCTTATAGTCGTGTTTTATTTTATTTTGGATACTTCTATAACTGGTTTGGTTTCTGGGTTATGTGTCATGTGTGTTATCAGTTGTTGTCTGCTTTTATTGGTTCTCTGTCTGAAGGACTCCCTTTAGCATCTTTTGTTAGGTTGGTCTTGTTCTAATGAATTCCTTTAATTTCTGCTTACTTATCTGGAAATATCCTAATTTCACCATCACATCTGAGGGACAATTTTGCAGGGTATGTAATTCTTTGGCAATTCCCCCCCCCCCCCAAGGTTTCATATATGTCATCCCATTGCTTTCTCGCATGCATGGTTTCTGCCAGGAAATCCAAGCTTAGTTTTATTGATTGCCCTTTGTAGGTAACTTTTCATTTTTCTCATGCTGCTGTCAGGATTCTTTCTTTTGTATTTGGTTTTGGTGAGTTTGACTATGACATACCTTGGAGATTTTCTTTTGCTGTTTATCCTCTTTGGGGTTCACGGAACTTCTTGAATGGTTGTAGTCTCATCTTTCATCATATTAGGGAAGTTGTCTTCCAACAAATCTTTGATAATATTCTCTGTAATTTTATTTGTATTTTCCTGTTCTGGAATTCAGATAATATGTAAGTTATTCCCCTTGATTGCATTCCACATGAATCTTAAGCTTCCTTTATTTTGTTTTGACTTTTTTTCTGATTGATCCATTAACAGTATAGTATTGAGGGATTTATCTTCACTCTAATTCTGTTTTCCATTGATTAATTCTACTCCTTTGCTCATTCATTGTGTTATCTATTTCCGAAGTCTTAGTATCAATTTTCTGGATTTCTATTTGGTGTTTTTATATGGCTTCTAATTTTTCATTTATTTTGTCAGTTTGTTTGTTTATTGTTTTTCTAAATTGTTGCAGAGTTTTGTCTGTTTTCCTTAATTTTGTCAGTGTTTTACTTGATAGGTTTCTCAATCCATTGAAGGTATCTAAATGTAATCTTTTGAATGCCTTATTAGGCAGTTCCAATGCTATTTCTTCCTCAGGGAGGTTTTCTGGGTCTGTATCCTGCTCCCTTGTTTGTACTATCTTATCTTGCTTCTTTATGTGAACTGGGATGGTTCCAAAAGTTGTTCCCAAAATACTGTGATGTCATGGTATTTATATTTCTACTCTATTTGCTAGTTTGGCAATACTTATGCACTCACCACCTGTGTCTTGGTGAGTCTGATAGAGGATGAGAGTGTATGCACAGATTTTTGTTAGCTGTTCATGAAGAGAAGTTGAGGGTGAGTTTTGCTGGTATTGGCCACTGTCTATCACTGATCAGTTGGTGCAGAAATAAGTGGTGGTCATGTGGTCAGAGTTGCTTTCTCCCACCTGTTGAAACAAAAAATAAATACATAAAAATAAAACAAAACCCCCTCAAAAAAACAAAAACAAAAACTGCATAGGCAAATAGCTACAATCACAAAAAAGAAAAGCCACAAAAATAATAATTTTTAAAAAAATTAAAAAAGACAAAATAAGGACAAAGAGAAAAAGACAGGAAAAACAACAAAAACAGAAGAGAGGAAGAGAAAAAAAAAATAAAGAAGAAAAAATGCAAAAAGACTAAACAAAACAAAAACCAAACCAAAACTATGGGAACAACCAAAGAAGAAAAGAAGACAAGAAAGGATGGAAAACGAAGGTAATCAGGAAAAAGAGGGAAGGGGGACAACCAAGAATCTGGGAAGGGAAAGAGAAAAAAATAAAAAGAAAGCAAGAAAGTAGGAAGAAAAAAAAATTAATTTTAAGACAAACAAAAGCAAACCTATATGGGAGCAAACTAACAGATCTGTCCTGGAGGAAGTGCAGCCAGAATGCTCCTTGGAAGCAAGAATGGCCAGACTTTGTCTCACCTATTTTGGTCATGTTGTAAGAAGGGACCATTCCCTGGAGAAGGATGTCATGCTTGGTAGGGTGGAGGGTCGACGAAAGAGGGGGAGGCCTTCAGGGAGATGGATTGATACAGTGGCTGCGATGATGGGCTCGAGTATAGCAGGGATTGTGGGGCTGGCGCGGGATCGGGCAGTGTTTCGTTCTGCTGTGCATGGGGTCGCTATGAGTCAGAAACGACTCGAAGGCACTTAACAACAACAACATATGGGAGCAAGTCACGTGGTCTGTGCTTCTGTTGGTGAAGCAGTCAGTGGGAAGCAGGGCACCTCCCTGGTCCTGACACTAGTTCCTGCCTGTCCAGAAAGGAATTAGGGGCAGGGCACTGGATCTCAGAAGAGTTTCTTTTGATCCAGCAGCTGTCTGGGGGCGAGCTATCTGGATCTAGAAAATGTTCCTGTGAGTCCAAATGGTGGTGGGAGCAAAGCACTTGTTTTCAGAAGGAATTCTTTTGTGCTCAAAATGTGTCTGGGGACAGGGAGTCTGGTCTCAGCAAAAGTTCCTGCTGTCCCAAAAGGCAGCTGGGTGCAAGGCCCCTACTCCTAGAAAATATTACTGCTGTTCCCAAAGGGGACTTAGTGTAGGGCACCTCAACCCAGCAAAAGTTCTTGCCAGCCCCAAATGCTAGTGAGAGCAAGGTGGCTGATCTTGCAGTTAGTTCCTATCTATCGAGAAGGCAAGTGAAGGCAGGGCACTTGATTTCAGACCAGTTCCTGCTGATACAGACAGCGTCTGTGGGCAGGGCTCCTGGACTCAGAAAAGTTTCTACCAGTTCAAATGGTGACTGGGAGCAAGGCACCTGGTTCTAGAGGGAGTTCCAGGCAAATCAAAAAGCAGTTGTGGGCAGGATTTGAAGACCCAGACAAAATTACTATTGTCTTAAAAGGTAACTTGTAGCAGGATCCCATTCCCAGAAAAAAGTCCATGCCATCCCCAAAGCCAACTGTATGTAGGGTATCTGGTCTCAGAAAAAAATGTGTACTGGCATAAAAGGTGGCTGGGTTTGGGGCACCTACTACTGGGACCAGTCCCTACCTGCCCAGAGGGCAGCTGGTTGCAGGGCATCCAGACCAGGATGGAATTCATGCCAGTCCAGAATGTGGATGGAGGTGGGTGATGGCCACAACTCTGTTCACCAAGAGGGTGTGGGGTATAAGGGTAATATTGCACCTTTGTAGTCGTCAGCCTCCAGTGTGGTTGTCTGTAATATCCTTGGTGTGGACACCTATTCTTAGGTTTCTGCATGGACTGTTGCTTGCAATTATTCAAAATGGCTGCACTGCTCACAAATATTCACCATGACTATGTTGTCAGGACAGCCAATAATCTGTAGCTTTGTTTGTCTCCTTTTTTGCTATTTTTGTTTCTAGTTGTCAGCCATCGGTAAGATTCCATGCAGTCCTCAGCAAGCAGAGCTGATTCTTAGGTTGCTGCCCAGATGAGAAAGCCACTTGCAAATATTCAAATTGTCCATGTCATCAGGACAGCTGACAGTCCACAGCTCTGTTTGTCTCCTTATTCACTGTTTTCATTCAGGTTCTTCTACTAGTCAGTATTTAATCCACTTCTTTATTCTTTCCTTCAAAGCTCAGGATTCCAGGATTATCTTCTGTTTCTCTTTCAACTGGTCTCTGGTTTCTTTTTTGTAGAGGGTCTGTTTAGCTTGTCTGCCTGTTCCTCCATTTTGCTGGAAGTACAAGGCTACCATCTTCTTTATCAATAAAAGTGACTGCTGTGTACAAAGAACACCCAAAAGGAAAATAAAAATTAGTTTTTATTGCTACTTGGGAAAAAAATGTCAATTGAGGGGAGGTTCTATGGATTTTTATGAGATTTATTCGTTGGAGCTGTAAAACAATTTTCTTTACCTCTCTTTTAAATATCCTATAATGCCGCATCTTAAAACATACTGCATGGTTTAAAGGCAGGAAGGAAGTGCATCAGGTTTGTATCCTTTCACCATAGTTATTCAATCTGTATGCTGAGCAAATAATTGAGAAGCTGGACTATATGAAGAAGAGTGTGGCATCAGAATTGGAGGAAGCCTCATTAACAACCTGCAATATGCAGATGATACAACTTTTCTTGTGGAAAGTGAGGATGACTTGAAGCACTTACTGATGAAGATTAAAGACTACAGTCTGCAGTATGGGTTACATCTCAACATAAAGACAACTAAAATTCTCACAACTGGACCAATAAGCAGCATCATGATAAATGGAGAAAAGATTGATGTTGTCAAAGATTTCATATTACTTGGTTCCACAATCAACACCAATGGAAGCAGCAGTCAAGACATCAGATGACATATTGCACTGGCCAAATCTGCTGCAAAAGACCTCTTCAAAGTGCTGAAGAGCAAGGATGTCTCTTTGATGACTAAAGTGCACCTAACCAAACCATGGTATGTTCAATTGCCTCATATGCATATGAAAGCTAGACAATAAATAAGGAAGATTGAAGAAGAGTTGATGCTTTTGAGTTGTGGTGTTGGCAGAAGAACACTGAAAGCACCATGGACTGCCAGAGAACTAACAAATCTGTCCTGGAAGACGCGGAGCTGAAAGGCTTCTTGGAAGTGAGAAGAGCCAAAATTCATCTTACCTACTTTGGTCATGTTGTCAGATGGGACCATTCTCTGGAGAAGTATAATCATGCTTGGTAAAGTAGAGGGTCAACGAAAAGGGGAAGGCCCTCAACAAGATGGACTGACACTGTGGCTGCAACAATGGGCTCAGGTAGAGCAAGGATTGTGAGGCTGGTACAGGACTGGGCAATGTTGTGTTCTGTTGTGCACAGGGTTGCTATGAGTCATAGCCTACTTGACGGCACCTAACAACAACAAGTACAACAACATAGTGCCACAGAACCTCACCACCAAATACAAAAGTGCTTTTGTGGGAATGCAAGAGTCTTGTCTACCACACTACTTCCCTGGAGATGATGTCCAGATTTCTTGTAAGTCCTGTCTTCTGTGCATTGAATAGTGAATTCAAGTAATGCTAAATAAACTTGGTTTTTCATCTGAAAATGTATGATTCTCCACTCATTCACTCAACTATTCATTCAAAAAGTATTACTAAGAATTGAAACTTCAAATTTTGGTTAAGAACATTGTATTGTTAAAAAAAAAGGAGTAAAGAAAACAAGTTCCTTGTTTTCATGGAGCTTACGTTCCAATGGAGAGAGACAGATAATAAATATAAACGTGGTGGTTTTAAGAGCACTTAATAGAAATGAAGCAGAATAAGGACAGTATCAGAGTGAGGATGGAAACACTTCCTATTGTGTATTTTCTTATCTGCCCACCCCCACTCCCACTAGAATATAAGCTTATGAAGGCATGCGTTTTGTCAATTTTGTCCATTAGAACAATGCCTCTGTGTCCTAGGACAAGTATATGAGAGGGTGGACAAAGACTACAGGGCAGTTCCCTGCCACTGGTTCCAACCAAAGAACTATGAAAACTATTTGACAGGAAGCTATAGAAGGAGGCGGAAATCCAGAAGTTTTCAATTTATTTTATAAGGTGTTAAAATAAAACCAGGAATGAATAAAACACTAGCCCTACCGAGCCTAATACCATTTTCAATAACGAAAGGTCCATATTATTAACTTTATATATTCCATCCATGAACCCAATACTCTTATTATTATCAGGTATGAAACTTAATGAAGTCAATGTGGAACTTATGAGAGCACCAGTGTGCTCCACCTGAACGTTTACCTTGCAAGGCAAAGCCAAGGACAGGGACTGGCAGCTAAGAAAACTGTATCCCCGGGGCTACAACTGTGCCTATTTTAAACACTCAATAAATAGCTGTTGAATAACTGAGACAGGTAGGGAATGTAGTCAAAGAGAGGTCTTTTTTTTTAACAGAAAATATTGAGTGTTTACAATGTGCCAGGCATTATTTTAAATGGTTCAGGTGATTTAATTTTTATATTTCATTGTGGCAAAATATATGTAATAAAACTTTGTAATTTTAACCATTTTTAGGTGTACCATTAAAAAAAAACCAAACAAACCTAAAAAGGAGTTCCGGTGGCGTTAATTTCACCATATTGTGTAAAACCATCCCTATTATCTATTTTGATAATCTAAGACAATGCAGAATGAGAAACTACATCTTGAGGTTACTCTGTATTTGTTCATTAGCAAAGATGAAAAACACTATAAATAAATCAAAGACTTCTTGTTCACTTCTTTGTAATACAACTCAACGCACTGCCGGGGAGTCGGATCCCACTCACAGCCAACCCTCCTTGGGTTTCCCAGGCGGTATCACTACAAAAGTAGATTGCCCAACCTTTTTCCGAGGAGTGGCTGGTGGGTTTGGACTGTCAACCTTCTGGTTAGCAGTCAAATGCTTACATCACTAGACCACCAGGGCTCCCTATGTAGAGGAATAAAAACTAATAGTCAGAAAAAAAAAAAAAAAAAAGACCACCTAGACACCAGCTCGTCATCTAGCTCTAATCAACTTCTGTGGTTCTAAGAGGCAGCGTGATTGGTCCCGAACAACTCAAGAAACGCCTCACGGCATTCTGCGACGAAGCGGAAGTGACGCATCAAGCTGCGACGCCAGAGTCTGCCGCCTGACGGTCCCTGCAGAGACTGCCGGCGTTCCCCGTATGGTTGCAGCAGAAAGAACATGACGGGGAAGAAGTCTTCCCGGGAGAAGCGGCGCAAACGAAGCAGCCAGGAGGGGGCCACAACGGTCGCAGCCCCGGAGCTGGTGTCCGCCCTTGCCAGCAGCGGCAGTGGAAGCACCAGCGGCTGCGGGAGTACCAGCGGCTGCGGGAGTGTCACCTGCTGTGGGAATACCAGCTTCAGTGGAAGTGTCACCGGGGGTGGGAGCGTCGGCAGCTGCTGGGGTGGGAGCAGTGTGGAGCGCAGCGAGCGCCGGAAGCGAAGGAGCACCGATTCGTCCTCCAGCGTTTCCGGCTCACTACAGCAGGTGCGTGCGCGCTGCCTCTCCGCCTCAAAGGGCTACTGCTTATTCCTAAGGCGGACAACCAGTGCACTGAGGAGGCAAGATGGGGCGTGGAGCTTAACTCACAGCTAACGCAGGGATCCCAAGGTTCCACCCAGTGCTTGAGGTTCTTCTTCCTAAATCCCGGTGAATCCCACACTTACTTATCTTGAACGTCAAGGTTCTGATCAGCTAACTTAACTTTTGATCCTTCCATGTCTCTACGTTCCTCTGACTCACTGAAAAGTATGGGCGAGAGGTAACTTTTAGTGTCTGCAAGCCAGATACGTTACTACTTCTCTCTTAATCTTCACTTTTTAGGTAGATTGTGATTAACTCTACATTAAGATAAGAAAATTAAGATTCAAAGAGGTTAAGGAAGTTTACCCACGGTAACAGAGTTTGTTAATAGGACCTAGATTTGAATCCAGATATCTGATTTTATAGAAGACATGTTCTTTATTCTCTCTTGACCTGCCAAAATAACTCTGTTTTCTTTAATCTGTTGTTTACCGTATTGTAAAACAAATGCATGTATACATAAACAAACCAAAACCAAACTCACTGCCATGGTTACTGGAACAAACTTCATACAACACAGAAATAAAGGAAGACGTATGGAAGCCCCTCTTCATACTTCCCCATCAGTAGTTTCTATGAAGCTCCTTTTCTTAACCCTTTATGTGTATATAGATTCCTACACATGTGCTTTGTTGTGATTCCCCTCCCCCAGTTGAAGTGGATACCACTGTTTTGTTGGGATGAGGGTCTTTCTGTATCTGTTCCTTATCTTTTAGTGACTTCATGGTATTTCATTGTATCTTTATTGATGGATGTTTAGAATTCCAGTATTGCTAGCACAGACAAAATGAAAATGAACTCTCTTATACATACCTCTGGGAGCTCTGGTCTCTGTGAGTCCAGACCAACTAGAAGGCAGTTAGGTGTTGTTTTTTTCTTTTTTAAAAAAAACAAGCTCCCTGCCGTTGAGTCAGTTTGACGCGTATCAACCCCACCTTGGGTTTCTGAGGTGGTGTCTGTGGAAGTTGATTGCCCAGTCTTCCTTCTGAGGAGTGGCTGGTGGCTTTGAACCGACAGTCTCCTGGTTGGCAGTCAAATGCCTTAGGCACAACGCTACCAGAGTTCCCTTTTTTGGCTTAGCTCTTAATTAATTATTAGCTTTAAATTGCTTCTCAGAAGAATTTCAACAGTGAGAATTTTGTCTTGTGTTTTCAATGATTTCATATTTTTTGTTCTTTTTGCCTTCGCTAGGACTTTTGGTGTAGTGTTGAACGATAGCAGTGATAATAGGCATTCTTTTCCTATTCTTAGTGGGAACATTTCTAATGTTCCACCAATGTTTTCCATAGGTTCATGAAAGATATCTTTGATCCAGTTAAGGAAATTTTCTTCAATTCATGATTCATTGAGTTTTGTAGAGTTTTACCAAATAATTTTCTGGTATTCTCTTGATATGATCACATAATTTTTCTCCTTTAACCTGATGGTGTAATTTTATTGATTAATTAGTTGATATGGAACTGTATTAATAGTATTGGGATAAACCCAGTTTGGTTTGCTGGTTGGTTGGTTCTCAGCTGGAATTCAATTTGCTAATATTTTATTTAGGATTTTTACTTTTATGTCTGTGTTTGTACAAATTAGGCTTATACTTTTTATTTTTGGAGTTAACCTTGTCTGGTTTTGATATCAAGGTAAGCTAGCCTCATGAATGGAGTTGGGAAGCGTATTTTTCTTCTGTGTTTCAGAATAGTTTATGTCTTTTACTTATAGATTTGGCAGGATTTTTAGGGGTTATTTAAAAAAAATTTTTTCAAATTCTTTAATAGTTAAAGCTCTATTAGTTTTTCTACCTCTTCTAGATTCAATTTTGAAGTTAGGCAATCTACTCATAGCAGTCTACTTGCTATGAGTCGGATTCGACTGGAGGGCAGTGAGTTACGCTTATTTTAAGTAGCTTCCAATCTCTGTTGTTGTTGTTTGCCATCAAGTCAGACCCTACTCATAGCGACCCCTCCTTGGGTTTCCGAGGCAGTATATCTACAGAAGTAGATTGTCCTATCTTTTTTCCGAGGAGTGGCTGGTGGGTTTGAACTACCAGCCTTCTGGTTAGCAATCAAGTGCCTTAGGCACTATGCTACCAGAGCTCTTATGATGGTGCTAAGTCTGTATACTTGCATACTAAACTAAACTCAACTTCTAATGAGAAGGAAGTGTATTTGTGAAGCGAAAAAGAAGTTATTACATATTAAGGCATGTAGATAATATCTCAAAATTCTGAGAATGCCATTATATCTGTTGTTTGTTGAATTTTAAGAGTTCTTTATAGACTCTAAATACAAGTCCCTTATCAGTACATGATTTGCAAATATTTTCTCTGTAGATTGTCTTTTCAGTTTCTTGATAATGCCCTTTGAAGCACTGAAGTGTTTAATTTTGATGATGTCCAATTTTTTCTTTAGTTGCTAGTGCCTTTTATGTCATATCTAAGAAACTGTTGCTTAATCCAAGGTCACAGATATGTATCCCTATGTTTTAAGAGCTTTATAGGGAGCCCTGGGGGCACAGTTGTTAAGCGCTCAGCTGCTAACTGAAAAGTTAGTGGTTCGAACCCACCAACTGCTCCATGGGAGAACGATGTGACTGTTATAGTTTCAGTTCTTACATTTAGGTCTTTGATCTGTTTAGGTTGATTGTTGTATATGGCATGATGTAGGGGTCCAACTTCATTCTTCTGTATGTTGTTATCCACTTTTCTGAGCACCATTTGTTGAAAATACTATTCTTTCCTCATTGAGTGGGCTTGGCACTCGTACAGAAAATTGACCATAAACGTATGGGTTTATTTTTGTGCTCTCAGTTCTAATCTATTGATCTGTATGTATATCCTTATGCCAGTACCACAAATTTATACTTAAACATAAAGTTTACAGTTAAACATAAATTTATACTTATGCCAGTGTCTTCATTACTGTTGATTTGCAGTTAAGTTTGAAATTGGAAACTTTGAGGCATCCAACTTGGTTCTTTTTCAGGATTGCTTTGGTATTTTGGGATTCTTGAGTTTTCATAAGGAGATCTGGTGGCACAGTTGTTAAAGTTTTTGACTGCTAACCAAAGTTTGGCAATTTGAACCCACCAGTTGCTCCATGGGAGAAAGACGAGGTAGTTTGCATGTGTAAAGATTACAGCCTTGGAAACCCTATGGGACAGTTCTACTCTGGCCTATAGCATTGATGTGAATGGGAATCGACTTGATGGCAGTGGGTTTTTGATTTTGAGTTTTCGTACGAATTTTAGGATTAATTTGTCAATTTCTGCAAAAAAAGACTTGAAATTCTAGTAGGTACTTCATTGACTGTAGGTAAATGTAGGTGTTATTATCATCTTAACAAGGAGCTCTGGTGGTGTAGTGGGTAAGGCATTTGGTTGCTAACTAGAAGATTGTCAGTTCAAACCCACTAGCTGCTCTGTAGGAGGAAGACGAAGCAATCTGCTGCCATGAAGATTTACTGCCTTGGAAACCCAGTGGAGGTCACTATGAATTGAAATCAACTTGATGGCAGTGGGTTGATTTTTTTTTTTTCTGTCATCTTAACAATATTAAGTCTTCCAGTCTGTGAACGTGGGATGTCTTTCCATTCATTTTGATCTTCTTTAATTTCTTTTTTACAGTATTTTTTAGTAGAATAAGTTTTGTGTTTTATTTGTTGGTTTTATTCCTAGTTATTATTTGATGCCATTGTATTTTCTTTTAAAAAAGTATTGTGATTTGGGTGCAAATTTACAAAGCAGATTTGTTTTGCATTCAACAGTTCATAGACATTTTGTTTCATGGCACCGATTGCAATCTCCACAATAAACAGTTTTCCTCCCATCTCCTCCCTGTGACTACCCCTTCCCTGTGTCCTTACCTATGCATTCCTGTCTGTCTAGATTTCTCCCTATACAAATGCTGCCTTTCTGATTTCTCACAGTTGACTGTTCTGAAAGGTGCAGCTCCCTGGGGTAGGTGTTTTCATAGGTCTTTCAGAGTGAGTCCGATTCTAGTCCCAAAGGGTAACCCAGGGCCATAGTCTTGGGAGTTTTACCAGTGTCTATCAGACCAGTAATTCTGGTCATTTTTGTGTTTTTGAATTTTGTTCCACATTTTTCCTCCCACACTATCCAGGATCTCCAATTTTGATCCCTTTCCAAGTGGTTGTCATTCCACTGGTAGTCGGGCACCATCTGGTTCTTCTGGTCTCAAGGTCATGAAGGCTGAGGTTTTTGTGGTCCATTACTCTCTTGGACTAATTGTTCCATATGTCTTTGATTTTCTTCACTTTTTTTTTTTTT
>NW_006921792.1:1967317-1969556 GCF_000298275.1 Orycteropus afer afer | reverse complement strand
ATTCACTTTCCATACAGTAGTTCACACACACGTTATCTCATGACCTTGACTACAATTTAGCCCAGTGCAACACCTCCCCTCCTTCTTCCTCCCCATAGTTACCTCTTCCCTGTGTCCATCCCTCCATGCACTCCTGCCCCCTGATCTGTCTCCATGTGTATAAACAGCCCTTCTTTCTCCCATGATTGTTCTCTCCAAGGAGTGTATCTACCTCAGGTACATGTTCAACTCATATGTCTGTCTTTTATTTGGCTGGAAGCCACAGGTGTGGGTTCAATTCCAGACCTGAAGAGCAACTAGGGATAATAGTCTCAGTGGTTCCACCGGGCTCTATCACACCAGCAAACCTGGTTCCCCCGCCTTTTTTTTCCAAATGATTTTGAGTTTTGTTCCACATTATTCTCCCTCTCTATCCAGGATCTCCTCCGTAGATCCCCCTCTGAGTGGTTGACAGTGGTAGCCGGGCACCATCTAGTTCTTCTGGTCTCATAGTCATATAGGCTTAGGATCGCATGGTATACCAGTTACGAGGGCTAATTATTTCCATGAATTTTTAGTTTTCTTCATTCTTCTTTGCTCTAGACGAGGAGAGACCCATTGTTGCATCTAGATGGCTGCTTGCAACTTTTAAGATCCCAGTCGCTCCTTGCCAAAGTAGGAGGTGGAACAATGTTTTATGCAGTATTTCATGCCAGTTGAACTTGATGTCCCCTGCGACTGTGGTCCCGAGTCCACAGGTTCAGCTACTCGCTCCCTCTGGGCTGTGACCAAGAAGTGACTAAAACCTTGTCCCTTGTCAGCTCTACTATAACCCTGGGAATTCTTACAGAACATGCAAATACACTTGGAGAACCATTGTCTGCCAACCCTATACATGGTGTTGGGTACACTCCCTGTTGCATAAACATACCTAATAGTTCAGCCTGTCCACCTGTCTGTCCATCCATATGCCCATGTTTGCCTTCACGGACAATGCAGTACTGTATGTGCAAAAGGGTTCATCTTTGTTGTCTGTACCTCCCATGTACCTCTCTATGACTTCCTCTTCCTCAGTGCCACCATTTTGATCACTCACATTTGGTACATTGCCCTTCTCTTCACCCAAATCAATACTTATCTCTACTTACCTAACAGTGTTCCCTATCCTCTCCTCCCACCCCTGGTAACCAACAAAGAAAATTTCCTTCCATATATAAACCATTCCTTGACTTTTACAATAGTGGACTAATACAATATCTGTCCTTCTGTGATTGACTTATTTCACTCAGCATAATGTCCTCCAAGTTCATCCACATTATGTGGTGTTTGGCAGATTCTACGTTATTCTTTAGCATTGCATAGTATTCCATTGTGTATATGTACCATAACTTGGTTATCCATTCCTCAGTTGATGAACACCTAGGTTGTTTCCCTCTTTTGGCTATTGTAAATAGTGCTGTGATGAACATGGGTGTGCGTATGTCTGTTTTTGTCCTGACTCTCATTCTTTAGGATATATGCCTAGTAATGGAAAGGCAGGATCAAATGGTATTTCTAATTCTAACTTTTTAAGGAATCACCATACTGCTTTCCACAGTGGTTGTACTATTTTACAGTCCCACCAGCAGCAAACATTCTCTTCCCCATTTAATGGATTTCGGCCTTTGTCAAAGATCAGCTGACCCTAGGTCAATGGATCTATTTCTGGGTTCTCAATTCTATTCCATTGGTCTATGTGTCTGTTATTGTACCAATACCAGGCAGTTTTGATTACTGTATAGTAGGTTTTGAGATCTGGCAGTGTGAGACTTCCTACTTTGTTCTTCTTCAATAGTGCTTTGCTTATCCGAGGTCTCTTTCTTTTCCAAATAAAGTTAGTGGTTGGTTTTTCCATATCCTTAAAAAATGTTGATGGGATCTGGATTGGAATTGCATTGAATGTATAGATTGCTTTGTGTAGAATTGACATTTTCACAATGTTCGCTCTTCCTATCCATGAGCATGGTATGTTCTTCCATTTATGTAGATCTCTTATGGTTTCTTGAAGTAGTTTTTTATAGTTTTCTTTGTATAGTGCTTTTGTGTCTCTGGTAAGATTTATTCCCAGGTATTTTATTTTTTTGGTAGCTATTGTAAATGGTATTGATTTCCTTATTTCTTTTCCAGCAATCTCTTTGCTGGTGTAGAGGAATCCAACTGATTTTTGGATGTTGATCTTTTATCCTGCCACAATGCTAAATCTCTCAATTAGTTCCATTAG
>NW_006921792.1:1948036-1949362 GCF_000298275.1 Orycteropus afer afer | reverse complement strand
TATTAAGTATCTTGTAAGGTTTGTCTGGTTTTAACAAATTCCCTTAGTTTCTGCTTATCTGGAAATCTTATCTGGAAATTTCACTATCATATTTGAGGGACAGTTTTGCCAGGTATATAATTCTTGGTTGAAAATTTTTCTCTTTCAGGGTTTTATATATACCATCCCATTGTCTTCTCAATTGCATGGTTTCTCCTGAGACATCAGAGCTTATTCTTACTGTTGTCCTTTGTAAGTAACTTTTTGTTTTTCCCATGCTGCTTTCATGCTACTTTCAGGATTCTGTCTTTGTCTTTGGTTTTGATTAGTTTGATTATGATATGTCTTGGTGATTTTCTTTTGGGGTCTATCCTGTTTCGGGTTGGTTGGACTTCCTGAGTGGATATATTCTCATCGTTTCATCATATCATGGAAGCTCTCTTCCAACAAATACTGGACAATTTTCTCAGTGGTTTTATTTTTCTCTTCCTGTTTTGGAATTCCAGTGACATGTAGATTATTTCTTTTGATGGTATCCCACATTATCTTAGGCTTTCTTCATTTTGTTTGATCTTTTTTCTGATTGATCCTTTTCCAAAGAAGTATTTAGGTATTTGTCTTCAATCTCATTAATTCTCTCTTCTAGTGCATCAATTCTTTTCCTTTTCCCTTTCAATGTGTTATCTATTTCTGACAATTTAGTATTAATCTTCTGGATTTCTATCTGTAGATTAGAATCATTTCTAATGTTTCATTTATTTTGTCATTTTGTTCTTGTATGTTCTTCAAAAATTCTTATAAGGATTTGTCTGTGTTTTCCTTGATCTGTCTCTCAGTCTTTTGAAGATACCCACATATAATTCTTTTGAATTTCTTATCAGGGAGTTTCAATGCTATTTCCTCCTCAGGGATGTGTTCCGGGTCTGTATCCTGCTCCCTTGTTTCTAACACTTTATCTTCCTTCTTTGGACTGTGATGGTGGCGTTGTTGTATTTAGATCTCTGTTAACTCACCCTTAGGGTGAGTCAGGCTCTTCTTGGTGGTTGTTTATCATAGGTCCCTTGGTGCAGAAGGAGGTGGTGACTCTCATTCAGTAAGTGAAGCTTTTTAGTAGTCTGTGCGTCCGGGATGTCTTTGTGGTTCCCAGTAAGCGGAACCTGTTCGTAAGTCCCTGGAACCTGGGAGAATGCTGTTGCTTTAAATATTCAAAATGGAGGCTTCCGGCAAGATGGTGGACTAGGCAGAAGGATTGCAAAGACCCTCTTCAACAAAGAAAAGGGAAACCAATTAACACAGACACAGAAGATAATCTTGGACCCCTGAGCCTTGAAGGAAAGGATACAGAAT
>NW_006921792.1:1937188-1947131 GCF_000298275.1 Orycteropus afer afer | reverse complement strand
CTCTCTGATAAGGAATTCAAAAGAATTGTCTTTAGGTATCTTCAAAGGATTGAGAGACAGACCAAAGAAAACACAGAAAAAACCTTAGAGGAATTTAGCTCATCATCAGCTAAATCTATCTCTGGTCATGGGTATATTCCCGTTCGCCTACCCGCACTTGATAGTCTGTGTATCCACCCATAGACTAATGTTTGTTGTTATTGATAATGCAGTATTGTCTATGTAATAGTATTTGCTTCTGTTATCTATACCTTTTGTACACCTCTCTGTGTTAATCCTTTTTCTTATTACTGTGCTGGTCACACCCTTTTGTTATATTACCTTTCCCTTCACCCAAATCAACACATGACTCTTAACTAGTCAGGAATTTTCCCTACTTTCCCTTGTAACCAGCAAAGTGAATTTCCTTCCCTGTATAAACCTTTCCTTGACTTTTTATAATAATGGACTCAGACAATATTTGTTCTTCTATGATGGACTTTTTTCACTCAGTATAGTGTCTTCCAGGTTTATCCACGTTACGAGGTGATTTGCAGATTTCTTCATTATTCTTTAATATTGCAGAGTATTCCATTGTGTGCATATACCATAGTTTTGTTATCCACTCATCTGTTGATAGGCACTTAGGTTGTTTCCTTCTCTTTGCTATAGTGAATAGTGCTGCAATGATCATGGGTGTGGGAAGTTATTTTCTTAATTGCCTTTTCTGATTATGCATTACAATTGAATGTATAGAAACAAAATTGATTTTTGTATATTGATCTTGTATCTTATAGCTTTGCTGAAATTTTTGTTTTAAATTTAAATTAAATTAATCAGCTTTTTTAGTGGATTCTATAGGATTTTCTATATACAGGATGATATCATCTCCAAATAGAGATTGTTATACTTCTTTGATTCCAATCTGGATGACTTTTATTTTCTTGTCTAATTGCCTTACCTAGAATTTCTAGTACAATATTGACTAAAGACATGGGATGGAACATCTTCCTTGTTTTGTTGTTGATATTGGGTCCTGTTGAGTTGATTTTACTCATAGAGACCCCATGTGACAAAGTAGACCTATCCTGTCAGGAATTCTTGGATATACAAAACAGATTGGAGAGACTCAGATTTGATGCATGGAGTCTGGTTAAATAAGCTTTTGTCATAGTCTAGGGAAAAGATAATGATTACATGAACCAGGATTGTGACAGTAGCTTTGGAGGAACTGGATAGATTTGGAAGATGGAGGTAAGCTTCTAAAAATATATTAAATAACTGAAATTTCTCGGCTATTTTGAATATGTTTAAATTATATGTAACAACTTAAAAAAAATAATAGCTCCTGCTAAGCAATATTAGTTTATTGCATAATAGTTGTGTTTTCTCATATTTTTGCTGCCCTCTTCCATTTCTGTATATTATTCTAGGTAGAATGACATACATATAATTAAAACTTTTGGATAAGTGAACAACTAGGGGAATACTTGAATTCTTGAAAAATCTGAAATTGTAAGAAAGCATTCAATATTGAACACATTTTTATTTGTATGTTCTAAGATATTATCTCTTCCGTATATCAAGTTGCTGAGTTAATTGCAATATGGAGAGTAACACCAGAGAATGCTGTACAATTAAATAAAACCAACTGTCAGTTTGTCATGCTGTGGTGGCTTGTGTGTTGTTGTGAGGCTACAGGCTATGTCACCAGTGTTTCAAATACCAGCAGGGTCACCCATGGTGGACAGGTTTCAGTGAGGCTTCCAGACTCAGACAGACTTGGAATAAGGAAGGGGCCATCTACTTCTCAAAGAATTGGCCAGTGAAAACCTTATGAATAGCAATAAAACCCTGGCTGATATTTTATTGGGAAACTTTATGAATAGCCCTGAAACATTGTCCACTATAGTGCTGGAAGATGAACCCTCAGGTCAGAAGGCACTCAAAATGACTGGAGAAGAGCTGCCTCTTCAGAATATAGATGACCTTAATGTTGTGGATGGAGTAAAGCTTTTGGGACCTTCATTTGCTGATGTTGCGTGATTCAAAATTGGAAGAAACAGATGCAAACATCCATTTATAATTGGAGCATGGAATATACAGAGTATGAATCTGGGAAAATTGGAAGTTGTCAGAAATGAAATGGAATGTGTAAAGATCGATATCCTAAGGGATTAGTGAGCTGAAATGGACTGGTTTTGGCCATTTTGAATTGGATAACCATATGATCTGCTATGTCAGGAATGACAGATTGACGAGGAATGGCGTGATGTTCATTGTCACAAAGAATGTTTCAGGATCTATCCTGAAGTACAGTGCTGTCAGTGATAGCATCATATTCATACACCTACAAGGAAGACCAGTTAATACTGTTATTCAAATTTACGCACCAGCCACCCAAGGCAAAGATAAGAAAATTGAAGATTTTTACCAACTTCTGCAGTCTGAAATTGACTAAACATGTAATCAGGATGTGTTGATTTCACTGGTGATTGGAATGCAAAAATTGGAAACAAAGAAGAATCACCAGTAGTTGGAAAATATGGCCTTGGTGATAGAAATGATGTTGGAGATCGCATGATAGATTTTTGCAAGACCAATGACTTGTTCATTGCATAGACTTTTTTTTTTCAACAACAGAAGTGACAGCTATACACGTGGATTTCACCACATGGAGTACACAGGAATAAGATCAACTACATTTGTGGAAAGAAGCGACAGAGAAGCTCAATATCTTCAGCCAAAACAAGGCCAGGAGCTGACTGTGGAACAGACCAACTGCTCATATGCAAGTTCAAGTTGAAGCTGAAGATAGTTAAAAGAAGTCCATGAGAGCCAAAATATGACCTTGAAGATATCCCTCCAGAATTTAGAAACCCTCTAAAGAATACATTTGATGCATTGAACACCAGTGACCAAAAACAGAGGAATTGTGGGATGACATCAAGAACATATCCATAAAGAAAGCAAAGTGTCATTAAAAAGACAGGAAAGGAAGAAAAGACCAAAATGGATGTCAGAAGAGACTCTGAAACTTGCGCTTAAACAGAAAGTAGCTAAAGCAAATGGAAGATACGACAAGATAAGAGAGTTGAACTGAAGATTTCAAAGGGCACCTCGAGAAGACAAAGTCAGTTATTATAATGAAATATGCAAAGACCTGGAGTTAGAAAACCAAAAGAGAAGAACATGTTTGGCATTTTCAAGCTAAAAGAACTGATATTCAAGTCTTGAGTTGCAATATTGAAAGATTTTATGGACAAAATATTGAATGATGCAGGAAACATCAAAAGAAGATGGAAGGAATACACAGTCACTGTACTAAAAAGAATTGGTTGATGTTCATCCATTTCAGGAGGTGGCATATGATCAAGGAAGAAGGAAGAAGTAGAGGCTGCACTGAAGCATTTGGGAAAAACAAGACCCCAGGAATTGATGGAATGCCCATTGAGATGCTTCAGCAAACGGATTTCAGTGCCCTGCTGGAGGCACTCACTTTTCTTTGTCAAGAAATTTGTAAGACAGCTACCTGGCCGACTGGAAAAGATCCATATTTGTATCCATTCCAAAGAAATGTGATCCCGCAGAATGTGGAAATTATTGAACAATCTCATTAATCACACACAAGTAAAATTTTTCTGAAGAGAATTAAAAAACAGTTGCAGCAGTATATTGACAGAACTTCCAGAAATGCAGCTAGATTCAGAAGAGGATGTGGAACGAGGGATATCATTGCTGATGTCAGATAGATCTTGGCTGAAAGCAAAGAATACCAGAAAGATGTTTACTTGTGTTTTATTGACTGTGCAAAAGCATGTGATTATGTGGATCATAACAAATTATGGATAACACTGAAAAGAATGGGAATTCCAGAAAACTTAATTGTACTCATGAGGAAACTGTACATAAACCAGGAGGCTGTTGTTTGAACAGAACAAGGGGATACTGCATGGTTTACAATCAAGAAGCGAGTGAGCCAGGGTTGTATCCTTTCACCATACTTATTCAACTTGTATGCTGAGCAAATAATCTGAGAAGCTGGATTATATGAAGAAGAACATGGCATTAGGATTTGAGGGAAACGCTTAAGAACCTGCAATATGCAGGTGATACAACTTTGCTTGCTGAAAGTTAGAATGACTTGAAGCTCTTACTGATGAAGATTAAAGACTTCAGTCTGCAGTATGGATTACACCTCAGTATAAAGAAAACAAAAATCCTCACAACTGGTCCAATAAGCAGCATTATTATAAATGGAGAAAAGATTGAGCTGTTAAGGATTTCATATGAGTTGGTTCTACAGTCAGCAGCAATGGAAGCAGCAGTCAAGACATCAGATGACGTATTGCATTGGGCAAATTTGCTTGCAAAAGACCTCTTTCAAGTGATAAAGAACAAAGATGTCTCCTTGAAGACTAAGGTGTGCCTTGGGTTAGCCAAGCCGTGGTATTTTCAGTCACCTTGGATGCATGTGAGGGTTGGACAGTAAGCAAGGAAGACTGAAGAAGAATTGATGCTTTTGAGTTGAAGTGTTGGTGAAGAATACAGAATGAACCATGGACTACCAAAAGAACAAAACAATCTGCCCTTGAAGAACTGCAGCCAGAATGCTCCTTGGAGGCAAGAATGGCCTGACTTTGCCCCACCTCCTTTGGTCATGTTGTCAGAAGGGACCATTCCCTGAAAAGGATATCATGCTTGTTAAAGTGGAGGGTCAGCGAAAATGGTAAGACCCTTGACAAGATGGATTGACACAGTGGCTGCAGTGATGGGGTCAGGATAGCAAGGATTGTGAGGCTGGTACAGGACCGGGTAATGTTTCATTCTGTTGTAGATAGGGTCGCTATGAGTTGGAGCCAACTCAGTGGTTGTAGGTGAAAATCTGTCCAAAGAATTTGGAAATGTTTAATGAAGAAGAATTTATTATTTGAAAATCTATGACCTCATATACATATTCTATACATTTTAAGTAGTATTATATAATGGTTCTTTTTGTCTCTTTTAATTTTAGGAAACGAAATATCTTTTGCCTTCTTTGGAAAAAGAACTGCTTTTGGCAGAACACAGTGACCTTGAAGAAGGTGGACTAGACCTAACTGTGTCATTAAAACCAGTTAGTTTCTATATATCAGACAAAAAAGAAATGCTTCAGCAGTGCTTCTGTATCATAGGGGAGAAGAAGTTACAGAAGATGCTTCCTGATGTGTTAAAGGTACTTCATTATATACATTATCAGTCTCTATGCATATGTAGAGCTACAACCTTTTCTGTAGCAGTCATGTTATATGTACAATTTATAATTAAATGTTGTCAACTGGAACAAGCTAATTGAAAAGATATAAAAAGATTTTCAGAACAATAAATGGCCTTGTATATTTAAAAATTTGGCAAGAAAAAATGGGGCATTTTACTATGTAGGCACACATTTTATTAACCCTAATCTATTGAAATGGTTCTGTTAAATGCAGGCAATAGTACTAACTAAATTGGAGGAATAGTGAATCTTTCTAGTGCTTTAAACAATAATGTAATAATATACTACAATGTGACAATACATGATGATTTGTAGATAATAGCTATATTTCATTGAATTCCATTAAATTCACAAGTGTTTTCATATGCTTACTTCTGATTGTTATCCAGGGGAAAACATGTCATTATTCTAATTTTATAGTTGTGGGAAAAGAGCTTGGTACGTTAAGCCCAAGATCATGTATCTAGAAGTATAGAGCCAACACTTGAATATTTAGAAGAATTGCCTGACATAAGTAGGCTTCAATTAAGAATACATAGGCACTTGGCTTACTTTTAGTTTATTCTTTCATAATAAATACGATTTTAGATATTCCTACTGAATTTCTACAAAATGTTCAAATGTTAACTGACTATTTCATATTTCATCCCATGAAAAGATTAATGTGAATCTGTGTGAGACTTGTAATTTGTTTTCTTGTAAGATTTTGCTCATCAGAATTTTTTTGTGTGCGATTGCAGTTTTCCAGTTTACATTGGAGCTGTATTATATAAATGTGCCTTTTTTTTTTTTTTTTTTAAATGTCATTTCCCTTAGAACTGTTCAATAGAAGAAATTAAAAAACTATGCCAGGAACAGTTAGAACTCCTATCTGAAAAAAAAATCTTGAAGATTCTTGAGGGTAAGAGCACATATTTACATATTCTGGTAACTTACATGTTCAATATAAATCCTGAGGTATTCTTTTTCTTATTTTGCATATTGAATTTTGTTAATAGGTAATCATTGAAGATTATTTTTATTTCTATTTGTATTGAGAAATAGAATTTACATATCAGAAGAAGATTTCAAGAATATGTTTGGTGATGTATAGTTTTTCTAAATCAAGGGTATGTTTCCGCAGTAGTGAAATGAAATAAAAATGTTTACTTATAACACCATAAAAATTAATTATTAAACTGCCAAAGATTTCGCTTAAAATAATTTTTTCTTGCTGCTTTATTTTCTTTATACTGTTTAATTGCCTTTAGCTTATTGTTTCTGTTCCACTCAGACCTAGATTCAGAATTAGAAGTCCTTGCAGTTTGACTACATTCATATCTGCCTGATATATGATGACTGTGAGGCTATTTATTATTTCTAGAATTTTTTGGTTTAAATTTTCAAACATTTTTTTGAACATTGCTAGGATATTTTCATTAGAGTAGGAACAAAAATAAGAGGCTTTCAGTTTGTAGAAATAACTTGTGTTTCAGATGAAAAATAATTTAATGGAAATTTCTAATTCTGGTAATAGATGTACAAATGTATATATAGTCTGTTAATATATATATGTACATTGTGTATATCTCTTACATGTATATGTATATATATAATGCATTAAAGGAACACAAAGAAAAATGTCTAATAAGGCATTAAAAATACAAGCAATTAAAATACAAGCATTTGAAAAATGTAATCTTTTAAGAACAGAATTCTTTAATCTGCATCACTTTTAAAGTTGACACTTTTTGTCTGATTGAATCATCTTGACATTATTATAAGCATGCTTTTTTATATAGTTTATTTCATTTATAAGGTGACAATGGTATGGACTCTGATATGGAAGAAGAGGCAGATGATGGCTCTAAGATGGGATCTGATTTAGTCAGTCAGTAAGTTATAAAATTTAATTTTAATTTTTAAATTTTTTCATTTTTCCTTTATTGATTTCTTACCTTAAGGGTGTGAATGTTTTATTTACATAAAATATTTCTGCAGTATAGAAGGATTGATTTGTTGTTGTGATCTCACTGTCGAGTTGGTCCTGACTCATAGCAACTCCTCCTTGGGTTTCCTAGGTGGTATCTTTACATAACAACAACAATCTTTACAGAAGTGGATTGCCTAGTCTTCCTTCTGAGGAGTGGCTGGTGGGTTTGAATTGCCAGCCTTCTGGTTAGCAGTCAAATGCCTTAGGTACTGTGCCACCAGAACTCCCTAAAATGATTCATCCTTCTGATATATGTGAAGTTGGAGTTAATTCCTTTTAGGACTAATGTGGTTTTCTTAAACCAGATAGATACAGGACATTAGGAATGTCGACCTAAAGTGGATTCGTGTTTCTCCTTGGAATTTGAATATATTGCTTGTTGGTTTACCCACTGTTATTAAGTACATACTGTGTATCAGATAAGGAGCTTTGGTGGTGTAGTGGATAAGCCATTTGGCTGCTAACCAAAAGGTTAATGGTTCAAACCTACCAGTTGCTCCATGGAAGGAAGATGGGGCAGTTTACTTCTGTAAAGATTTACAGACTGAGAAATCCAGTGGAGGTCATTATGAGTTGAAACTGACTCGATGGCAGTGAGTTTGGAGTTTTGGTATGTATCAGACTCTATGTTAATAGCTTTGATCACGTTTATTTTATTGAATTCTACATATCTATTTTTAGGTTATAATATGGATTCATTTCACAGATGAGTAAGGTGATTTATTTTGCATAGAAACTCACTGCCTTTGAGTCGATTCTGACTCATAGCAACCCATTCTTGGGTTTCCAAGGTGGTATCTCTATGGAAGTAGATTGCCCAGTCTTTTTTCCGAGGAGTGGCTGGTGGGTTTGAACCACCAGCCTTCTGATTAGCAGTCAGATGCTTTAGGCACTACGTCACCAGAGCTCCCCGCTTTATATATATATATATATATTAATTTGATTACTGGGAAGATAAAAAAATGCCTCGAGGTTTGAGATGCTGACTAATTAAGGAGAAACATGTTAACTGTTTTTTTTTAAATTCTGCTCTACCATTGCCCATCACATTTTTACCCACTGATTTCAGCGTCTAGTTATGACTTTTGCCTGGAAAACTTACTTCTTTGGTAAGTTTTGCTTGATTACATTTGTTTTCCCTGTTTTTGGGGTCAAAGACTGGTTTTTATCTTTCTTTGCAAAGCCTGCCATTTTTCTTAATAAAAGATTTATGCTACAGATACTGGTAGTAGCACAAATAAGAGATTATTGGAGGCAGTAGAATAAATGAATAGTACATATATAACTTGAAATCTTGAGTACTTTTCTTTAAAAATACTTAGCTTTAAAGGAAGGAACCTGGTAATGCAGTTGTTAAGTGCTCAGCTGCTAGCAGTAAGGTTGGTGGCTTGAACTCACCAGTTGCTCTTGAGGAGGATGATGTGACAGTTTGCTTCTGTCCATGGGTCACTGTGAATCAGAATCAACTCCATATTAACAGGTTTTAGATTTAAATGGCTTATATAGTATATTTATATTAATTTAAGCATTTATAAAATATGTCAGTTTTTGGTACTTTTTAAGTTTTTTAAATACTAAAGTGATCATTCTGCTCATTGATATTACTTATACAGAATTCTGGATCAAAGTTTTGCTTGATTACATTTGTTTTCCCTGTTTTTGGGGTATTGTCAAGGTTAAGTGCTTAATTTACATCTAAACACTAGTGCTGCCTTTTTTACTGTTAGAAGCCATTAAATTATAGATAGCCAAACAGTGTTTGATTTCTGAAATATCCTAATGAAAAATAAAAAAAAAAAGGTTAGCTTGAAAGTGATTGTTATGGAGAACCCATTTTTACAGTGTGATTACAAGATAGGTCACATTAGCTTTTTAATGTAACAGGTGTCTAGGTTGGACAATCAAAATACTACCAAGAAGTATCATAACATTTACTTATGGAGCTGATAAGTACCAAATCATTGAGACTCTTTTGAATCACTTTTGAATATAGGCTTAATTTTAAAATCAAATTTCTAAACTCTAAGATGCCAGATAAATAATGTTATTAATAACTAATACTCTCTGAGCATTGCATTACAGATGATATTCTAAGCCATTTGCATTCATTAATTCATTGCATTTAGCAACTTTGTGAGGTAAGTGGTATTATCACAACTATTTTATACGTACCAGTGATGTAAAGTTTAAACTTGAGATAAAAAAATTTCGTAACTGTAACTCCCAAAAAACTAATAATTCTTTGCACACACACAAAATATTTGCTAGAAACTGTAAAATGCTGATGAAGATGACCTAAATAAATGGAGAAATATACTGTGTTCGTGGATTGGAAGACCTAAGATAGTAAAGATTTCATTTATTTTCAAATCAGTCTACATAAATACAATTCCAGTGAAAATCTAAGCTGGATTATACATATAAATGTGCTAATCAAAAAATTTATGAGAAAAGGCAAATCAGTCAGAATAGCTAAAATGATTTTAAGAAAGGATTATACTACCTAGTATTGAGGCTATTACAAGGAAAGGTGATCCAACGAAATGCAGACATTATCGAACAATATCATTATTATCACACAGAAGTACAGTTTGGTGAAGAGAATTTAGAAATGGTGGCAATAGTACATTGGCAGGGAACTGCCAAAAATTCAGGCTAAATTCAGAAGAGGAGGTGGGTTGAGGTATGTTGTTGTTGTTAAGTGCCGTCAAGTCGTTTCTGACTCATAGCGACCC
>NW_006921792.1:1926736-1933743 GCF_000298275.1 Orycteropus afer afer | reverse complement strand
CTTTCACCATATTTATTCAGTCTGTATGCTGAGCAAATAATCTGAGAAGCTGGACTATATGAAGAAGAATGTGGGATCAGAATTGGAGGAAGACTCATTAGCAACTTGCCATATGCAGATGACACAGCCTTACTTGCTGAAACTGAAGATGGTATGAAACACTTACTGATGAAGATCATGGACTTCAGTATGGATTACACTTTAACATAAAATCCTTAACAAAAATCCTCACAACTGAACCAATGAGCAACATTAGATGGAGAAAAGATTGAAGGTGTCAGGTATTTCGTTTACTTAGATCCACAGTCAACACCCATGGAAGCTTGTTGTTAGGTGCCGTTGAGTTGTCTCTGACACATAGCAACCCCACGTACAACAGAATGAAACACTGCCCAGTCCTGTGCCATCCTCATGATCCCTGCTATACCTGAGCCCATCATTGCAGCCACTGTGTTAATCCATCTTGTTGAGGGCCTTTCCATGATATCCTTCTCCAGGGAATGGTTCCATCTGACCACATGACCAAAGTAGGTAAGACCACGTTTGGCAATTTTCGTTTCCGAGGAGCATTCTGGCTGCATTTCTTCCAGGATAGATTTGGTAGTTCTTCTAGCAGTCCATGGTATTCTTAGCATTTTTCACCAACATCACAACTCAAAAGCATCAACTCTTCTTCGGTCTTTATTCATTATCCAGATCTCACATGCATAAGAGGTGATTAGAAATACCATTGCTTGGGTTAGGTGCACCTTAGTCTTCAAGAAGACATCTTTGCTCTTCATCACTTGAAAGAGGTCTTTTGCAGCAGATTTGCCTAATGCAGTACATTGTCTGATGTCTTGACTGCTGCTTCCATTGCTGTTGATTGTAGAACCAAGTCATATGAAGTCCTTGACAACTTCAGTCTTTTCTCTGTTTATCATGATGCAGCTTATTGGTCCAGTTGTGAGGATTTTTGTTTTCTTTATACTGAGGTATAATCCATACTGCAGACTGAAGTCTTTAATTTTCATCAGTAAGTGCTTCAAGTCATTTTCACTTTCAGCAAGCAAAGTTGTATCACCTGCATATTGCAGATGCTTAAGAATTTTCCTCCAATCCTAATGCCATGTTATTCTTCATATAATACAGCTTCTCAGATTATTTGCTCAGCATACAAATTGAATAAGTACAGTATGGTGAAAGAGTACAACCCTGACACACTCCCTTCTTGATTTTAAATCATACAGTATTCCCTTGTTCTGTTCAAACAACAGCCTCCTGGTTTATGTACAGTTTCTTCATGAGTACAATTAAGTTTTCTGGAATTCCCATTCTTTCCAGTGTTATCCATAATTTGTTATGATCCACATAATCACATGCTTTTGCATAGTCAATAAAACACAAGTAAACATCTTTCTGGTATTCTTTGCTTTCAGCCAAGATCTATCTGACATCAGCAATGATATCCTTCGTTCCACATCCTCTTCTGAATCCAGCCGCATTCCTGGAAGTTCTCTGTCAATATACTACTGTAGCTTTTCTTGAATTATCTTCAGTAAGATTTTACTTGGGTATGATATTAATGATATTGTTTGATAATTTCCACATTCTGTGGGATCGCCTTTCTTTGGAATGGGTACAAATAATGGATCTTTTCTAGTCAGTCGGCCAGATAGTTGTCTTCCAGATCTCTTGGCATAGCCGAGTGAGTGCCTCCAGCATGGCATCTGTTTGAAACATCTCAATGGGTATTCCATCAATTCCTGGAGCCTTGTTTTTCACCAATTGCTTCAGTGCAGCCTTGACTTCTTCCTTCAGTACCACTGTTTTTTTTATCATATGCTACCTCCTGAAATGGATGAGCATCGACAAGTTCTTTTTGGTACAGTGACTCTGTGTATTCCTTCCATCTTTTTCTGATGTTTCCTTCATCACTCAATATTTGGCCCATGGAATCTTTCAGTGTTAGAACTTGAGGCTTAAATTTCTTCTTCAGTTCTTTCAACTTAAGAAATGTGGAACATGTTCTTCCTTTTTGGTTTTCTAACTCCAGGGATTTGGAACGGCTATAAGGGAGGCTAGGAAGTGAGCGGAGCGGTGTGAAACAGCTAAGGGAGATGAACTTGTCTGTTAGTTTGTGGTTCTCTGGTGGCTTCCATGGTGCTATGAAGCTGGAGGCTTTGTCACTGGTGTTGCAAATGCCAGCAGGGTTACCCATGGTGGATAGTTTTCAGTGGAGTTTCCAGACTAGGACAGACTTGGAAAAAGAAAGAGGGCATCCAGTTCTCAAAGAATCAGCCAATGAACACCATATCAATAGCGGTGAAACAATTTCCGATGTATTACTGGAAAACTTTACAAATAGCCCTGAAACATTGTCTGATATAGTGCTGGAAGATGAGCCCCTCAGCTTGGAAGGCACTCAAAATATGACTGGGGAAAAGTTGCCCACTCAGAGTAGAGCTGACCTTAATGATATGGATGGAGTAAAGCTTTCGGGATGTCTGTTTGCTGATGTGGCATGGCTCAACATGAGAAGAAACAGCTAAAAACATCCATTAATAATCTGAACATGGAATGTACAAAGTATGAATCTAGGAAAAGAGGAAATTGCCAAAAGTGAAATGGAACTCATAAAGATCGATATCCTGGGCATTAGTGAGCTGAATGGACTGGTTTTGGCCATTTTGAATCAGACAGCCCATGGAAGCAGCAGTCAAGAAATCAAAGGACTTATTGCACTGGGCAAATCTACAGGCAAAGATCTCTTAAAAGTATCACCTTGAGGGCTAAGGTACGCTTGATCCAAGGCATGGTCTTTCATTTGTGTCATAAGCATATGAAAACTGGACAGTGAATAAGGAAGACTGATGAAGAATTAATGCCTTTGAATTATGGTGTTGGCAAAGAATAGTGACTATGCCATGGACTGCTAGAAGAATGATCAAGAGTGTCTTGGAGGAAGTACTGCCAGAATGCTCACTAAAAGGGTGGATGTCTAAACTTCATCTTAAGTACTTTAGACATGTTTTCAGAAAGAACCAGTCATTGGAGAAGGACATGATGCTTGATAAAGTAGAGAGTCAGCAAAAAAGAGGAAGATACTCAGTGAGATGAATTGACACAGTTGCTTCAACAGTGAGCTCAAACATAGAATGATTGTGAGAATGGCACAGGAGAGGGCACAGTATTTCATTCTGTTGTTGTGAGTTGGAACCAACTTGATGGCACTGAACAACTACAACAACAAAAAAACATAAAGCTGTAGCAGTCAATATAGTGTGGTACTGATGAAGGAATAAGCACATAGATTAACAGAATAGAAAGAGAGTCCAGAAGTAGACACACACAAATGTGGCCATTTGGTTTTTGACAGTGTAGAAAGACTGATCTTTTTTGTTTGTTTTTTAAATGCTTTTTATTGAAATAAAATTTATGTACAGTGAAATACACAAAACTAAAGTGACATGGGTCAATGCATTTTTTTTTTTTTGCAGTGTTTCCTCCCACCCCTGGCAACCAACAGAGTTCCCCTCTCTATATATACCTTTCCTTGACCCTCCACAACAATGAACTATTACTATTTTTGTCCTTCTTGATTGACTTACTTCACTCAGCATCATGTCCTCCAAGTTCATCCATATATTGTGGTGTTTTGCAGACTCTACATTATTCTTTAGTGCTGCATAGCATTCCATTGTGTATATGTACCATAGTTTGGTCATCCACTCTTCTGCTGATGGGCACATAGGTTGTTTCCATCTTTTTGCTATTGTAAATAGTACTGAGATGAACATAAGTGTACATGTATGTATCTGTTCCTATCCTGGCTTTCAGTTCTCTAGGATATATACCTAGTAATGGAATTGCTGGGTCAAATGGTATCTCCAATTCCACCTTTCTAAGGAATCACCATATTGCTTTCCACAGTGGTTGTATCTCTTCACAGTCCCACCAGCAGTGTATGCTGGTGTTTATTTTAGATACCTAGATATAATTCTCTCTCCACATCCCCGTCAGCATTTGTTATTTTGTGTCTCGTTGAACCTTGCCAACTGTGCTGGGGTGAGATGTTATCTTATTATTATTATTATTTTTTTTGATTTACATCTCTCTGATGGCCAATGATTGTGAACATCTCTTCATTTATTAGCTGGCCACCTGAATATCCACCTTGGTAAAGTGTCTATTCCTGCCTTCTGCCCATTTTTCAATTGGTATTGAAGCATTGGAGTTTTCTATAGATCTTAGAGATAAGTCCCTTGCCAGATATGTAATTATCAACAAGGATGAATTTGTTACTGTCATTTTTGTTATGTGCTTTTTCGTGGTGTCAATTTCTTTGTTCCATATAATTTTCTATGCTGAGCTCATTTTGTTTATGAATCATGTTATCACTTCCTTCTTTGCTGTTGTTTTAGTATTAGCTGAATATTTATGCTGGTCTTCTTTATTTTTTATTTTTGATGTGAAGGTTTTTTTTTTTTTTTTTTTTTTGAGGTTACCCTGTGATTTATAGTTTTTCTTTCCAAATTTAGAACAGTCTGTTCTATCTTGTAGTTATCTTGACTTCCCTACCATCTGTAGTTGTCCTCATTTGTCAATTGATGTCTCTGGTTCCCTGTTTACAATCTTCTAGGCTTATTATTTACTTTGCATACTTCCACTGCTGGGTTGGTTTCTGGGTTATATCATCATGTGTGTTAATGGTCAGTTGTTGTTGCTTCTCTGTCCAAAGGGCTCCCTTTAGCATGTTTTGTAAGGTTGGTCTGGTTTTAACAAATTCCCTTAATTTCTGCTTATCTGGAAATGTCCTAATTTCACTATCATATTTGAGGGACAGTTTGGCTGGGGACATAATTCTTCGTTGGAAATTTTTCTCTTTCATTGTTTTATATATACCATCCCACTGTCTTCTCGCCTGCATGGTTTCTGTCAAGAAATTTAAGCTTAGCCTTATTGGTTGCCCTTGTAGGTAATTTTCCGTTTTTCCCATGCTGCTCTCATGATTCTTTCTTTGTCTTTGGTTTTGGTGAGTTTAATGATGAATTGGCTTGGTGATTTTCTTTTGGGGTCTATCCTTTTTGGGGTTTGTTGGACTTCCTGAATGGATATATTCTCATCTTTCATCAAACCAGGAAAATTCTCGTCCAACAAATCTTTGACAATTTTCTCTGTGGTTTTATTTGTGTCTTTCTGTTCTGCAATTCCAATGACATGTAGGTTATTCCTCTTGATGGTATCCCACATGAACCTTAGGCTTTCTTTATTTTATTTTGATCTTTTTTCTGATTGATTGCTTTCCAAAGATGTGTTCAGGTATTTTCCTTCAATCTTCCTAATTCTGTCTTCCATTGAGTCAAGTCTGTTCCTCTGCCCATTTAATGTTTTATCTATTTCTGAAAATTTAGTATTAATCTTCTGGATTTCTGTGTGTAGATTTTATATCATTTCTAATTTTCAGGTATTTTGTCATTTTATTCTTGTGTTGTCTTTCGAAATTGTTCTAGGGTTTTCTCTGTGTTTTCCCTGATCTGTCTCTCAATTCATTGAAGATACATAAATATAATTCATTTGAATTCCTTATCAGGGAGTTCTAATGCTGCCTCTTCCTCGGGGATGTGTTTTGGGTCTGTATCCTGGTCCCTTGTTTCTCCTGCTTTATCTTGCTTCTTTGTGTGGACTGTGATGCTCTGCTGTCTCTGAGGCATTGTGACATTTTTGTTTTTATATTTAATTGGTGATTGTATGTTGGAGTGACTTGCCCACCCACGATTTTCATTTTCTTTATTTTGTTTGTGTGTTATCTTCGCAAGTAGCATACTTTGCTGTGCTCCTCCATTCACTAGTTGATAGCACTTATATTCTCACCACCTGTCTCCTTTACTGTTGTCAGCCTCTCATATATCCCTGCCAACCTTGGCAAACAGAGCCTATTCTTAGGTCCCTGGAATTCGAATGAGAATGCTATCACTTTAAAATCCAAAATGGTTGCTACTTATAAAGATTCAGAATGGCTGTGCCCTCGTTCACTTTAAATGTCCAAAATGGCCACTGCTTGTAAACATTCAAAATGGCTGCGCCCTTGGTCACTTTAAATATCCAAAATGGCCACCACTGCTTGTAAACATTAAAAATGGCTGTGTCCTTGGTCAATTTAAACACCCAAATTGGTTGCTGCTTGTAAAAAATCAAAATGACTGCGTACTCTGGACAGCAGAAAGTCAACAGCTCAGGATGTGTCCCTCCTTGCTGTTTCCTTTCCTAGTCTTAGGCCACCAGCGCAGTCATTCCTGCAGCCCTTGGTGACCAGGGCTGATCTTTAGGTCAATTCTCAGGTCCCAACACCACTTGGAAATACTCAGGCTGTTGGTCCCATCAGAGTAGCTGACAATCCGCAGCTCCAGCCGTCTCTGTACTCACTCCTTTCATTCAGGTTTTTCCTCTAGTTGGTGCCTAATCCACTTCTGTGTAGTTCCTTTCAAAGCTGAGGGCTCCAGGATTATCTTCTGTATCTCTGTCATTGGTTTTTCTTTCCTTTGTTGAAGAGGGTCTGTGTCACTTGTCTGCCTATTCCTCCATCTTACCAGAAGTCCAAGACTGATCTTTTTAAGAAATGGTTTTGGAACAACTAGACATCCATATGCAAAGAAATGAACCTCATTCTAAACCTCATGTCTGTTTGGTTTTCTAACTCCAAGTCTTTGCACATTTCATTATAATACTTTACTTTGTCTTCTTGAGCCACCCTCTGAAATCTTCATTTCAACTCTTTTATTTCATCATTTCTTCCATTTGGTTTAGCTACTGTGATAGTTGAAGATGTGTCAACTTGGCTAGACTCCAGTTGTGAGTGGTGGTTCCCATGATGGATCACATGACTGCGTCCTAAGCGGCCGGTCAGTCTAGGGGGAGTTTCCCCAGGGGTGTGGCCTACCTGTAATACTATCCCAGGGACAAACTGGAAGAACGGCATTCCGGACTATATACTTCCTGGAGCAAGCAGCTCGCTGCTCGCCCTGGAG
>NW_006921792.1:1923027-1926511 GCF_000298275.1 Orycteropus afer afer | reverse complement strand
ATATATATATATATATATACTTTGCTGGTTTTTGTGTTTCTCTAGAGAACCCAATCCAACACAGCTACTCTCTAAGAGCAAGTTTCAGAGTCTCTTCTGACATCCATTTTGGTCTTTTCTTCCTTTCTTGTATTTTTTAATGACCTTTTGCTTTCTTCATATATGATATTTTTTATGTCATCCCACGATTCCTCTGTTTTTCAGTCATTGGTGTTCTATTTTTTAAATCTAGTCTTCTACAGATAGTCTCTAAATTTAGGTGGGATACAGTCAAGGTCATATTTTGGCTATTTTACTATTCATCAATACCATAATTTAAATTAATCAATTATTTGATATTCTCTTAAGATTTTAAGATACAAAAGTATACACAGATGTTTACACACAAGTAAAAATAATTTAAAATTATGTTTATGGTTTTATCTCCTCTCATTGTCACCTTTATATATTCAAATTCTATTTATCGTTTGAAGTCAGCTTTCAAATACGTGCTTTTCTTGCCTAACTTCCTGAAAATTATTGTTTACAATAGTTTTTTTTTTTTTTAAACTACCAAAAATAACAAAAAAGCAGTAGTTCTGTGAAATTACTGAGAGTGGACTACCTTGAAATTTCAAATGAATGAATTAATGTTTATAACATTGTTGATAGGAAAGAGGTTAGCAACTATGAAGATATAACACTAGTTTCTAAATATCTTCAATTTAACAAATGTGAGGGATGAGATTGTCCCCTTAAATGAGTAAATGAGAAAATTTATATTGTAGATAATCTAAAAAATCATCCATAATTTTGCAGTGTTTCAGTACTACCAAGAATTGTTAACAAGATTTGCAAATGTTACAGATTAAGACAAATTGCATAATAGGAACAATAATTTTAAGTAAATAAAGTAGTAGAGAATTAGAGTGCTATCTCCTTTTGGGGATGGAATGGAACAAGCTTTATTTTAACAAAAATAAGTACATTTATAGCTTGAGCTATAAATGTTATATAATTGTACTATAATGAATGTGTTTGTAATGAAACTTAGGTCTTGAATAGTATAGTAAAATAATCAGGATTGAGGTGTTTTTATATATAGAGAATAAAAGTGCAAACGCTTCAGGGAAATAGCAGCAATATTTTAGACTTATTCTTTCTAGAATTATTCTTTTGATGAATTTTGAATTAGTATGCATTTAGGAAATGATGTAGAGGAAAATGTCAGTGGAAATGAAGCTGTATTTCCCTATAGCTATTACGTATTGTTGAGATAATATCACAATTCTAGAAGATAAAAAAAATCCAGATTCTCAAAGTAAGATGTAGTATTATAAAATAGGTTTTGTATTAACATTTTTGAACTACTGTTGTAGCTACTTCCTCTTCCTTATCAGAGGATGGACATATTCTAAATGAGTTTTCATCAAATTCTGATTTTTAATTTTTTTTTTAACTAGATACCCAAATTGGCTAGATACCTAAAATAGGCCTTTGAGATAAAATATATATGAGTTGAACCATTTTGTTTTCACCAGAATATTTAAATATCTAAGGTAATTATGGGAGCTCTGGTAGCATAGTGGCTAAGGCACTTGACTGCTCACCAGATGGCTGGCGGTTCAAACCCATCAGCCACTCCTCGGAAGAAGGTTGGGCAATCCTACTTCTGTAGTGATACTGCCTCGGAAACCCAAGGAGGGGTCGCTATGAGTCAGGGCTGACTCGACAGCACATAACAACAACAGCAACAACAAGGTAATTATATGCAAAAATGTCACCGTGGGGACTAAGGTGTGCCTGACCCAAGCTATGGTATTTTCAATCACCTCAAACTGAAAAAACCAAACTCACTGCCATCAAGTTGATTCCAACTCATAATGACCCCCATTGGGTTTCCGAGGCGTTAAATCTTTGTCGAAGTGGATTGCCCAGTCTTCCACGGAGTGGCTGTTAGGTTTGAACTGCCAACCTAGTGGTTAGCAGTCAGATACCTTAGGTACTATACCACTAGTGCTCCTTTCAATCATCTCATATGCATGTAAAAGCTGAACAGTGAATAAGGAAGGCTGGAGAAGAATTAGTGCATTTGAAGTATGATGTTGGTAAAGAATATTGAATATACCATTGACTACTAGAGAATGAACAAATCTGTCTTGGAGGAAATACAGCCAGAATGCTCCTTTGAAGTGAGGGTGGCAGGACTTTGTCCAGCATACTTTGGATATGTTATCAGGAAGGACCACTCCCTGTAGTGAGACATCATGCTGGGCAAAGTAGAGGGTCAGTTTAAAAGAGGAAGACCTTCAATGAGATGGATTGACATATCTCAGCTGCTCAACAGTGGTCTCAAGCACAGCATAGCAATGATTGTGAGGATAGCATAGGACTAGACAGTGATTTGTTCTGTTGTACATAGGGTTGCTTTGAGCTGGAACTGACTCAATGGCACCTAACAACAAAAACAAAGTAATTTATAGTGAATTTTGTAATGTGACTACTTCTTTGGTAAGAAGTATTTTGCGTTGTCAGTGAAGGTAAACGTGGGTATACGGGTGGATAGATGGGTGGACAGGCTGAACTAGTAGGTATGGCTATGAAGCAGGGAGTGTACCCAAGAACATGTATAGGGTTGGCAGACAATGGTCTTATAAGTTTATGTGTATGATCTGAATTCCCAGGTGTATAGTAGAGCTGACAAGGGTCATCTATATGCAATGAGCTGTAGGGGTTGTAGGCACTCCTTAGTCACAGCCAGCTACCCAGAGGGACCAAGTTAGTTGAACCTGTGGGCTCGGGACCATAGTTGGCAGGGGACATCAAGCTCAATTGGCATAACATACTACACAAAACATTGTTCCACCTTCTACTTTGGCGAGTAGCGACTGGGATCTTAAAAGCTAGCAAGCTGCCATCTAGATGCAACGATGGTCTCTCCTTGTTCAGAGCAAAGAATGAAGAAAACCAAAAATTCATGAAAACAATTAGTCCTAGTGACAGGTACACCATGAGATCTGCAGCCTATATGACTATGAGACCAGAAGAACTAGATGGTGCCTGGCTACCAATGTCAACCACTTGGAAGGGCATCTGTGTGGGAGATCCTGGATAGAGAGGGAGAACATTGTGGACAAAACTCAAAATCATTTGGAGAAAAAAAAAAAGAGGGTGGAGGGGGGACCAGGTTTGCTGGTCTGATAGAGCCTGGTGGTACCACTGAGACTATGGCCCCTAGCTGCCCTTCAGGTCTGGAATTGAATCCACACCTGTGGCTTCCAGACAAACAAAAGACAGGCATATGAGGTAGATATGAGGTAGAACATTTACCTGAGGTACATACACTCCTTGGAGAGAACAATCATGGGAGAAAGAAGGGCTGCTTATGCACGGGTAGACAGCTCAGGGGGCAGGAGGGTATGGAGGGATGGACACAGGGAAGAGGTAATTATTGGGAGGAAGTGGGAGGGGAGCTGTTGCATTGTGGTAAATTGTGGTCAATGTC
>NW_006921792.1:1908907-1922927 GCF_000298275.1 Orycteropus afer afer | reverse complement strand
AAGGGCTGCTTATGCACAGGAAGACAAGGGGCAGGAGTGCATGGAGGGATAAACACAGGGAAGAGGTAACTATTGGGAGGAAGTGGAAGGGGAGCTTTTGCATTGTGGTAAATTGTGGTCAATGTCGTGAGACAAAGTGTATGTGAACTGCTGTATGGAAAGTGAATTTGCTCTGTAAATTTTCACCCAAATCACAATTTAAAAAAAAAAGTATTTTGAAATTAGTATTTATCTGTTTTGTAATTTGGAAATAATAGTGCTTTTGTTAAAAATGGAGTACATGGGTATTGTTGAAATGTAAAATGGTTGAAAAGAGTAAGTTGTGAATCAGATAGTTACTATTTACAGTACACTGCTGGTGGCACAGTGTCTAAGGCATTTGACTGCTAACCAGAAGGCTGGTGGTTCAAACCTGCCAGCCACTCCTCGGAAGGAAGGTGGGGCAATCTACTTCCGTAGTGATAGCGCCTTGGAAACCCAAGGAGGGGTTGCTATGAGTCAGATCTGACTTGATGGCAGTGTGTTGTTGTTGTTTGTTTTGCTTACTAGTTATAGTAAGCTTTAGTACATTGTTATAGTTATGTTTCTTAAATAGTTTAACAGTTAGTCCAGGCTTCAAATCAAGAAGTTCCTATATACTGCTATTTATAGTCTGGCTAGGCACTTGAGGGAAGATTGAATAAAGATCATATTACGTAAGTGTAGGGGATTTAATGATGAAACCTTGCAATAGGATGTTTATTCTTGAAAATATTTGGTTGTTCCTGTGGTTTGCTCAAGTGTAGTTTTATTAGGGGAGCTCTGGCACTTGACTGCTAAACAGAAGGCTGGCCATTCAAACCCACCGAGGGTTGGGCTATCTACTTCCGTAGTGATACTGCCTCGAAAACCCAAGAAGGGGTTGCTATGAGTCGGATCTGACTTGACGGCACACAACAACAACAACAGTTTTATTAGAGAGTAACAACTAAAGTTGTTGTGTCTTCTTGTTGTTGTTAAGTTGTTGTGTAGATAACCATTTTTCTATTGCAGGACTCTAGCAGTGATGTTTGATAGAACTTTGTTGCAGGCATTAAATTTTTATATGCATAAATGACTTCCAAAGGGGCTTTGTATTTATCCATACCTTACATTCTCTCATTAAGTGTCAACCAGACTGAGCTTGTTGGAAGTAAAAGAGAGTCCTTCATAAACTGCTGTTATTAAACTTAAAAGAAATAAAGCATTTCAGTAAAATTTATATTTCTCTGGATTTACAGATTTATATATCTGTATAAAATAACCCAAATATATTTATCTATAATATATAATTAAGCATTTTTATGAATGGCTATAAGAACAGGCCTTAGGTAGATCTGAGACCTTGCCTTGTTGGGGATAATACATTCAGAAAATTGACTTTTGATCATCCAACTCACATAGCCACTCTGGAATGTATGGGATTGTTTTGTACCAATTACTTTTTGTTTGTTTGTTTAATCCTTTATTATGGAAAATTTCAACACAAAAGAGCGCAATCTATGAGCCCTTGCATACCTATTCCCAAGTTTGTCCCTTCCTATATTGAGGTACTTCCTCCCCCCTCAACTTCCCTGATTACTTTGAAATATATCTTGACCCAGTTACTTATTATTATTAATTTATTTAAAAAATTTATTGTGATTTGGGTGAATGATTACAGAGCAGATTCATTTTCCATACAGCAGTTCATACACATTTTGTTTCATGACATTGACTACAGTTCCTCAAAATGTAACAGCTCCCTTCCCTGTGTCCTTTCTTCCCATGCACTATCCAAGATCTCCTGCACTGGTACCCCTCTGAGTGGCTGACAGTGGTAGCTGGGCACCATCTAATTCTTCTGGTCTCATGGTCATGTAGGCTGAGGATCACATAGTCTACTAGTCCCTTGGACTAATTGTTTCCATGCATCTTTCGTTTTCTTCATTCTTACTTATTCTGGATGTGTAGAGACCCATTGCTTATAGATGGCCTCTTGCAAGCTTTTAAGACCCTAGCCACTACTCACCAAAGTAGGATATAGAGCATAGTTTTTGTGTAGTACGTTTTGCCAATTGAACTTGATGTCCTTTGTGACTGTGGTCCTGAGCCGACAGGTTGGACTACTCACTCCCTCAGGGTAGCTGGCTGTGGCCAAGAAGCCACCACAACTTTGTCCCTTGTCAGATCTAGTATGTACCTGGACATTCTTATAGCACATACAAATATGCATGTAGAAATATTGTCTGCCAACCCTGTACATGGTCATGGGCACACTTTCCCCTGCTTAGACATACTTCATCATTCAGCCTGTCCATCCATCTATCCACTGGAGATCAGTGCTTGGCATCACTGACAGTGCAGTGGCCCAGTTACTTTTAAATGGTGAGCAAATAGGCATCTCCTCAGAATTGCTAGAACATTGCTAAGAATGGGAAAAATTGAACTTCTCAGAGGTCCTGGAAGGGATCTTCAGTCAAGTGATAATGATTTGTAGACTGTTTCCTTTGGGGACCTTTGAGAACTTGGGAAGAATTATTTTGTATTTTTGTAGCTGTCTTTATACAGGAAATTTCCATATTTTTATAAAGAAGCCTAATTTTTAAACTGTGTTGTCATGTTCCCATAAATTTATTGCCTCATCCTGCTCCTCAAGCACTGGGTTAGATGGTTACCAGCTATTTTCCCCTTTCTCTACCCTCTCCATAACTTTTTTTTTTTTAAAAATCAGAGTTTCTCCTAATTACTTAACTAATTCATTGTACTAGTTACCCTTTCCCTTTTATTTGAAAAATAAATTCACTGTTACTTGTGGTGTGCTAAACTGTTACGACTATTCTCTAATAGACCTGTGTACTTCTCCTACCAGTTGAACTGTTTGCTTACCAAAAGTCACTCATAAATATTTCCATTGCAGTTATTGTAATTATATATAAACAAATATTGATATGGAATTAGTTAACTAAGTTGAACGCTTTAGGCCAACTTAAAGTTGAGTTGCTACAACATTGTGCTTACAGCTCTATGGAAACAACAATAAAAGACTGGTAGAAATTGTAGAAAAAAGTGAGTGTTTTGTTTGTTTATTTTTGCATTTAAAAAAATCGAAACTAGAAATGTGAACTCTGCTTTATCAGTGTGATTTATATGAATTGGAACTCTATTCTGTGGGTTTAAATGAAAAATAAAGCCATGGCCCAAATCCAAAGGTTAGTGAATGAATGTGCAGTTTTATGTTAACCTTAAATGCTTACATTCCCTAACGTAAAATTATTTCCCAGTTTTAATTTTTTCTTCAGCCAAATGGTATTACATATCTGAGTTGGATAAAAAGACTTTTGCTACACTTTAAAATTTTGCTTTTTATTATGAAAAATGTCTAGTATGTAGAAGAGTAGTAGTTGTTGTTGTTGTTGTTGTTATGTGCCGTCGAGTTGGACCTGACTCATGGCGACCCCTCCTTGGGTTTCCAAGGCAGTATCACTACGGAAGTAGATTGCCCCATCTTCCTTCCGAGGAGTGGCTGGTGGGTTTGAACCGCAAGCCTTCTGGTTAGCAGTCAAATGCCTTAGCCACTATGCTACCAGAGCTCCCAATTAGTATAATGAAACCCCCTTATATTTGTTGCCTATGTCTAACAGTTATACATTTTAGTACTTTTCCATATTTGCTTCATCTTTAGTCTTAATGCTGTTACAGCAGAAATACCATAAGTGGATGGTTTCAAAAAACACATTTATTCTGTGACACTTGAGGAGGCAGAAGTCCAAATTCAGAGCGATGGCTTTAGGGGAAAGCTTTCTGTCTCTGTCGACTTGGAGGAAGGTCCTTGGCTCCTTCCAACATCTGTGACCCTGGCATTCCTTGGAGATCTACATGTGTCTTGGTGTCAGTCTTCTTTTGGGTCTAAGAGGTTTTCAGTGCAAGGACCCTGGGTCCAAAGGATGTGCTCTGCTCCTGGCTCTTCTCTTTCGGTGATAGTAGCTCCCTCTGTTCTCCTCTCTCTCCTTTTATCACTTGTAAGATAAAAGGTGATATCAGCCACAATCCAGGGAAACTGCCATTACATCACATTATCACATTTGGGTTGTGACCTGTATAAAGGTGTTATGCCCCACTCTGATCCTTTCTCCCAACACTTGTCTGCCAGTTTATTATACTGTGGTGGCTTGTGTGTTGCTGTGAGCTGGAAGCTATGCCACTAGTATTTCAAATACCAGCAGGGTCACCCATGGTAGACAGGTTTCAGTGGTGCTTCCAGACTAAGACAGACTGGAAAGAAGAACAAGGACTAGAAAGAAGGACAATTTTTCTCTGAGAAAATTGGCTGCTGAAAACCATACCCATGCTTTGTAAAGTTAAAAGGTCAGGGAAAAGGAGAAGCCCTCAACAAAATGGATTGACACAGTGGCTGCAGCAGTGGGCTCAAGCATAGCAAGGGTTGTGAGGATGGTGCAGGACTGGACAGCTCTATCGTACAGAGGGTTGCTATGAGTCAGGACTGACTCAGTGCCACCTGCCACCACCAATAATTATCCTACCTCATTAACCACAGGCGGAAATTCAGATTTACAAAATGTAGGACAGTTGTGTCAGATCACAACATGTAGGCCAATACCAGAATACTAGGAATCATGGCCTAGCCAAGTTGACTCCTATTTTTTTGGGGACACAGTTCAGTCTGTGACATTGTACATTTAAAAAATTTTAAATTACAGGCATCTTGATTCTAAATCCTCATGTTTATATTTCTAGAAAATAGGAACATTTTCCCACATAGGAATAATATCATTATTATACTTAACAAAATTAGTGATAGTTTGCTAATATCATATACATTTCATTGCTAATATACATTGCTAATATACATTGTATACATCATATACATTGCTAATATAATACACATTTCATATTCACATTTTCCAAGATGTTCCAAAAGTATTTTCCAGGTGATTTCTTTATAATGGAGTATAAATATAAATAGTCTTCATATTTCATTTGATTAAGTTTCTTTTAATCTAGAACTGTCCAGCCTTCTTACTTTTTTTTGGGCGGGGGGAGGGTATGTGAAATGATTTTGACTTGCTGAGAAAACTAGGTAAGTTGTCCTAGAATGTTTCATCTATTAGTTTTATCAGTCATGGTGTTATTTGACTTGTTCCTATGTTGTTATTGTTCTTAGGTGCTGTGGTACTTAAGGTTGTATGTCAGCTTGGCTGGGTTATGGTTTTGAGTGGCTTGGGAGCTGGATGTACCTATTCGTCATGATGAGATTATAATCTCCTCCATGGTGAATTCTGCTGTGAGCGGCTAAGTAGTTGTAGGGGAGTTGCCTTTGAGGTGTGGCCTGCTTCCATTATGTAAGGAGAGACTTTGGGAAAGCTCTCTAGATTTTTGGCACATTTTGGGCCATGCTGCTTGCTAATCTTGGGATTGTTTCTGGACTTGAGCCAGTGGCCTGCTGTGTTGTCTGCTGATCTTTGCATTATGCTGCTTTACCTGCAGATCTTGGGTTCATCAGCTTCAGCAGCCAGCAGCTGCATGAGTTAGAAGATGCCTCCAGCTCCACTGGGCCTAGAACAAGAGGCATAGCTGAAGATGGAGGTCAGGGAGCCTTGACCCAGTCCTTCAAGCTGGCATTCTGAATTTGGACTTCTAGCCTCCTAAACTGTGAAAGAAAAAATTCCTGTTTGTTGAAGCCATTCACTTGTATTTCTGTTATAGCAGGACTAGAGAACTGAGATAGGTGCCATTGAATTGGTTCTGATTCATAAGGACCCTTTGTACAGCAGAATGAAATACTGCCCAGTTCTGCCCAGCCTTACAGTCATTGCTGTGTCTGAGCCCATTGATGAAGGCCACTTTGTCAATCCATCTTGTTGAGGGTCTTCCTCTTTTTCACTGACCCTCCACTTTATCAAATTTAATGTCCTTCACCAGAGACTGGTCCTTCCTGATACATGTCAAAGTATGTAAGAGGAAGTCTTATCATTCTTACTTCTGAGAAGCATTCTGGCTATAATTCTTCCAAGACAGATTTGTTCATTCTCTGTTATTCCATGGTGTATTCAATATTTTTCACCAACATTTTAATCCAAATGCTACAATTCTTCTTCATTCTTGCTTATCCATGTCCAGCTTTTGCATGCATATGCAACGATTGAAAATATTATGGCTTGTGTTAGGCAGACCTTAGTCCTCAAGGTGACATCTTTGCTTTTAAACACTTTAAAGAGATCTTTTGCAGCATATTTGCCTAGTGTGCTACACCATCAGCTTTCTTGACTGCTGCTTCTGTAGATGTTGTCTGTGGATCCAAGTAAAATGAAATCCTTGACAGCTTCAGTCTTTTCTCCATTTATCATGATGGTGCTTATTGGTCCAGTTATGAAGATTTTTGTTTTCTGTGTGTTGAGATGTAAAACATGTTGAAGGCTGTAGTTTTTGGTTTTCATCAATAAGTGCTTCAAGTCTTCTTCGCAAGATTGTGTATCTATCTGCACGACTCAGGTTGTTAATGAGTTTTCCTCTAATTCTAATGCTGTATTCTTCTTCATGTATTCCATCTGCTGGGTTATTTGCTCAGCATAGAAACTGAGTAAGTATAGTGAAAGGGTACAACCCTAACACACACCTTTCCTGATTTTAAACCACACAGTATCTCCTTGTTCTGTTTGAATGACTGCCTCTTGGTTTATGTACAGGTTCTGCACAACAGTTAAGTGTTCTGGAATTTCCATTCTTTGCAGTGTTGTCCATAACTTGTTATGATCTATGCAGTCAGATGCTTTTGCATATTCAGTAAGCACAGGTAAAAATCATTGTTGTATTGTCTGCTTTGAGCCAAGATCTGTCGGACACCAGCAATGTTAACCTTCATTCTACATCTTATTCTGAATCTGGCTTGAATTTCTGGTAGTTCTGTGTTAATATACTGCTGCAAACATTTTTTAATTATCTGCAGCAAAATTTTCCTTACGTGTGATATTAATGGCATTGTTTGATAATTTCCTCATTCTGTTGATCACCTTTCTTTGGAATGGACACAAATTTGGATCTCTTCCAGTCAGTTAGCCAGGTACCTGTCTTCCATATTTTTTGGCATAGATGAGTGAGCACTTCCAGCATTTCATTGTTTGTTGAAACATCTCAATTGTTATTCTGTCCATTCCTAGAACTTTTTTTTTTTTTGCCAATGCATACAGTGCAGCTTGCACTTCTTCCTTCCAGTACCATTGGCATTTGATCATATGCTACCTCCTGAAATGGTTGATAGTCAGCCAGTCCTTTTTGGTGCAGTAACTCTGTATTCTTTCTATCTTCTTTTGATGTTTCCTTCATCATTCAATACTGTTGTTGTTGTTGTTATGTGCCGTCGAGTCGGCCCCGACTCATAGCGACCCCTCCTTGGGTTTCCGAGGCAGTATCACTGCTGAAGTAGGATTGCCCAACCTTCCTTCCGAGCATTCAATACTAGGCCCGTAGAATTTTTCATTATTGCAACTCAAAGCTTGAATATTTTCTTCAGTTCTTTCAGCTTGAGAAATGCTAAACATGTTCTTCCCTTTTAGTTTCCTAATTCCAGATCTTTTCACATTTCAATACTTTGCTTTGTCTTCTCTAGCTGCCCTTTGAAATCTTCTGTTCAGCTCTTTTTACTTCATCATTACTTTTTCCATTTGCTTTAGCTACTCTACATTCAAGAGCAATTTCAGAGTCTCTTTTCATATTCATTTTGGTCTTTTCTTTCTTTCCTGTCTTTTTGCTTTTTTCATGTATGATGTCTTTGATGTCATCCCACAGCTCCTCTTGTCTTTAGTTATTAGTATTCAATATGTAAATCTATTCTTTAGATGGTCTCTGAATTCATTTGGGATGTACTCAGGGTTGTACATTCTCTGTTATTCCATCTCATGGATTGACTTCAATTGTCTTCAGCTTCAACTTGAATTTGCATAAGAGGAACTGATGGTCTTTTCCACGGTTGGTCCCTAGCCTTATTCTGACTGATGATACTGAGCTTCTCCATCATCTCTTTCCACAGATGTATTCGATTCCTGTGTATTTCATCTGACGAGGTCCATGTTTAGAGTCGTCATTTATGTTGTTGAAAAGAGGGTATTTGCAGTGAATAAATTGTTGTTGTTGCAAAAGCTATCATGCAGTCTCCCACATTGTTTCTTTCACCAGTGCCTTATTTTCCAACTGTCAATTCTTTGTTTTTGGTTTTCTCATTCCAGTTACCAGTAATTATCAATGTGTCTTGACTGGATGTTTTATCAGTTTCAGACTGCAGAAATTGATAACAATTGTCGGTTTCTTTATCTTCAACATAAGTGGTTGGTGTATATATTTAATAATAGTCATATTAATTAGTCTTCATTGTAGAGATATGGATACTATCCTATCACTGAGAATTCTTTGTTTTAGAGTAGATGTTGAAATGTTCTTTTTGACAATGGTTGAGACACTGTTCCTATTCAGTTTGTCATTTCCAGAATAGTATCCCATAGGAACAAATTGACTTTATTTTTATATCCTCCAATTTTTCTGAAAAAGTTAAATAAGTTTGTTAATTAATAAAATTAATAATTATGTTAGTGTGCTATTGTTTTAACATGTTCACACAAACTTAGTGGTTTTAAACAACACACATTTATTCTAATTCTCTTGCACTTCTGTAACAAAGGATTGGGAGTGGATAATTAACTGTATTTGGGGAAAATGAAGGAGAGTTGGATTGATGCTGTTCTGAAACCCTAAATCCCAAGGATAGATACAGGGCTCTGTTATAATTCAAGGCCAACCTTGAAAATTAAAGGAGGAGGAGCACTGCATATGGGAAATGAAATTAGAAAATCAAAATAAGTTTCTTTTTTTCCTTCATAAAGGAGCACAAAGTTCATTAAAAGATTCTTAAAGCAGCTTTGGCACAGTATGCTTTCTCTCTCTCTCTACCTCTATCTCTGACTATGTCCATTTGCCTGTGTCCTTCTCTCCTCTTTCCTCAGTTGTTTAAAAATTCTTGCATAATTTTATAATGTAGATGAAAATATTTAAATGTCATTTGAATATAGTTTTAATTTATTTAGTTTTTCTAGCTCTGAAGCCTAGTTTGCTTTATTTTCAGGGGGTAGCTTTTTTTATTTTCATAAAACTAGAAATAAAAATGTATCATGTGAATGCTGAATGCTGTAGTTTTCTTAAAGTTGGAACATTTCCCCCTTTTTTTTTTTTTAACACCTTTCATGCCATTTAATGAAGATCTCTAAATTGTGTCAAAGAACTGTGAACCCGTGTGATCATTTTAAAGTTTAGATCTTGGAAAAAATAGCTTGTATAGACCGTAAAATTTTAAACTATTTCTGGGATTTTTTTTTTAACTTCAGATAATACTGATATGAAAACATCTAGCTTTTCACTTTTCAGCCACAGGGTGGTGTCCTACATCTACTCTCTGAAATTGTTTTTGGTGACTTTTTTAACTGCCTGATCAAACCCAACTTGAGATAAAATAAATAGAATGGTTACATAAGTTCATATTGGGCACTAAAAGAAATTATTTCTGACAGCATATAATCTTTAATTTTATAAAAAGGATCTGCAAGGGGTTTTTATAGCGTATTATTGTATTATAATTAATTTAAAAAATTTTATTTGGAAATAATTTACTCATTAGAAACTTTCAAGAATAAGAACAGTAGGGAGAAAACCCACTCATATACCCTTTATCTAGATTTACCTATTAACATTTTATGACATGTGCATACTCTTTATGTGTGTGTGTGTGTGTGTGTATTTTTCCTGAAACATTTTAGGCAATCTACTTCAATAGTGATACTGCTTTGGAAACCCAAGGAGAGGTTGCTGTGAGTTGAAATCGACTCGATGGCAGTGAGTTTGGTGTTTTTTTTTTTTTGGAACATACATCATAACAGCTCTGGTGGCACAGTGGTTAAAGCACTCAGCTGCTAACCTAAAATTCAGCTGTTTGATTCCATCAGCTGCTTAGGGGAGAAAGATGAGGCAGTCCACTTCAGTAAAGGTTTATAGGCTTGGAACCCTGTGGGGCAGTCAGCCTACTCTGTCATATAGGGTCACTATGAATCAGAATTGACTTGATGGCAGTGGGAACATACATTGTGACATTTTACCCATGAATATTACCTTGTTTTTCCCTAAAGATAGCAGTATTCTTTTAGTTGGTGATGTTACATTATATTTTTGTTGAAGTAATTTCTTTGTACATTTACATGTATATGTTTAGAAGAAGAATTAAATGCTTTTCCAGGATGTGTAAGTGCAAACATTTTTTAATAAGGGAAGATAATTAGGAATAGATTAATGGTCCCAATAGTTGAAATCTAATTTGACTGCAAGGAACGAGGAGGAATATTTTAACTTTATTCCTTGCAAAGCTCTTAATGTAGTATACTGGCATTTAATCTGTCCCTGGATTTTCAAGGAGCATTGTTGATATCCTCCTTGGGATCTGCCAATCAGTGATTCTGGTGAAAGAATAAAAGAGTAGGTGACATTAGAAATAAATAATAACTGAGACATCATAATAAAATTTCTCAGATGTCACAATTAATACCAAGTTCAAATTACTTTGCAGTCTGTGTTTGAGTTCATGGTAAATTAGTAAATTTTAGTACACAATAAACATGTAAGTGCCACTATGTTGACTGGAAAGCATATGGTAAACTTCTAAATAAATGATCACAAATCTTTTTTTCTTCTTTTGAGTCATTTGCTACCATTAACTAGATGGAAATAGTATTGTGAGTAGAATAATTTCCTAAATATTTCTAGTGGATTAGTTTTAGGATATGTATAGAACTATTTAGAAGGTTAGGTACCAGGAAACTAATAGAAAATAGTCACTTTTCTCACTTGAATAGTTGAAATTCATTGATAACATGACTTTTTACCTGAAAAGTATTTATAACATTAATATTAAGATGGTATAACATTCTCTAAGATAGAATATTAGTTTAGTATGCAGCTCTGTTGCAGAACATGATGAATGAAAACTTTTTTTTGTATGATCTTACACTTAATTCATTTATTTTGATTTCTTATATATATTACATATAAAATATGCATTTCTTGCAGACTGTAGACATCAAAGTATTTGAGGTATGAAATTAGATGAATATAAAATAATTGAATGCAAAAGTGCCTATTAAATTTAACAGTTGAACTTGAAAAATTATTGGATACTGCTGTGAGTTGTGATTTTTACCGTTAGCTACCCTGCAGAGTATTAGAAGGGAGAAAAAAGTACCTTATATTTTTTCCAGGTTACCTTTTGATTTTATAGAGAAGTACATGACTTAAATTGGTAGTAGGTGTAGCTGCTGCTTCTGACACTTGTATACATGTTGCTGCTTTTCCAGAGTTCAGTAAATGCTACTGTGGAGCCTTAAAAGAATTTGGAATGTCTTTCCAAATGCCTAACAATTCTAGGAACCAGGACAGTAAATGTCTTTTGATGTAGTTTCAAAACTGTTTTTATTTATTTTCATTCCTTAGACAAGACATCTGTATAGATTCTACTTCATCCATGAGGGAGAACAAGCAACCTGAAGGTTTGGAATTAAAACAAGGTATAGTACTTATTTTTTGTATAATATTTACCTGAAGATTAGAAACTTTTTATTAGCAATACATTTTCACAGTGTTCCAGTTCACTTATACTTCATAGCTAGGGAAACAGAATCGTTTGGTCCAAGACCAAAACAGTCAAGAATACATCCTTTAACTCATAATTTCTTAAGCTGCTAGTATTTATTTTGCTAATATATAGTGGCCATTTCCTGCAGAAAGTTGTCATCTTGAATAATTTTAGTTCAGCTGTCTATTACCATAATTTTCACATAGGATGCATCCGTATAAATAAAATGTACCCACATATAAAGCATATAGGACACTAATGTGTGTGGGGGCTGCATGCTTTGCAACAAACGTATAATGAGTGTGTTATCTGCATAAAAATATGGTACACATCCTTAGCTGCAGGATATTGGAGATAAGTTAACTGAGTAACTTTGGGCTGTATGTGGAAAAACGTGATATGTATTTTATAGGATAGCTTTTTTTCTGTTCTGCAGAGATACTTTGTTCTTGCCTACTTTCTAACCTTTTCTATTGTTTTCTCTAAATCAATACTCTAAATCATTTGTCTGTACCATCTAGCAGAAGTGAAGTAGTAATTTGTAATGTATTAGAGCCAAGTTAGATTAATAGAGGTAATCTTTTAAATGTCTTTTTTGTTTCCTCTCATACCTAATACGAAAAATTGAGAGTTATAAATTTTTATTGGTTACTCAGTGCTACCTCACATTTTTTCTTTTTCCTGATAAAATTAATTTAGAGCAGTGAGACTGTTGTTGCCAAGAAGATTGTGTCATCTATTATTTGAGCAACTAATCTTTTATGTCTTAGAATAGTTTCTCTAAAACTTGAGTCACAAGAATATATTTGGTATAGAAAAGCAGGTCATTGGGTTACTTAGGCAGAGCTTTTTTCCCCTCCTATGATCCTAAGGCATTTGACTGCTAACCAGACGTCTGGTGGTTCAAACCCACTAGCCACTTCTTGGAAGGAAGATTGGACAATCTACTTCCGTGGAGATACTGCCTTGGACACCCAAGGAGGGGTCACTATGAGTTGAATTGACTCAATGGCAATGAGCTTGTTTTTTTGGATGATCTGTTACTAATGCTTAATTAGCAGAGTGAAAAATAAAAGTTGGAGAATTAATTTTGTGATTCATTCAGTTTATATATGGGGAGAACAAACTTGAGATAATCCTGTAGTAGTTTATGTATAATGGGGTTTATAGATATTTCTGATGATCTTGAGAATTGCCAGTGCTTTTCAGAAGTCCTGTTGTGTTAGTCTTATTAATAATCAGACAAAATTTTATCGTTATTCTGACTGCTTCTGAATAACACCTATATACATAAACTCAGACACATAGTTTCACTTATATATACTTAGATATATATCTAAATAAACTAAGCACAAATCATTTCCATATAATACAGTCATGTCCTTAGTTCATCTGTCTTAACATATCACCATATATAATTGGATAAAACTGCTATTTTTTCCCCCTGTTTTCACTCTGCCTCACATGAGCAGGTAGTGATATATAGGGTATTCTGTTAGATCATTTAGGAAGGAAGAATGTCATATAAAGTAAAGAAAAAGCTAGAATGAGCAGGTTGATTCAAATTCCTAGGGGAAAAAGAGTGGAGACAGTTTTACAAATTAGTCAGTGCTGCCCTCTAAGGGAAGGTATTTTTCTACTCCCTTGTACTGCCAGTAGTTGTGGAGTTGACTCCAACTCATGGCAACCCCATGTGTATCACAAGTAGAACTGTGCACCATACAAACAGATACCTGGATTTAGAGCTCTTTATAACTCCCTTCACAGTGTCAGCCTATTTTGCTGTCATTTTCTTATGGTAACTTCAGTCATTTGAAAGCCAACCATGGAGGCAAATGACTTCAGTGGCCAGATGTCACAAAGCTCAGGCCTTTTATGTAGAGAACCTATAGACTACCCTCAGGTTCTCAACAAGGCATCAGAAACATCAAGGACATGCACCAATGGCATCAATAAATGTCAGCCAGCAGAGGGGAGAAAACGTGAGATCAAAGTGCAGCAGTACTGCTGTGCAGTACAATACTTCGTGCTCATGTTGTGACTCAGTCTATAGGAAATGGTTAAATTAAGCCCAGCACTTATTTATTTATTTTTTTATTGTGATGTGGGTGAAGATTTACAGAGCAAATTCACTTTCTGTGCAGCAGTTCACGTATACTTTGTCTCATGTCATTGACCACAGTTTACCACAATGCAACAGCTCCCCTCCCACTTCCTCCCATAGTTACCACTTCCCAGTGTCCATGTCTCCATACTCTCCTGCCCCCTGAGCTGTCTCCCTGTGCATAAGCAGCCCTTCCTTCTCCCATGATTGTTCTCTCCAGGGCATGTGTCTACTTG
>NW_006921792.1:1891757-1903357 GCF_000298275.1 Orycteropus afer afer | reverse complement strand
CCTCTTTTTTGTTTGTAGTTGTCCTCACTTGCCAATTGATGTCTCTGGTTCCCTGTTTACAATCTTGTAAGCTCATTTTACTTTGGATATGTCCATATCTGTGGTTTCTGGGTTACGTCATCTTGTGTATTAATGGTCGGTTGTTATTTGCTATTTTTGTTCTCTGATCAAAGGACTCCCTTTAGGATGTCTTGTAATGTTGGTCTGGTTTTCACAAATTCCCTTAGTTTCTGCTTATCTGGAAATCTCCTGATTTCACCATTATATTTGAGGGACAATTTTGCCCGGTATATAATTCTTGGTTGAAAATATTTCTCTTTCAGGGTTTTATATATACCATCCCATTGCCTTCTCGCTTGCATGGCTTCTGCTGAGAAATCAGAGCTTATTCTTACCGGCTGTCCTTTGTACATAACTTTTTGTTTTTCCCATGCGGCTTTCAGGATTCTGTCTCTGTCTTTGGTTTTGATGAGTTTGATGATGTGTCTTGGTGATTTTCTTTTGGGGTCTATCCTGTTTGGGGTTCGTTGGACTTCCTGGATGGATATATTCTCATCTTTCATCATTTCAGGGAAGTTCTCCTCCAGCAAATCTTGGACAGTTTTCTCAGTGGTTTTGTTTTTCTCTTCCTGTTCTGGAATTCCAATGACACGTAAGTTATTCCTTTTGATGGTATCCCGCATGAAACCTAGGCTTTCTTCATTTTGTTTTGATTTTTTTTCTTATTGATCCTTTTCCAAAGAAGCATTCAGGTATTTTTCTTCCATCTCATTAATTCTGTCTTCCATCGCATCAGTTCTTCTCCTTTGCCCTCCCAGTGTGTTATCTGTTTCTGGCAATTTAGTATTAATCTTTTGGATTTCTATTTGTAGATTTAGAATAATTTCTAACTTTTCATTTAATTTGTCATTTTGTTCTTGTATTTTCTTCCAAAATTCTTGTAAGATTTTTCTTTGTTTTCTTTGGTCTGTCTCTCAATCCTTTGAAGATACCTAAAGATAATTCTTTTGAATTCCTTATCAGAGAGTTCCAATGCTGCTTCTTCCTCAGGGAGGTGTTCTGGGTCTGTATCCTGCTCCCTTGTTTCTACTACTTTATCCTGCTTCTTTGTGTGGACTGTGATGGTCTGTTGTTTCCGGGGTATTGTGATGTTGTTGTATTTAGATCTCTATTAACTGTTTGTGAAGAGCAGCCAAAGGTGGTGGTTCAGGCTTTTCTCGGTGTTTTTTTATTGTTGGCCTTTTCATTCTTGCAGGCCCCGAGTGTCCTTGGGGTTGCTTTCTCTTCACCTTCTCTGTTTGTTCCCCAGCCACCGTGCACAGTCCCTGACGTCCCTGGCTAGCAGGTTGATTTTTAGGTTAATTTTTAGGTCCTACCACCACTCGGGAATATCCAAGCTGTTTGTGCCGTCAGGGACGCTCAGGTCCCTGCCAGACCGCTACTCCGTATGTCTCCTTTTTTGGTATTTTTACGCAAATTCTTCTGCTAGTTGGGGTTTAGTCTACTTCTGTATCCTTCCCTTCAAGGCTCAGGGGTCCAAGATTATCTTCTGTGTCTGTGTCAATTGGTTTCCCTTTTCTTTGTTGAAGAGGGTCTCTGCAGTGCTTCTGCTTAGTCCGCCATCTTGCGGGAACTTAAGCCCAGCACTTTTACTTAATAAAGCAGTGAAATAGATTCAGCTTTTTGGAAAAATATCTATAAAAATGATTAAAATATAAAATATTTATATGATTTGTTGCATAATGGTATTAACATAAATTATCTAGAAGATTCATTTATTAACAAGATCATCCATATAAATAATATTAGTATAGCTGAAAACTGAGCCATATAGTGAGTAAATTGTTTGGACTTGCCCAAGAATCTGAGGTACTATAGGACAGAAAAATGTTGGTAGGCACAATAAAAATGATTGCCTTTTTTCCAAATGAACAAATGTCATCTATTTTTACTATGTAAAACTTTCAAAATCAATTTAATGTTTCTAACTTTTCTTTCATCAGTAGCTATTCTTGTTCACAGTGAGCTCAAATACAATGAAATATATAACACTCCTTGTGAATGCAGTCTGTTATTTTCATTTAATGGCTTGACCGTTAAAAAAATCCATATGAGTGTATTTAGTGCTCAAGTAAACCATTGTTCCATAGGCCACTACATAAACCAGCACTGAATTTTCCTTGTCTTCTTTCAGAATTAAGTAGTCTTATTATATTATCTATTATTGGTGTATGATAGTGACAAGTTATGTAAATGACATTTTCAGGTTTTTTTAGCTTCCAAAATACATAAATATTGAGAAATACAAACTATTAGTTATTTAAATTGACATTGGTATTTCTTAGTCTAGTACTGGTTGTCTAGTAAGGAGCTCTGGTGGCATAGTGGGTAAGGCATTTGGCTGCTAACCAGAAAGTCCATGGTTCAAACCCACCTGCTGCTCCATGGGAGGAAGTTGAGGCAGTCTACTTCCATAAAGATTTACAGCCTTGGAAACCCAGTGGGGGTCAGTGTGAGTTGGAATTGACTCCATGACAGTGGTTTTGGGGGGGTTTAGTACTGATTACATTAGTCTTTTTGACAGAAAATATGATCTATGAATCTGGCAGTGCTGAAAATGAGTATCAAATTGTAAACTAATTTATAGTATATTATAAGATCAGTGGTTCAGACCTACCAGCTACTCCGTGGGAGGAAGGATGATGAGGCAACTACTTCTATAAAGATTTATAGCCTAAAGATTTACGGCCTTAGAAACCCAAGGGGGGTTGCTATGAGTCAGAATCAACTTGATGGCAGTGGGTTTGGATTTTGGGTGTAAGGATAGAACTGCCCCGTAGAATTTACGAAACTGTAAATCTTTGCGGAAGCAGACTACCACGTCTATTGCACAGTAGTTGGCAGGTTTGAACTACCGACCTTTGAGTTACTAGCTGAGTGCTTAACCACTGTGCCATGTGGGCTGTGATGTTAAGAGTTGTTGTTGTTATGTGCCCTCGAGTTGGACCCGACTCATAGCGACCCCTCCTTGGGTTTCCAAGGCAGTATCACTATGGAATTTGAAGTCCTGCCAAACGGAAGAGGGATAGACTCTTTCTATATGACTTAAAACAATAAATATAGGGCTAGTAGACAGATTTTATTTTATTTTAGTTCAGCTTACTTATTTCAAATAATCAGATGTATCAGCAAAATATAGTGGGCTGCCTTCAGAGATATGTTCCTATTACTAAAGGTATTCAGATATAGGGTACGTAAACAACCACTTGGTGGCACTGTTGTAGAGTTAATTCAAGCAATAATTGGCTGTGGAGCTTTGATCTTGAAGGTACTTTCTAGTTGTCAGATTTTGTAAGACCAGTGACCAGTTTATTGTCTACACTTGGGAAAAGTGTTTAATAATTATTTTATTGAATTATTTAGTGGAAGCAGAATGAAAGTATTCACAAACTTTTTTCTGTTGTCTGGACATTTTTTATCCTTTTGGGAAAATAAAAGATGCTTGATTGATTTCATCTTTAGGCTGTTAAATGGTTGCTTGAAATTCATTCATTAAAATAAATAACATAACTATATAGTATATGAAATAATAGCAGTTGGACATTTTCTACTTCTTACCTGGAATCTTTTTACATTAGATTTCTCATATAAAAGAAAATACTCCTTCTTTTACAAGAGAGATATGCAAACACATTTACACAAAATATGCACAAAATTTTACCTGTGTTAGATTCAAATCTTCCTACTTTTTTTAAAAAAAAAAATACTGTAGTTGGTTTCCGCTATTATATTTTGGCCTTCTCATTCATGAGTTAGGAGCTCTGGTAGCATAGTGCCTAAGGCATTTGACTGCTAATCAGAAGGCTGGCAGTTCAAGCCCACCAGCCACTCCTCGGAAGGAAAATTGGGCAATCAACTTCCATAGTGATACCACCTCGGAAACCCAAGGAGGGGTCACTTTGAGTTCGATCCGACTCGACGGCAGTGAGTTTGGTTTATTTTTTTCATTCATGGGTTAGATAGTGAATGATAGCTTTAGAAATTGTCTTGTTAGCAAGAGCTTAACGAAGGTAAAAAGTAAACTTAAATAATGGAAAAATGTTTGATTGCCGGTGGTTAAGGTATGTGATGAAAACTTAGATATTTTCTCTGGAATTCTTTTAGCCTTTTAGACTAGAAGTTACTAAACTGTGATTGTCCATACTGCCAGGGAATACAGGAAGAAAATACCAGATTATATAAGCATAATTATTCTTTATCCCTTTTAAGGGAACTCTGGTGGCACTGTGGTTAAATCATTGGGCTGTTAACCAAAGGTGAGTGGTTTGAACCCACCAGCCTGTCTGGGAGAAAGATAGGGCAGTCTACTTCCATAAAGATTTCTTCTGTAGCAGCTCTGTTCTGTCCTGTAGTCACTATGAGTCAAAATTAACTCAATGGCAGTGAGTTTGGTTTGGGTTTTATTTGTCCCTTTTAATACACACTAATTTGTAAGTAAATAAAAAATGTACAATGAGGTGGGTACTTAAAAATATTTTTACTGGGACTTCCAGTAAGATGGAGGAATAGGCTGATAAGCTGCATGGATCTTCTTCAACAGAGAAAAGAAAAACCAATTGACAGATACAGAACATAATCCTGGAGCTTTGAGCTTTGAATGGAAGTATCCAGAAGTGGATTAGGTACTAACTAATGGAAAGACCTGAATGAGAACAGTGAGTACGGAGACAGTCAGAGCAGTGGACTGTTGGCTACTCTGATGGGACCACAGCCTGAATATTTCCAAGTGGTATTGGGACCTGAGAATTGACCTAAAGATCAGCCCAGTCACCAAGGGCTGTAGAGATGACAGTGCTGGTGGCTTTTGACTAGGAAGGGAAACAATAAGGAGGGAGACAACCTGAGCTGTGGACTTTCCCCGTCTGCAGTGTGCAGCCATTTTGAATGTTTACAAGCAGCGGTGACCATTTTGGATATTTATTTGATTTTTATTTTAAGAGCTTGTTTTACATTCAACGTCATTCATACATTTAGTTTCATTCTCCATTCGCCACATCCAACCCTAACCCAGTCTCCCCTCCTCCCTACCCTGCAACCGTCCTCCTGTGCCCTTCATAATTAGGCACTCCTGTTTGTCCTGCATTTCCTCAGTTTGAATATTGGTCCTTTGGTGTCCCATGGTCTATTGATGTATTACCATTTGGTGTGTGGGTGTGGCATCCTGGGTTGAGTGGACTGTGTGTACATCTTGTTTATTATTGGGCTGAGAGCCCGCCCCTGGGGGTGAGTTTTATTCCAGGCGCTGAATGTATTTCAGGGCCATAATATTGGGAGTCTCACCAGATTTCATCTGACAAGTAATTCTGGTCGGTCGGTCGGTCGGTCGGTCTGTCTGTCTGTCTGTCTGTCTGTCTTTCTTTCTTTCTTTATTTATCTATCTATCTATCTATCTATTTATTTATCTATCTATCTAATCTATCTAATCTATTTATTTATCGATCGATTTATCGATTTATCGATTTATCATCGATCTATCGATCGAGATTTGGGTGAAAATTTACAGAGCAAATACACTTTCCATACAGCAATTCACATACACTTTGTCTCATGACATTGACTACAATTTAGCACTATGCAACATCTCCCCTCTCACTTCCTCCTGACAGTACCTCTTCCCTGTGTCTGTCCCTCCATGCACTCCTATCCCCTGAGCTGTCTCCCTGTGCCTGAGCAGCCCTTCTTTCTCTCATTCTTGTTCTCTCCAAGGAATGTATCTATCTCAGGTAAATGCTCAACCAGTATGCCTGTCTGTTTGGCTGGAAGCCACAGGTGTGCATTCAATTCCAGACCTGAAGGGCAGCTGGGGTCATAGTCTCAGTGGTTCTACCAGGCTCCATCAGCACAGCAAACCAGTTCCCTGCTTTTTTTTTTTTTTTTCCAAATGATTTTGAGTTTTGTTCCACATTGTACCCCCTGTCTATCCAGGATCTCCTACAAAGATCCTCTTCCAAGTGGTTGACAGTAGTAGCCGAGCACCATCTATTTCTTCTGGTCTCATAGTCGTGTAGGCTGCAGATCGGATGGTGTACCAGTTGCTAGGACTAATTAATTCTGGTCATTATTGAATTTTTGGATTTTGTTCCATATTTTCCCTCCCACTTTATCCAGGATTTCCAGATTTGATCCTTTCCTGAGTGGTTGGCACTGGTAGCTGGGCACCATCTAGTTCTTCTGGTCTCGAGAGCCATTGTGTCCTAAGGTTGATTGCTTCTAAATGCCCTTTTTTTTTTTTGTGCGTTTTTTACTTCCGATGCTAGGGGGTCATTAGCTGCATCTTAGATGGCTGCTTGAAAGCTTTTAAGACCCCAGTCACTACTCACCAATGTAGGATGTGGAGTAACGCTTTTATGTATTTTGTTGTGCCAATTGAGTCTGATGTACCCCAGTACTATGGTCCTGAGTTAATAGCTCTATTGGATCTCTTTCCCATAGTGTCGGGATGTCTGTGAGGGATTACTCTGTGTCTGTCTTCTATTGTTTCTGTAAGGACTGAAGGTATTTTGTATCACTGGTGTCTGTAAAAGATTAGCCTCAGCTGAGTCTATCCTTGGTCTAGAGTATACATCTATTCACTGACCCCTGTCTGATCATCTCAGTTGTTTATGTGTTTATCTGTATAGCCTAGTGTTTGGTGTTAATGGCAATGTGGTATTGTGGACATAATGGTTGGTTTTAGCATCTGTCATTTATCTCTTATGTGCATAGTTTGGTGTCCTCTCATTTCCCAGTGTTATCATGGTGGTCATATATCCTTCCTGTATATCCCTCCCCCTGCCCATGTCAGTGTGTAAGCCCCAACTAGCCCTAAATCAATCCCTCCCATTTCCTCCCCATTCCGATAACCTACTAGGTGAGTTCCCTTTCCCAAGCAAACCCTTCTCTGTCTTTTTATAGTAATGGTACTATACTATACTAATACTATAGTAATAGTGATATTGCCTCGGAAACCCAAGGAGGGGTTGCTATGAGTCGGGGCCGACTCGACGGCACATAACAAACAACAACAACAACAACAACAACATAGTAATTATAGTAATACTTGTCCTTCTGTGATTGGCTTATTTCATTCAACATAATGTCATCCAGGTTCATCCATGTTGCGAGGTGATTCACGTATCCTTCATTGTTCTTTAATGTGACATAGTATTTCATTGTGTGGATATACCATAATTTGGCTATCCACTCATCCGTTGATGGGCATTTAGGTTGTTTCCATCTCTTTGCTATGGTGAATTGTGCTGCAGTGAACATAGGTGTACATATGTTTGTTCGTTTGCTATCTCTAACCTCTTTAGGATATATTCCTAGTAATGGAATTGCTGGGTCAAATGGTACTTCTGTTTTCAGATTTTTTAAGGAAATGCCATATCGTTTGCCACAATAGTTGTACCATTTTACAATCCCACCAGCAGTGCACAAGAGTTCCAATCTCTCCACAACCCCGCCAGCATTTGTTACTATGTGATCTGTTGAACTTTGCTATTATTGCTGGGAGATGATACCTCGTTGTTTTGATTTGCATCTCTCTAATGATTAATGATCATGAGCAATTTCTCATGTGTTTGTTGGCTGCTTGTATATCTTCTTTGGTGAAATGTCTGTTCAAGTCTTTTGCCCATTTGTGAATTGGGTTATTTGTCTTTTTGGTGGTGAGGTGTTGAAGTTTTCTCTAGATTTTGGAGATAAGTCCTTTGTCAGATATGTCATAGGCAAATATTTTCTCCCAATCTGTAGGTTCTGTTTTTACGCTTTTGACGAAATCTTTTGATACACACAATAATTTAATTTTTAAAAGGTCCCAGTCATTTAGCTTCTCTTCTGTCTCCTCTACATTCTGAGTTATGCTTGGCAGTCTATTTATGCTGTAAATTAGGGCTCCTAGATTTGCCCGTTTTATCTTTGATGGATTTTATAGTTTTGGGTTTTATATTTAAGTCTTTAATCCAACTTGAGGTTTTTTTTTGTGTATGAGATGAAGTATGGGTCTTGTTTCATTTTTCTACAGGTGGATGTCCAGTTTTGCCAGCACTATTTGTTGAAGAGGCTATCTCTTACCCATTTAATGGGCTTTAGGCCTTTGTCAAAGGTCAGTTGTCCATAGATGGATGGGGCTATGTCTGAGCTTTTGATTCTGTTCCATTGGTCTATATGTCTATCACTGTACCAATACCATGCTGTTTTGACTACTGTGGCTATATGTTGTTATTTGCCATTGAGTCGGCCCCGACTCATAGCGACCCCTCCTTGGGTTTCCGAGGCAGTATCACTGTGGAAGTAGGATTGCCCAGCCTTCCTTCTGAGGAGTGGCTGGTGGGTTTGAACCGCCAGCCTTCTGGTTAGCAGTCAAGTGCCTTTAGGCACTATGCTACCAGAGCTTCTAGTTCTTAAGATCTGGAAGTGTGAGACCTCCCACTTTGTTTTTCTTCTTGAGAAGTGCTCTGCTTACCTGAGGTCTCTTTCCTTTCCATATGAAGTTAGTAATTCGTTTTTCCTTGTACTTAAAAAATTTTGTTGAAATCTGGATCGGAATTGCATTAAATGTATAAATTGCTTTAGGTAGTATTGACATTTTCACAATGTTAAGTCTACCTATCCATGAACAAGGCAGGTTCTTCCATTTATGTATTACCCTTGTTGTCTCTTGTAGCAGTGTTTTATAGTTTTCTCTGTATAGGTGTTTTTTGTGGTGAGGTTTATTCCTAGATATTTTATCTTTCTCATAGCTATAGTGAATGGTATGGTTTCCCTTATTTCTTTATCAGAGGAGTCCTTGCTAGTCATTTTGGATATTTAAAGTGACCAATGGCACAGCCATTTTGAATGTTTACAAGCGGTGGCCATTTTGGATATTTAAAGTGACCAAGGGCACAGCCATTTTAAATGTTTATAGGTGGTGGCCATTTTGGATTTTAAAGTGGCAGGATTCTCATTCGGATTCCAGGGACCTAAACATAGGCTCTGTTTGCCAAAGAGAGCAGGGACATATGGGAGGCTAACAATGGGAAAGGAGACAGGTGGTGAATGTGTAAGTGCTGCCAACTGGTGAATAGAAGAGCCCAGCACAGTACACTGTTTATGTAAATAACATACAAAGAAAATGAAAATCGTGGATGAGTCACTTCAACATATAATCATTAATTAAATATAAACACAAAAACGTAATATAAACACAATGCCTCGGTGACAACAGAGTATCACAGTGCACACAACGAAGCAAGATAAAGCAGGAGAAATAAGGGACCAGGATACAGACCCACAGCACATCCTTGAGGAAAATGCAGCATTGGAATTCTCTGATAAGGAATTCAAAAGAATTCTATTTCGGTATCTCCAATGAATTGAGAGACAGATCAAGGAAAACACTGACAAAACTGAGGAAAACACAGAGGAAACTCTAGGACAATTTCAAAAGATAATATAAGAACAAAATGACAAAATAAATGAAAAATTAGAAATGATACAAAATCTACACATAGAAATTCAGAAGATTAATACTAAGTTTTCAGAATAGATAAGACATTGAATGGGCAAAGGAGTAGAACTGAATCAATGGAATATAGAATTAGTGAGATTGAAGGCAAATATCTCAATACTTCTTTAGAAAGTGATCAATCAGAAAAATGATCAAAGCAAAATGAAGAAAGCCTATAGTTCATGTGGGATACCATCAAAAGGAATAATGTACATGTAATTGGAATTCCAAAACAGGAAGAAACCAATAAAATCGCAGAAAAAATTGTCGAAGATTTGTTGGAAAAGAATTTTCCTGGTATGATGAAAAATGAGAATATATCCATTCAAGAAGTTGACAAACCCCAAACAGGATAGACCCCAAAAGAAAATCACTAAGATCATCATCAAACTCACCAAAACCAGAGACAAAGGAAGAATCATGAAAGCAGCACAGGAAAAATTAAAAGTTACCTAAAAAGGGCAACCAATTAGACTAAACTCAGATTTTTCAGCAGAAACCATGCAGGTGAGAAAGACAATGGGATGGTTATCTATACAACCCTGAAAGAGAAAAATTTCCAACCAAGAATTATGTACCCAGCAAAATTGTCCCTCAAATATGATGGTGAAATTAGGACTTTTCCAGATAAGCAGAAATTAAGGGAATTTGTTTAAACCAGACCGACCTTACAAGACATGCTAAAGGGAGCCCTTTGGACGGAGAAGTGACAACAGCCAACAACAACTGACCATTAACACACATGGTGGCATAACCCAGAAACCAACCCAGCTATAGAAGTATCCAAAGTAAATAAACCTACAAGATTGTAAACAGGGAACCGGAGACATCAATTGATAAATGAGGACAACTACAAATCCAAAAGAGGGAAAAATAGTATAGTTACAGAACTTCTAGATGGTAGGGAAGTCAAGACAACTACAAGATAGAATGGATTGTTCTAAACTTGGGAAGAAAACTATAAATCACAGGGTAACCTCAAAGAAAAATGATAAGCCTTCACATCAAAATAAAAAAGAGGACCAGCACAAATATTTAGCAAATACTAAAACAATAGCAACGAAGGAAGTGATAACACGATTCATAAACAAAACAGGCTCAGCACAGAAAATTATATGGAACAAAGAAATCAACACCATGAGAAAGCACATAACAAAAATGACAGCAAGCAGTTCATCCTTGTCGATAATTACATATCTGGCAAGTGGATCTTAAGGATCTTAAGGTTTATAGAAAACTCCAGTGCCTCAACAGCAAAGGAATTAACAATCCAATTGAAAAATGGGCAGAAGACATGAATAGACACTTCACCAAGGAGGATATTTAGGTGGGCAGGAAATAACATGAAGAGATGCTCATGATCATTGGCCATCAGAGAGATGCAAATCAAAACAACAATGAGATGCCATCTCATCCCAGCACTGATGGCAAGTTTCAGTGAGACAGAAAATAACAAATGCTGGTGGGGATGTGGAGAAATTGAGACTCTCATACACTGCTGGTGTGACTGTGAAGTGATACAACCATTATGGAAGGCAGTATGGTGATTCCTTAGAAAGCTGGAATTGGAGATACCATTTCACCCAGCGATCCCATTGTTGTTGTTATGTGCCGTTGAGTCAGCCCTGATTCATAGCGACCCCTCCTTGGGTTTATGAGGCGGCATCACTACGGAAGTAGATTGCCCAACCTGCCTACTAGGTATATATCCTAGAGAGGTGAGAGCCAGGATAGGAACAGATACATGCACACACCTGTGTTCATCACAGCACTATTTACAATAGCAAAAAGATATAAACAACCTATGTGCCCATCAGTGGAAAAGTGGATGATCAAACTATGGTACATACACACAATGGAATGCTATGCAGCCCTAAAGAATAATGTAGAGTCTGCAAAAGATTGCATACCATGGATGAACTTGGAGAACATTATGTTGAGTGAAATAAATCAATCACAGAAGGACAAATATAGTATTAGTTCATTGTTTTGTAGGGTCAAGGTAAGGCTTATGTATGGAGGGAAACTTTCTTTGTTGGTTGCCAGGGGTGGGAGGGGAGAGGAGGGA
>NW_006921792.1:1875502-1891657 GCF_000298275.1 Orycteropus afer afer | reverse complement strand
GGAAGAGTGGATGACCAAACTGTGGTACATACACATTATTCTTTAGTGCTATGCAGCACTAAAGAATAATGTAGAGTCTGCAAAACACTGCATAATATGAATGAACTTGGAGGACATTATGTTGAATGAAATAAGTCAATCACAGAAGGACAAACATAGCGTTAGTTTGTTGTTGTGGATGGTCAAGGAAAGCTTTATATATGGAGGGAAACTTTCTTTGTTGGTTGCCAGGAGTGGGAGCGGAAAGGAGAGAATATTGCAAAAAAAAAAAAAAAAAAATGACCCATGTCACTTCAGTTTTGTGTATTTCACTGTACATAAATTATAGTTCAATAAAATGCATTAAAAATATTTTTACTGATAGAGTTACGTAGATAAAGAAGGTGAGAGTCCACTCTTCTGGACTATAATAAAGAATTGATGATGGCCATAGCTTACTGATTTAATATTTAAGAAAAATTGGTGTGATAGGAGAGATTTTTGCCATCATTAAGTAAAGATTTTAAATATCCAGTACTGTACTGGAAGAAGCAAAGATGAGTAAGTGGATGAATTAGAGTGAAACAGAATGAAGAAATAAATTTTCACATCCAGGAGGACTGAGTTTTGCTGAAATGTCACAACTATAATTGAAGGGATAAAAAACAAGTTATCAAAATTAAAAAAGATAATGAGGAAAATGCTATCGGAGATTTCTGTTGCTTTGTAAAGGAAGAGGTAATAAAGATCATTAGCTAATGAAGGAGCTAATTGTAGGGCAGGGAGTTTACCTGACCATCTTTATTTTCCATAGAAATCTCTGCTTAGTGAAAATTGTGCTGACTCTTCCTTTGAAGACCTCAGTTGCAGGCCTGAGTGTTAGAGAACTGGGGAGGAGACTGAAAAGAAAGAGTTACAAAAGCCTGTCTGGAGTTGGAAGCAGAAATGCTTATGTAGCACTGATTTGTTTGAAAAGTTTGTGTTTCATTCTATTCTTTCTAGCCCTTGATTTTCTCCTTGAGTGGCTTTATGAAGTAAGTATTCACAGGATACAGTTTCTAAACACGTGCTTAAGTTCTTTAAAAGATTTTTAGAATCATGTTCTGGGGAAATGATGTCCAGTTCAACAGTTGGTGAAATAAAAATAGATTGTAGTGTATATCCATCAGTGGGACTTAAGAGTTTACATTTCTTTTCTTATTCCTTTGAGCTTTTCCACAAGTTATTACTAGCAAATGACCCTAAACAGGATCTTTCCAGCTTTTTAATTTGTCTCTTTTTCTAAGTAGTAGTTGAATGAAAGGGTGAAAATTACATTTTATACAGTACATCAGCCCGTACTGTTTCTGTACCTTTTGAAGGCTCCTCTGCTCCATTTAATTGTGACTTTTCTAAATTAAAAAAAAAAAAAAAGAAAAAGCAAAAGCTCCCTGGCAAGATTTTTGGATGCATAATGACCTGGATCTGTTTTACTGAGAATAAAATCGCAAAGGATTTGATAGATTATTTTGAGAGGAATGTTTATTTCCGTGTTTCTTTAACTATTACTCATTTTCAACTTTCTATCCTGTGATGTATTTCATGTTGTTGTTATATGCCGTCAAGTCAGCCCCGACTCATAGCGACCCCTCCTTGGGTTTCCAAGGCAGTATCACTACAGAAGTAGATTGCCCAACCTTCCTTTCAAAGAATGGCTAGTGGGTTTGAAACGCCAGCCTTCTGGTTAGCAGTCAAGTGCCTTAGGCACTACACTACCAGAGCTCCTAAATATGCTTTCAGGGCAGTACTTCGGAGGCTGCATGGTCAAAACTTGAAATAGATGCTTAGATCTTTGGAGCAACAACACTGTACTTCTCAGTTGCTCTATTGTCATCCAGTTTGTGGGAAAAGTACCTCCTTATATAGAAGTGCTCCTACCAAAGGAAAGAGGTAAAATAAAACAAAAAACAAAAACCTACTGCTGTTGAGTTGATTCTAACTCATAGTGACCCTATAGGCTAGACTAGAACTGCCCCCAATAGGTTCCCAAAGCTATAAATCTATACTGTAGCAGACTGCCTCATCCTTCTCTCTCAGGGCTGCTGGGATACCAACTACCAACTTATGGTTAGCAGCCAAATGCTCTAACGCCTGCTCCATCAGAGCTTCCTTAAGGTAGTAAACACTAAAGTTGAATTCAGATTTTGTTAGCAGTTCCTGAACTTTTTCTGGGTACATTGCTATAGTGAGTGATTTAATTAGCAGTTTTGGTTGCCAGGTCACATAGTTGATATCTATTGATACATATTGAGTCTGCAGATAAATACTTATTTTCAGTATACACTTTTTAGTTCTGACTCCTTTATCCTACTAAGATATGTTGAAGGAACCTACAATAAGGTATCTGTAGCTTGCAGTAGGTCAGTCCGTCATTCCTATCAGTGGAACTTTTGTGGTTGTTCTGCTTCTGTTATGATCTCAAGGCGGTAAAGTGTATGGATTTTGTAAATACACTTGGGTTTGAATTCTGGTTTTGCTACTCACTAGTTGTGTGAACTGGAGCAAGTTACTTCAACCCTTCCTCAGTAGGTTCACTTCTAAAGTGAGGATAATAAATACTAATCCCTGTTGCATTTTGTTGGTAGCATTAGATGAGTTAATAAGTGTCAGCAGTTTCAGTGTTTCTGTGAAATATGATGTCTTTGTGGTATGCTTTGTTTTCATTTTTCTGTTAATCTGATCCTATGTACTTACATTTTGTAAAACTTCTCCAAAATTGCTAAACTTTAAAATTCCTAACCCATCCTTGTTATTTAACACTGTGATTTTATTCTTTCTAAACTTTATCTATCTTCTTTTAAAGATTGAAGAAATACATACATTCATATAACAAAAATGGAAAGATTCGTTTTCTTCTCTTCTCGCTCTACTTCTCTCATTTCCAGAAGTAACCACTATCAATAATTTAGAGTATATATGTTATCTTTAATGTAAATATGATTGTTATTCTTCAGCATACTTTTGTGACTTAATATGTTTTGGTCATTATCTCATCCTACAATCTATTAAATTTTTCTTTTTCAGATGGATAAAAGTCTTATTACTAATGGGTAAAAAGTAGTATCTTATTTTAACTTTCATGTCCCTGATTAAAAGTAACATTGAACTTTTTTTCATGTATTTCATATTTGCTTGGCCTGCTTCTACCCTGTATCCATGTTTTTGGTTGTTTCTTAATGATACATAGAGATTCTATATATTCTTATTTTCATTAATCTTTTAAATATACTTTGCCAATATTTTCTTTTAGTCTTCTTCTGTCCTTTAATTTTACTTTTGTTACTACCTTTCTCAGAAATCTTAAATATATATTTAGCTAAATTTGTTTTGCTTTTTTTTCCATCATAGATTCTCTATTTTATGTTTCTTAATTTTATCCTCAGTTAACTTATAATTTTATGCAATTACTTTTAAGTATATCTCTTCTGTCACTTTAGTGGATTCTTGGTGGAGAGAAGAAGTTGATGTGTGTGCTTAGTTTGCCATTTTGAGCAGAATTCAAACAGACATTTAAATACTCCGTGTTTTAGGGTTTGAGTCTTGGTTTAATTTGGCAATTCTCTATCAAGAGGTTTCACAGGTATCCATTAGATAAGCCCTCCTTTTATTCATTAGAACTATTTCCAATGAATTGAATTATTAGCAAGTAGAATATTATAAACCCTATCAAGTTTTAAATATGCTAGCATAATTTATTTTTAAAAATCCTTTTTAAATTTTTTAACTTGAAATCAGTTTTATGATGTAATTAATCATTCTTGTAAATTTGCTTACTTTAATTGGATATTCTATTTAAGAATTTTATTTTAACCAAACAAAAACCTGTGGTATAAAAATGTATATCCTTCAAGTAGATCATTTGACCCAGGACTGGGCATTGTTTTGTTCTGTTGTACATAGGGTTGGTGTGGGTCAGAACTGACCTGACAGCACCTAACAACAACAACAACAACAGCAACAACATCTAGAGTAGGGAACATTTGCAACTATCATGCATTTAAGGTTATTATAGATGATAATAGGAATATGGGGATTATGTTGTCATTTTCCTACAATGTACTGTGCTCCTTTTTATTTATACTGAATATATATTACTTTTAAAGTGAATGAATCCTATGTAGTTTCATACATTTTTTTATCACTAAAATGCACAGAGTGTTGGATGTTATATTTAGTTGTGGGATATTTTGCCTTTATTGGTTTATCCCATGTTCATAACTATGCCTCATTGAATAAAATAAACAAATATTTCTCTGATAAATTATTCCATTTATTCATCTGTGTCAGTGATGAATTTGGGTAGTAATTGATTCATTTTGCTGTCTAGATAATCACAGTCTAGATGGATTGGCTTGTTATTTAAAATATCTTTGGTACTTGGCAGAGTTTGACTGGGGTATGAATCAAGTTGTTAACACAAAGATACAAGGAAAATGGAAGAAAAGAGAAATCATGAATGTATACAGACAAGAGGAAAATGTAATAGAATATTATACATTCACTAGTGTAATATAATATACATTGGTGAGTAGTTGGTTAGGGAATCAACCATAGGAGATACATGCTCAATAAGTCTGGTACTCTTTGTTAAATTCTCCTTGAACAAATTTTTAACTTTTTGACTCTCTATAACTTGGCTAGCCAAACTGTTTAAAATTAACTCCTTTAATTATTTTTCATAAGCTATTTATTCTTTCATCTGTATTGCTTTTCTCCAAAGTTCCCTGAATGATATGTGTATAAAGTAGCAGAATTAGTGTCAGGAATATATCATATTGTATCCTGTTATTTCTTTGTGTACAGTTTACTTTTCACTGGGTTGCTGACATCAGTAACTTGTATCTACTTCTCTGCTTGCTCTCTTCCATAAGCTACCTTTATTATGTCTGTTTAAGTTTCTAATCTGAATTTTTAAATTATTATTAATTACATTTAATTAGTTACATTTTTATTATTTTACTTTAGATCCACCTTTTATATTTCTTAATGCATTTTAATAAACTTAGTTTATCATGAATACCATGAAACATTTGTTTCCTTTTTTCCTTCAGGCCTTTAAAAATGAAATGGAAATGAGGACTAGTGTCTTTATAATAAAGCCTTTGCACCTCTGTAGTTCTCAAGTTGATAGAAACATTTAAAATCTCCTTTTTAATTTTTTTTTGGGGAATTTTACCATAAATCATGTCATGATTATTTATTAAAATAATTTTTGAACTATTATTAAAACTATTATTAAAATAGTTTTTGAACATAACCTCAAAATAAGGATATTACTATTATAAGCTCAGGGCAGAGGAGCTCTTGACCTGTGATTACTTGTTAAGCTTTTCTAAATAGTCTTAAAAGAATGATCTGAATTAAGTGAGGGTCTGTAGTTTAATGGTTTTTAGCCATTTGACAGTATTTGAAAGCTGTAGAACTCCTCCCAAGGGAAAAAGAATGGACATGATACATATTCCCATCTACAAATACTCATATATATCCTTTTTTTAAAAAAAAATTTATTGTGATTTGGGGGAAAGTTTACAGAGCAAATTTACTTTCCATGCAGCAGCTCACATACACTTTGTCTCATGACATTGACTGCAATTTCCCACAGTGTGACAGCTCTCCTCCCACTTCCTCCCCATGGTTACCTCTTCCCTGTGTCCTTTCCTCTCATACACTCCTGTCCCCTAAGCTGTCTCCCTGTGCATACACAGCCCTTCTATTCTCCCATGGTTGATCTCTCGAAGGAGTGTATGTACCTAATGTAAATGTTCAGCTCATATGCTTGTCTTTTGTTTGCCTGGAAGCCACAGGAAAGGGTTCAATTCCAGACCTGAAGGGCAGCTAGGAGCCATAGTCTCAGTGGTTTCATTAGGCTCTATCAGATCAGCAAACTTTGTCCCTCCCCCTTTTTTTTTCTCCAAATGATTTTGAGTTTTGTTCTACATTGTTCTCCCATTCTATCCTGGATCTCCTCCTATATAGATCCACCTCTGAGTGGTTTACAGTGGTAGCTGGGCACAATCTAGTTGTTTTGGTCTCATAGTTGTATAGGCTGGGAATTGCATGGTGTACCTGTCGCTTGGACTAATTGTTTCCAATTCCAGTTTGGTTTTGTTCATTCTTTGCTCTGGACAAGGAGAGACCCATCCCATTGTTGCATCTAGATGTCTGCTTGCAAGCTTTTAAAATCCCAGTTGCTACTTGCTAAAGTAGGATGTGGAACAGTTTGTGTAGTATGTTATGCTAGTTGAGCTTGATGTCCCCTGTGACTGTGGTCCCAAACCTACAGGTCCAACTGCTGTCTCCCTCTGGGTAGCTGGCTGTGGCCAAGGAGTGACTACAATCTTGCCCCTTATTGACTCTACTATATACCTGGGAATTCTTATAGAACATAAAACAAATGCACTTGTAGAAACATTGTCTGCCAACCCTATACATGGTCTTGGGCACACTCACCCCTGCATAGACATACCTAATAATCCACCCATTTACCCACCTGTATATCAATGCTTGCCTTCACTGACGACACAGTACTCTATGTGCAAAAGGGTTCATCTTTGTTGTCTGTACCTCCCGTGCACCTCTATGTGTCTTCCTCTTCCTCAGTGCCATCGTGTTGATCACTCACAGTTGGTACATTGCCCTTCTCTTCATCCAAATCAATACTTGTCTCTACCTGTCTAACAGTGTTCCCTCTTCTTCCCTCCTACCCCTGGTAACCAACAAAGAAAATTTCCTTCCATATATAAACCTTTCCTTGACTTTTTATAATAATGGACTAATACAAATTGTCCTTCTGTGATTGACTTATTTCACTCAGCATAGTGTCCCCCAAGTTCATCCACGTTATGCTTTGTTTTGCCTATTCTATATCATTCTTTAGGGTTGCATAGTATTCCATTGTATGCACACTCATATATTATCCTTTGCAGTCTTTTGTGGGAAGTAAGTCTGGTGGTGGCATGACAGTGACATTTCAGCTAAAAGATTTGCCACATGTCTTCAGTATCCACTATAGTAGAGTCTCTGCTTATTTAAATATCTGTAAGTTTTACTACCATCTTTTTAATTTACCTGCATATAGATTCAAAGCAAATTAATTTCATACAAGTGCAGCTACTTTGAATTTTGTGATTTAGGATAGAAGGAATTGTATGGAAGTATATAGCTATATCATTACACACCAGTCCTTGGACTAAGATGGTATAGGTAAGCTTCAGTTATAATGCCCCAACATTATAAATTTATTTCTTTAGAAAATCTGTTTCTGAAAATGTTGTTTGGTGAAAAACTTGAGTGGAGCATAGTAACTGATCCTTCGTTGGCTTCTGCTACCAATAAGAAATTCTTTGGTATTTATCTTCCAGGTAAAGATATATTAAGTGAAAGGTAAATGGTAATCTTACTTATCTTAGGGGGAAAAAAAGGAAAATAATTTAAAGTATTATTTTATGTAATTTTGTATAGACTTACGGTAACATCAGACCTTAGACTTTAGAAATATTCTAGAACAGCTTGCCTTTTTATAGAAAAAACAAAAGAAAACAAAACTGAGAGATTAAGATACTCATTGGAAATCATGTACTTCATGTCAGAGTAAGGATTAGCACTCAGGTACTTTGATTATTCAGGACCACCCTAGCCCTCTCATTTTCTTCTGCTTTTGATTCATTATCTGGCAACAGCCTATAGTCTGAAAAGCAAATCACATTTTTTTAAAAAAATAACTTGTGTTTTAAAATCTTTTGAATAGTCTACAGATTTTCATTCAGAATCAGACTTACCGATTTAGAATGTTACATTAAAGATATACTGAAATTAATTTTTTGAGGCTATGAACCACTTAGCATTTCTTTTCTTTAATTTGTTTTCGTGTCAAATTAGAATAGTCCTATAAAGCATTATTTTTTTAAGGCTTTTTGTGTAATTTTTCTTTTGCTGTTTGAAATACTGCTTTCAGGAGATGAATAAAATAAAATGTTCTTTGGTGTCAAACATAATTGGAACCTTTTTATTTTTCAAAATTTTAATTATGGGCACAAAAATAAGTTACTGATTCTTTTCCCATTTTAATTTTGGAATAGCATGTATTTTTGATGAAATCAGTGAAATAGAATAGTTTATGTCCTTCATACGTATTCTAGTACCAGAAATTTTTACCTGTCAATTTATGTTTTGTAAATAAGTTTCCCCTATAAGAAAACTGACATTTTTCTGATCTATTTTTTTCCTTTTTAATATATCATAGATTTAAATAGTAAATAAATTAGAGGTATAAATGAGTACATACAGTTACAAATGGCACCTGGACTTGAGTAATACCCAGGGTCAGTGTAGTTGAGAGCCATATTCTAAGTTTATACTCAAGTTCTTAGCATCAATTACAGTTTTATAACAAATGCACTTTTTAAAATTATGGTGTGCTAACTTTATTAATGAAATTCCTCTTGATGAAAACTTATTTTATCTTAGAAAATAGCCTTAAGCATTCTCCTTTAATTTACTGAATTAGATCAAACTGTTTGAAAAGATTTAGGATAATTGTAGTGCACATGGTGTCCAGTATTTTTCCTTTTTCATAGTTTATAAAGTGAAGTATTTTAAACTCCTTTGGAATTAAATTTTTCTTCTCTAATAATAAGCTATAATCTAGTCAAAGGATTTTCAACATCAGCTTTCATTTTATAATGCAGAAGCTGCACTGTGATATAAAACCTTATGACATTTTAATTAGGAAAATAGATCATGGAACTCCATATGAGGGAATAAATTTCTCACTGCTTGCATGTTCTACTAAATTGGAATGGAAAATTTATTAAATCTCACATAAAGTTAGATCTATTTTTAAAATTGTGGAGCCAGGGAAAAAGGGGGTAGGATGAGGGTTGTGGAATGTGTTTGGGAGTCTATGGTAGGAGTGGGGTTAAAGCAGATCTTTAATCATAAAGAGAATGGAAATTTTGGCCAGAGCATTTGCGTTACATGGTTCTTTCCCCTTTTTTGTTTATTGCAGGCAAAGGGGAGGATAGTGACGTACTCAGTATAAATGCAGATGCTTATGACAGCGACATAGAAGGCCCATGCAACGAAGAAGCAGTTGTTCCTGAGGTCCCAGAAAATACAGTCCAGAGTGAAGCTGGTCAGATAGATGACCTGGAGAAAGACATTGAGAAAAGTGTGAATGAGATTTTGGGACTGGCAGAGTCTAATACAGAGGAACCCAAAGCAGCCACCCTGACTGTTCCTCCACCAGAAGATGTTCAGCCTTCTGCACAACAACTGGAGCTGCTAGAACTTGAGATGAGGGCAAGAGCTATTAAGGCACTAATGAAAGCTGGTGATGTGAAAAAGCCAGCATAGTTATAAATTTGAATTTTAGGTGTATTTGAATGAAGCCACATCATATAATTTTGTATATGAAGTTTATTTTGAGTCTTATGTGATGTTTCTCATGTGATCCTTGTTGGGTAAACTGATCATAGGCCTAAAATGGCTGTGGTTGTTTTTGTTACTTTTATATATATGTGTGTGTTACTGTTTTATGAATTCATGACAACTATGGTTGGATAGCCTGGATGCTTTGTTACATGAGTGCATAGTTAAGTTGGCAAGGTAATGTTTTGAAAGCCGTTAGCAGAGAGTCACCATATTTTTTCTTTTAAGTATTTTGCCACCAAACCTAAATGCTTCACAAAGATTGACCAAGCATGTTGCTCTTAAGGTTACCTATAGTTTGCAATAGAATATTAAATTATTACTCCCAGATTTGTTAACAGTTTAAGAAATTTAGTTTTGCTTGTCTGCACTTTTAAAATATACACTATCTAGGAGATGCTTTCTGTTGGTGTGGATTTACTAGTTAAAACTGAACCACATTTTTCTTTATAAGGCTTAGATATCTCAGATAGCTGAGGGAAACATTATAAGTGAAAAAAGTGACTAATTTAAGACAATTATTAACAATGTAGAACTAATAGCCCAAGTTTAATTCCAGCAGATGAGTCATTCTAACAGGTATTTGATACTGTTGGACACTGAATTCAAGGTTTTTTTTTTTTTTTTGGGTGGTGGTTGTTTGTTTCAATAAAAAAGGAACAAATTTTCGTTTACATTCCAAGCTGTCAGGAAAAGGTGAATGTTTCATTGTATAGCATTTCATGTAGTGTTTTTTCTTGAAGATCTGATGTGCTATAAATTCCATGAATCAAAAATAATAGAAACTGTCTCATTCTGGATCTGAAGACTTTTGATACTTTTCCAAAAATGAAATTAATTTCATGGAATTTTGATAAGTTGATGTCATAATTAATTAATTTTATATAGTTTTTGTAAATTAACATCCTGCCATAATGAAGGATACTTTTCCTTCTCATCGTTAATTGCAGTTGTTTGATACCAAAATAAATTTAGGTAGGGACCCTTAACTTAAATTAATTTTTCATCTTGAAAAAAAAAACCTCTGACTTGTTTTTACATTTGATTACAACTATAGTGCATTGTATTTGTAAGCTGTGCTCTACTAGTGTTGAATGAGAATCTTCCTCATACACAAAGGGATTGTATTTTGCTAGTTGACTTAATTATATGTTCATTTTAGAGGGTTTCTTAGGGAACTAGAGAACATTTATTAAACATTGGAGTTGCAGCTACACATTTTTTCCTGAACATGTTTTTAAAAATAAGTCTGACATTTTTTCTTTTTTTTCTCTCCATGAATTTTTCTAATAAACACAGAGGCCTATGTCATTTGAAATGCCTCTCTTAACGTTGGTCAGTGTGGTTGTGATTTAAACAAGGAGTTCTCATTGTTACTGCTTTAGGATGAACAAGCATTGATTATGGTAAAATCATTTTCTTATTCCAAATGAAATAAAACATTAAAATAATAAAAATAATAAACTTCATTATTGCTTACTAATTATAAAATGCAGTAGTTGTCATTTGTGCAGTTGAACATGCCATAAAGGTAGAAAATGGTCTGAGTGCTGTGACCAATTAAAGTCACCACCTTCGTGGAACATTGTGTGTCTGTTTTATTCAGTGTGCAGAATAGTTGAGAGGACATTTGACTGGAGTGGATATGTGTGAGGTAGAATGAGCTGAACAAATTAGAAGCTAGTTAGATTCCTACCTTAGAAAATCAACTTCTCTCTCTTTTTTTATTCTTTTCCTTATTTTCATAATGAAAGACTTGAAAGGTTTTTGAGAATGAATGGCTTTAGAAAATGGGAATAAGTTTGTTTTAAAAATGCCTATGCAATGAAAAAATACCATATATTGATCTGATGCTGCCATTTAAATCATCAGCTCCTAGGTATTTATTGAATGCCTCTAACATTTCAGGCTTGTTCAGAATATTAAATCTGGAGATGCTACAGTATGGAGTTATGCATGGAATTCACTGATTAATGAAGATACAGGTGCTGCTATTTCGTACTCTTAATGCCTCCTTTTTGCTGAGATAGGTAATTTCTAGACATTATTTAATTAATTAAAAAAAGAAAAAGCCCCTCTAATTTCCCATTCAACATCAAGGAGTTCTGATATTTGACTCAAGTCCTGAAGGAAAGATGGTAACTGATAATGGGTCCTCTGCATTGATGAGCAGTTGCCCGGAGCACAAGGCCTTAAGCCTACCCTTAGATGTGTCTACTAATCTGTACACTCAAGATAAGTCTTAAAATCTGTCACCCAGTTAACAGCATAACATTTCCATTGAGAAAAAATTGCCCAAACCCTCCAAATCCTTTCATTGTACACCGTTAAGTCGTTAAAACTATCAGGCTGTATATCCTTTCCTTATAAATATTGTCAAAACTTCTTTTTAGTGAATTGTTAGATTGAGAGCATGATTAGTTATCTGAGTGAAGGTCTGAATCATTTCATCAGTAATAAAAATTTCAACAAAATATGCATTTTTAAAATGCCGTTTTCAAGGCAAATATGAAACCACAGTTAGAGCCTAATATGTATGGCACCCTCCAAAATGTCAAAAATTCTCAGTACTATTCCATCCTAAAAAGTAGAAGGGAGTGTGTGTCTAATCCTTAAGATGTACAAGACCAATATGTTTTTTAAAAATTTTTATTGTAATTTGGGTGAAAGTTTACAGAGCAATTTCATTTTCCATCCAGCAGTTCATACACATTTTGTCTCATGACATTGACTGCAATTTCCTGCAATGTGACAGGTCTCTAGCCAGTTCCTCCCAATAGTTACCTCTTCCCTATGTCCTTCCCTCCCATGCACTCCTGCCCCCCAAGTGGTCTCCCTGTGCATACACTGCCCTTCTGTTCTCTGAGAGATCTGATCTCTCCGGTGAGTGTATCTATCTGATGTAAATGTTCAGCCCATATGCTGGTCTTTTATTTGGTTGGATGTCACAGGAGTGAATTCAGTTCTAGACCTGAGAGGGGGGGCATAGTCACAGGGGTTTCTCCGGGCTCTATCAGACCAGCAAGCCTGGTCTTTTTTTTTTTTTTTTTTCCAAATAATCTTGAGTTTTGTTCCACATTGTTCTCCCACTCTATCCAGGATCTACACAGATGCCCCTCCAAATGGTTGACAGTTGTAGCTGGGCAACGTCTAGTTCTGGTCTTATGGTCATAATCGACTGAGGATCGCATGAAGACCAATATGTTTTGATTAAAAGCTGCTTTAGATTTTTTAGGGAGCTCTGATGTGGTGGTAGGAGCTGTGGTAGCATAGTGCCTAAGGCATTTAACTGCTAACCAGAAGGCTGGCGGTTCAAACCCACCAGCCACTCCTCGGAAGGAAGATGGGGCAATCTACTCCCGTAGTGATACTGCCTTGGAAACCCAAGGAGGGGTCGCTATGAGTCAGATCCGACTCGACGGCAGTGAGTTTGGTTTGGTTTAGTGTGGTGGTTAAAGCATTTGACTGCTAACTGAAAGGCTGGTAGTTTGAACCCACCTGCCTCTCTATGGGAGAAAGATAAGGCAGTCTGTTTCTGTAAAGATTTATAGCCTTGGAAACCCTACTTCAGTGTACTCAGTCCTGAAGGGTTGGCATGAGTCAGAATTGACTCGATAGCAGTGGGTTTGGTTTTGTAGTTACATATATCTATCTATCTATCTTCAATTAGCCTCCCTTTTTTAAAACAACAAAAAAGTGCTAGTGAATAATCAATGTTGTTAGGTGCTGTGGAGTTGGTTTCAACTCAGAGATCCTTTGTATGACAGAACAGTATACTTGCCTGATCCTTGTACCAGCCACACAATTGTTATCCTGAGCCCATAGTTGCAGCCACTGTGTCAATCCATCTTACTGAGTATTATTATTTTTCTCTGACCCTCTGCTTATGAAGCAAGATATCCTTCTCCAGAGACTGGACCCTCCTGGTAACATGTCCAAATTGAGATGACTCACACTGTCTTTGCTTCTAAAGAGCACTTCTGGTTGTACTTCTTCCAAGGCAGATTTGTTTGTTCTAGTAGTCCATTTGTTGTTGTTAGTGCCATCGAGTCATTTCTGAGTTATAGCAACCCCATGCACAGCAGAAAGAAACACTGCCCAATCCTGCGCCAGCCCCATGATCCTTGCTATACTTGAGCCCATTGTTGCAGCCACTGTGTCAGGCCATCTCATTGAAGGCCTTCCCCTCTTAAGTCAACCCTCCACCTTACCAAGCATGACATCCTTCTCCAGGGAATGATCCCCTCTGACAACATGACCAAAGTAGGTAACTAGTAGTCCATAGTATATTTAATATTCACAAAACCATAATTCAAAGACATTAATTCTTTTTGGTCTTCCTTTTTCATTGTCCAGCTTTCCATGCATATGAGGTGATGGAAAGTACAATAGCTTTGGTCATGAAGACCTTATTCCTCAAGGTGGTATCTGCTTTTTAACACATAAAAAAGGTCTTTTGCAACAGTTTTGCTTAATGAAATATGTCGTTTGATTTCTTGACTGCTGCTTCCAAAAGCATTGATTGTGGATCCAAGTAAAATGAAATCCTTCATACCTTCAATATTTATTTTCTGTTTACCATGATGTTTATTGTATTTGTCCAGTTGTGTTTTCTTTATGTTGAGGTGTAATCCATACTGAAGGCTCCAGTCTTTTTTTTTTTCTTTCAATTTCTATTGTGATTTGGGTGAAAGTTTACAGAGCAAATTCATTTTCCATACAGCAGTTCACATACACTTACGATGTTGACTGCAATTTCCCACAATACAATGGCTCTCTTCCCATCTCCTACCCATAGTCACCTCTTCTCTGTGTCCTTCCCTCACATGCACCTGCCCCCCAAGCTGTCTCCCTGTGCATACACAGCCCTTCTATTCTCCCATGATTGATCTCTCCAAGGAGTGTATCTACATAATGTACATGTTCAGCTTATATGTCTTTTGTTTGACTGGTGGCTAGGTACAATAGAGGGCTCCAGTCTTTGATCTTCATCAATAAATGCTTCAAGTCTTCTTTGCTTTCACAAGCAAGATAGAATCATTACATATCACAGGTTGTTAATGAGTCTTCCACCAGTTCTAATGCCAGTTCTTCTTATGAAGAACTCAGCTTCTTCTTCAAGAAGCTCCAGCTTCTTGGATTATTTACTCAGCACACAATTTTAGTAATTGTGGTGAAAAGTTACAACCCTGACACAAACCTTTCCTGATTTTAAACCTTGTGCTATTATACACATGACAGCCTCTTGTTTATGTACAGGTTCCTCATGAGCACAACTAAGTGTTCTGGAATTCCCATTCTTGGGAATGTTAACCTTAATTTGTTATGATCCAGAGTTGAATGTCTTTGCATAGTCAATAAAATACAGTAAACATCTTTCTCTAATTCTCTGCTTTCAGCCAAGATCCATCTGACATCAGCAATGATAGCCCTCATTCCATGCCCTCTTCTGAGTCAGGCTTGAATTTCTGGAAGTTCCCTGTCGATATATTGCTGGAACCATTTTTGAATGATCTTCATCAAAATTTTACTTGCGTGGGATATTTAATGATAGTGTTCAAGAATGTTCATATTCTTTTTTGGATCATTTTTCTTTGGAATTGGCACAAATATGGATCTCTTCAGTCAGTTGGCCAAGTAGCTGTCCTCCAAATATCTTGGCTTAGACAAGTAAGTACTTCCTGCATTGTATCCTTTGTTGAAACCTCTCACGTGGTATTCTATCAATTACCGGAGCCAAGCCTTCAGTGCAGCTTGGACGTCTTCCTTCAGTGCCATCCGTTTTTGATCATATGCTACCTCCTGAAATGATTGAACATTGACCAGTTATTTTCAGTATAGTGACTATATTCCTTCCCTCTTTTGATGTTCTTGCATCACTCAATTTGCGTACAGAATCCTTCAGTGGTGCAACTTGAGGCTTGAATTTTTTCTTCACTTTCAGCTTGAGTAATGTGAGTGTTAGTTTTCTAACTCCAAGTCTTTTCACATTTCATTATAATACTTTGTGTTCTTGATCTGCCCTTTGAAATCTTTTCAGCTGTTTTTCTTCATCATTTCTTCCATTTGCTTTAACTACCATATGTTCAAGAGCAAGTTTCTGAGTCTGTTCTGACATCCATTTTGGTCTTTTTCTTTCCTGTCTTTTAAATAACTTTGCTTTTTTCATTTATGATATCCTTCATAGCATCCCACAACTTCTCTGGTCTTTGGTCATTGGTGTTCAATGTGTCAAATCTGTTCTTGAGATGGTCTGTAAATTGAGGTGGGATATACTCAAGGTCATACTTCAGTTCTCATGGGCTCATTTTAATTTTTTTCAGCTTCAGTTTGAATTGAATATGAACAATGGGTATTCTGTTTTGCAGTCGGCCTCTGGTGTTCTGACTGATATTTAGCTTCTCTATCACATCTTTCCAATAGATGTGGTAGATTTGATCCCTGTGTATTTCATCCCTTGAGGTCCACCATTTATTATAAACAACAACAACAACAAAAAAAAAAAAACAAACTCATTGCCATCGAGTCAGTCCTGACTCATAGTGACCCCTCCTTGGGTCTTCGAGGTTGTATCTCTACGGAAATAGATTGCCCAACCTTCCTTCTGAGAGACCATTTATTATGTTGTTGTTGTTGTTAAGTGCCGTCGAGTCGTTTCCGACTCATAGCGACCCCATGCACAGCAGAACAAAACACTGCCCGATCCCG
>NW_006921792.1:1838095-1875336 GCF_000298275.1 Orycteropus afer afer | reverse complement strand
TTCTTGCTTCCAAGGAGCATTCTGGCTGCACTTCCTCCAGGAACCATTTATTATAGTCACTGTTTATGTTGTGGATAAAAATTATTTGCAATGAATAAGTTGTTGGTCTTGCAAAATTCTACCATGTGATCCAGTGTTGTTGTTTCTATCACCAAATCCATATTTATCAATTAGCGATCTATCTTCTTTGGCTCCAACTTGCACATCCAAATTGCTAATAATTTCAATACATCTACTGCATGTTTGATAAATTTCAAACTGTAGAAATTGCTAAAAACCTCAATTTCTTCATCTTTGGTATTAGTGGTTGGTGGGTAAATTGAATAATAGTCATATTAACTGCTCTTGTAGGCATATGGATATTATCTTGACAGTGATATACTTCAGGTCTTGAAATCTTCTTTTTTATAATGAATGCAACACCCTTCCTCTTCAATTTGTTGTTCCTAGAATAGTAGACCATATGATTTTCAATTCAGAATGGCCAATACGAGTCTATTTCAGATTATTAATGCCTAGGATATTGATTTCTATGTGTTCCATTTCATTTTTGACAACTTCTAATTTTCCTATTTCATACATTCCATGTTCTATTATTAAGGGATTTTGCACCTGCTTCTTCCCATTTTGAGTTGTGCAACATCAGCAAATGAAGGTCCTGGAAGCTTTACTCCACCCACATCATTAAGGTTACCTCTATTTTGAGGAGGCAGCTCTTCCCTAGTTGTACTTTAACTACCTTCCAACCTGAGGGGCTTATCTTCCAGTACTGTATCTGATATTGTTTCATAAAGTTTTCTGTGGCTATTTTTTTTTTTTTTCCAGAAGTGGACCACCTCATCCTTCTTTCCAGTCTAACTCTGGCAGCTCCACTGAGACCGGTCCACTACGGTTGACTTGGCTGGTATTTGAAATACTGCTGGCATAGCTTCCAGCATTATAGTGACATGCAAGCCACCACAGTATGACAAACTGACAGGTGGCAGAATATTCTGTGATGATCCTTTTTATTTCACATGGTTCTGTTTTAATGTCACCCATCTTATTTCTTATTTAAATTATCTGCATCTTTTGTCAATTTGGCCAGTGGTTTGTCAGTTTCTTGATCCTTCTGAAGAACCAACTTCTAGTATTATTGATTTTCTTGATTGTTTTTCTGTTTTCTGATTCATTTATTTCTGCTTTAATCTTCATTATTATTTTTTCCTGGCTGCAGCTTCTTCTGTTGCTCTTTTTCTGTTTGTTCTTGTTGTAGGGTTAAGGTATTTGATTTTAGCTGTTTCTTCTATTTTGATGTGTTTGTTACAAGTTGACTTTTGAGTACTGCTTTTGCCATATACCATAGGTTTTGGTATGTTGTGTTTTCATTCTCATTTGTTTCTAGTTTTTTCTTTTTTAAAAAGCCTTTCTTGTGCTCTTTATTCATCTCTACATTTCTACATTGCCATGCTTTCATCTGGAATTTTTTTTTTGAGGACTTTTTTCTTTTTCCAAAAAAACTTTTAATTGTGATTTCAGTGCAAGTTTACAATTAATTTCCATTAAAACAAACAAGCAAACAAACTCACTGCCATTGAGTCATTTCCTTAGGTTTCTGAGGCAGTATCACTACGGAAGTAGATTGTCCAAACTTTTCCAAGGAGTGGCTGGTGGATTTGAACTGCTAGCCTTCTGGTTAGCAGTCAAATGCCTTAGGTACTGCACCACCAGAGCTCCCAATTTCCATTTATTATCCTGCATTTTAAAGCAAGATAATATTAATTTTTTATGTATTTGATTTTTTCCCTTGTTTTTCCTATTATTGATTTCCACTTTTATAGCATTGTGATCAGAGAAGTTTCTTTGCACTGTATTGATGTTTATTAATTTATTGAGGCTTGCTCTGTGGTCTAAAATATGGTCTATTCTGGAAAATGATCCATGAGTGTTAGAGAAAAATGTGTACTAAGCTGGTATTGGGTGGGGTGTTCTATATATGTCTTTGAGGTCAAGTTGGTTGATTGTGATGTTTAGGTCTTCTCATGATTATTGAGTTTCTTTCTAGTTGTTCTTTCCTTCATTTGAAGTGGTGTGTTAAATCTCCTACTGTTATTGTGGAAATAATAATAGTTCTCTTAGAATTTATGTATTTTTGGAGCTCTGTCATGGGGTGTGTAAATGTTTATTATGGTTATGTTCTCGTGGTGAACTGACCCTTTAATCTTTGTTGTTTTTGGTAGATTTTGCTTTAAAGTCCATTTTATTAGAGATCTATATTGCCATTCCTGCTCTTTTTTGATCACTGTTTGCTTGATGTATTGTTTTCTATCCTTCGATTTTTAGCTTATTTATATCTTTGTGTCTAAGGTATATTTCTCATAGTCAGCACATTGATGGGTTATATTTTGTTTTGTTTTATTTTTACCATTCTGTTACTTTCTCTCTTTTGACTGGTGCATTTAACCCATTTACTCAGTGTGATTATAGATAAGTGTGAATTAACTGCTGTCATTTTGTTGTGCTTTCTTCTTGTTATTGTTTGTGTTAGCAGTTTCTTTATTCCACTTGCTTTTCTGTACTTATTCATTTATTTTTGTTGTTTTTAGATTTTGTTTCCTTTGTTGTTGTTGATTTTGTGCTTACCATGTCTTTATGTTTTTCTTTTTTATTTTATTGACCAGATTTATTAATTTTCTTTGTGGTTATCCTGGAATTTCTCTATTGTCCTAAGGTTAAAACAGTCTCTTATATCTTGCTATTGTTTTATTTCCATTCCATATGGAATACACCATTTATTCTCTCTTTTATTTTGCAGTCATTCATTCACAGATTGATGTTTCTGGTTTTCAGACCCGTAGCTTTGTTTTATTTTTTAGATTTTTTTGTCTTGTTTGGTATCTGGGTGATGCTGTCATGTGTCTTAATCTCAGGTTGTTGTCTGATAATTGTTTTTCTATTCAAGGGACTCTCTTCAGTATTTTTCATAAGGTTGGTCTAGATTTACAAATTCCCTTAATTTCTGGCAATGTCCTAATTTTTGGGATATTTGAGAGATAATTATGTTGGATATATAATTCTTGGAAATTCTTTTCTTTGAGGGTTTTGTCATCTTTGAGGCAATGCCATCCCATTGTCTTCTTGCCAACTGATTTCTACCGAGTAATCAGAGCTTAGTCTTATTGGTTTCCCTTTGTAGGTGACAGTTTATTTTCTCAGAGCTGCTCTCATGATTCTTTGTCTTTTTGGGAAGTTTGATTATTATAGGCCTTGGTGACTTTCTTTAGGAGTGTATCCTGTGAAGTATTTGTTAGGCTTCAGATGGTTATTTTCTTATCTTTCATGATATTAGAGAAATTTTCTGCCAGCAAATATTCAGAAATTTTCTCTTATTTTTTGTCTCCTTCTGTTCTGGGATTCCTACCTACCACATGTAGGTTTTTCCTCTTGATAGTGTCATACATAACTGTTAGGCTTTCTTCATTTTTCTTCATTCTTTTTTCTGAATGTTCCTCAAACAGGTTACTATCAAAGCATTTTTCTTTTATTTTGCTAATTCTGACTTCCATTGATTTAGCTCTTCTCCTTTGTGCTTCCATTGAGTTAACCATTTCTGAAATTTTATTTTTAATCTTCTGTATTTCTAATTGCTGTCTTTGTATTGTTTCTAGTTATTTGTTTTCTTTTTCATTTTGTTCTTATATTGTTTTCCTGAATTCTTTCAGAGTTTTGTCTGTGTTTCCTTTGATTTTGTCCATTCCTTGATCTCTTGAAGGGTCCAAAATATAAGTCTTTGAATTCCTCATCAGGTAGTTCCATTACTCATTCTTCCTCAGAAGGGTTTTTTGGCCCTTTATGGTAGTCACTTGCTTGAACCATGTTTTCCTGGTTCTTTGTGTGATTTGATGTTGTCTGTTATCTCTGAGACATTAAGGTGTTATTATATTTATTTATTGATTGTGTGTTTGTTTCACTCTGATTTTTGGTGGGCAGAGGGGGTGGGCATGCTACTCTGGTCGCTAGTTTGCCAGCACTAGGATGCTTACCACCTGTCTTCAGGTAGATGGGTAGTACTTTCCTTCTTTAGATGTGGTTGTGTTCTGCTTACCTTGTTTCACTCAGGATTTGTCTACACTGTGTCTCTGTTCCATGAAGTTGTCCTCTTGTGCTCCTCACCCAGGATCACTTTTTTTGCTTTGTTTCAAGATGGCCACACTGTGCTGGGCTGGCTGGCAGGATACCTCCACTCTGTTTCGATTCTTGTTCACTGTTTTTGTTCAGTTTCTTCTTCTAATTGGTGCTTGATTTACTTCTTTATCATTTCATTTGATGCTCAGAGTTTCAGGATTACCATCTGTTCCACTTATTTTTTTCAGGTCTCTGCGGTAGAGGGATAGAGTGGTGTGTCTCATTAGGTTCCATCTTAAGATATCTCTTATCTCATCTTTTGTACTAAGTTTTGAAGTCAGGCAATGTGAATCCTTCACATTCTTCTTTTTTTTTTAAGATTGTTTTAATTATTCAAGGCCCCTTGCAGTTCCATATGGATTTGAGGATTGGCTTTTCCATTTCTGCAAAAATAGTGTGTTTAATCTGTAGATCACTTTGAATAGTATTGACATGTTTTCTGATCCATGAATTGAAATGGCCTTCTGTTTATTTGGGAGCTCCAGTGGCCTAGTGCCTAAGGCATCTGCCTGCTAACCAGAAGGCTGGTGGTTCAAACCTACCAGCCACTTCTTGGAAGGAGGATTGGGTGATCTACTTCTGTAGAGTTACTGCCTCAGAAACCCAAGGAGGTTTTTAATTTCTTTCACCAGTATTTTATAGATTTAAATGTAGAAGTCTTTCACCTCTTTGATTAAATTTATTCCCAGCTATTTTATTATTTTAGATGCTATTGTAAATGGGAGCTCTGGTGGCGTAGTGCCTAAGGCATTTGACTGCTAACCAGAAGGCTGGCAGTTCAAACCCACCAGCCACTCCACAGAAAGAAAACTGGACAATCTACTTTTGTAAAGATTGTCTGTTATCTCTGAGACATTAAGGTGTTATTATATTTATTTATTGATTGTGTGTTTGTTTCACTCTGATTTTTGCTGGGCAAAGGTGGTGGGCATGCTACTCTGGTCACTAATTTGCCAGCACTAGGATGCTCACCACCTGTCTTCAGGTAGATGGGTAGCACTTTCCTTCCTTAGATGTGGTTTGTGTTCTGCTTACCTTGTTTCACTCAGGAAACCCAAAGGGTTGTAATTGACTCGATGGCAGTGAGTTTAGTTTTTTTGGGATTGTAAATAAAATCATTTCTATAAATTTCTTTTTGTATTTTTCATTGCTGGTGTATAGAAGCACAATTGATTTTTGTGTATTAATCTTGTACCTTTCCACTTAATGTGTTTGTTAGTTCTGGTAACTTTCTTTTGTATACTTTGAGGTTTTTATTTTCTTTTATTTTAATACAGAATCATGTCATCTGCAAAAAAGAGATTATTTGTTTCCAATTTGTATGTCTTTTATTTATTTTTCTTGCCTAGTTGCTCTGGTTAGAACTTCCAGTACAGCATTATGTTACTTTTGATAAACTATTATTTCCTTTGACCAATCCATCATCTCTTGTTCATCACTCTTTTGTTTAGTATATCTTCTTTAGGATGTATTTTCTCAAAATCCAAAAAACTTACCAGAAATTTTGGTAACTATTTTCTTTCTGCTTTAAATACACTTGACATGAGATTTGTAATGGGATTCTGTCTTTGGTGTGATATTTAAAATAATGAAATTAATGGAAATTTGTTGTTATTGCCTATCAGGTATATCAGTCTATTATAAGATAGTGTGATAGTTATGGCTGTGTGTCAGCTTGGCTGGGACATGATTCTCAGTGGTTTGGCAGTTATGATATAGTCACCCCCCATGTTGAGATCTTATATAATGTAATCACTTCCATGATGAGATTTGCTATGAGTGGTCAATTAGTTGAAAGGGACTTTCCTTGGGGATGTGGCCTGCATCCATTATAAGCAGATGTTCTAGCAAATCTCTCTGCTTTTTTCTCAATCTGGATCCTGCATCTGGCTCATCATCATCTGACCTCTGATTCTTTGGATATGAGCCAAAAGTCTGCCATCTTGCTTACTGACCTTGAATTCATCAACTTCCATAGCCCATGAGCCAGCACCCTCCATCTGACCTGCCAATCTTTGGTTCATCAGCCCCTGTAGCTACGTGACTCAGGAAAATCCTACAGCCTGAGGTCTGACCCACAGACTTTGGAATCGACAGCTTCTACAACCTATAAGCCACATCCTTGAGGTAAATCTCTCTCTCTCTACATATACATATATAAGCTTCTTTTGAGAACCCAGCCTAAGACACAAGGTCATAGTTTAAAAAAAAAAAAAAAATCCCCAAAAGCTCTCTGCCTAAAGCAAGATTCAGGAAGTGTCTGTAAACATTATTATATAAAATTTTCTTTTTGTCCCTTAGTGAAAAGGTACTTGATAGCTATAAAACAATTGTTTGAGTATTAATCAGCTATGTAATAGTTTATTTGTGGGATTTGTCTATTAGAAAACATGGAAAAAGAAAATATAATATCAAGAACAATAAGATATCAAATTAAAATCTGCTTATAAAATCTTTTGGCTTCTTCATGTTTATATAAACTTTCATGTTTATTTCTATGTGCAATCTGCAATATTTGGAAATAAAAAAAATGTTTATTATGTTTACCTTATTTATAGCCAAATTTAAATGTTAAAATACTGCATTTTTGTCAAGTTTTCTTGTTTTATAGCTCTTTCTTGCCATTAACATTAAATTATGTAAATAGATACTTATGTATTCTGAAGCCTGTAAAAAGGTTTTTGCTGTACACTAGTTAATCAAACTGCTGCTGTAGTCACCAGGGAAAATACCAAAGACTATAACTGTAAATATTGCATAGTTACGAAACTGCAGAGGACAAGTAATCACCCCTGTTTTTTTTTTTTTTTTTTAAATACATGTTCATAAAGTAAACTATTGTCTTTTAAATCTACCATAAGATGTCATCTTTTCCATAATCTGTAGACTCTTTTCTCAAACTTAAATGTGAAATTTTACTTACATGGCAAAAATCAATTTTAGGTAACTGATTATTTTCCACGTTGAGTAAATGAAGTCAAACCTTCCCAGTTATAGAACATGTTAACATCAACATATGATAATATAAGAACTTGGTGGTTTTCATGTTTCCATTTATATATTAATTAACGTTGATTGTTTTTTTTTTTAAAACCTACTAACTTAAAAAAAAAAAAAACTACTAATGCTAATGAAGGATAAGCATTTCACTGATAGTTATTTTCTGAGTCTCAAAAGTGAAACTTCATTAAGTGCATTCATTGATTTGGAATTCAGCAACTCTGAAATTGTAGCTCTTCCTGAAAGTACTTAAACATTGTGAATCATCAGTTTTAAACACATGTAGGAATTGGTTTGAAATTATTTGCCTTTACTAGCTAGATAATATCAAAAAAATAAAAGTTTGACAGGCTAGTAGGAGAATGAAATTTGTATGAGAGTTAGTGAAACTACCAGATAGGCAGGAAGCTGAGGGGCAGAGCTACCTACTTTTAGCTTGATTGATGTGTCTTCTTTGAGCCAGCCCTACATGACCAACATGTTTAGTAATCTTTTTTGTGTGTAATAACTTCCCTTTTCTACTTCACTGTTAACTCTTTTTCTTTGCTCTTCTACCATTTTCCTGCCTTTCACTTTCTTTTTTCCTTAGCTGGCAATTAATTGAAACAGAAGTTTATTTTTTTATTCTGTTAGATTCTCAATTTATGTACTTTTGAAAAGTAAAAATAGATGTCATAAAACTTTATGCTTAAATATATATTTTTCATTTTTAAAGTAGATGAATTGAGAATTTGTGATCGTGTTGCTGTTGTTAGGTGCCGTGGAGTCAGTTCTGACTCATAGCGACCCTATGTACAACAGAACTAAACACTGCCTGGTCCTGGGCCATCCTCACGACCCTTGCCCATCATTGCAGCCACTGTGTCAGTCCATCTTGTTGAGGGCCTTCTCCTTTGTCACTGATCCTCTACTTTACCAAGCATGATACCCTTTTCCAGGAAATGTTTTTTTTGACAACGTGACCAAAGTAGGTGAGAAAAATTTTGGCTATTCTTGCTTCCAAAGAGCATTCTAACTGCACTTCTTCCAGGACAGATTTGTTGGTTCTGGCAGTCTGTGGTATTTGAGTATTCTTCACCAACACCGCAACTCAAAAAGATCAACTCTTCTTTGGTCTTCCTTATTTATTGTCCAGCTTTCACAGGCGTATGAGGCATTTGAAAATGCTATGGCTTGGATTAGGCACACCTTATTCTTCAAAGAGATATCTTTGTTCTTTAGCACTTGAAAGAGGTCTTTTGCAGCAGATTTGCCCAGTGCAATATGTCTTCTGATGTCTTGACTGCTGTTTCCATTGGTGTTGATTGTAGAAGCAAGTAATATGAAATATTTGACAACTTCAATCTTTTCTCCATTTCTCATGATGCTGCCTCTTGGTCCAGTTGTGAGGATTTTTTTGTGTTCTTTATGTTGAGGTGTAATTCATACTGCAGACTGTAGTCATTAATCATCAGTAAGTACTTCAAGTTATTTTCACTTCCAGCAAGCAGAGTTGTGTCATCATATTTCAGGTTGTTAATGAGTCTCCAATCCTGATGCCACATTCTTCTTCATATTGTCCACTTCTTGGATTATTTGCTGAGCATACAGATTGAATAAGTGTGGTGAAAAGATGCAATCCTGACACATTCCCTTCCTGATTTTAAACCATGCAATATCCCCCTTTTTCTGTTTGAAAGACAGCCTCCTGGTCTATGTACAGGTTTCTCATGAGCGCAGTTAAGTGTTCTAGTATTCCCATTCTTGGCAATGTTATCCATAATTTGTTATGCTCCAGAGTTGAATGCTTTTGCATAGTCAATAAAACACAAGTAAACGTCTTTCTGTATTCTTTGCATTTAGCCAAGATTCATCTGATATCAGCTATGATATCCTTTGTTCCACGTCCTCTTCTGAATCCAGCTTGCATTTCTGGAAGTTCCCTGTCAATATACTCCTGCAACTGTTTTTGAATTATCTTCAGCAAGATTTTACTTGCATGTAATATTAATGGCATTGTTTGATAATTTCCACATTCTATTTGATCACCTTTCTTTGGAATGGATACAAATATGGATCTCTTCTAGTCAGCTGGCCACATGGCTGTCTTCCAAATTTCTTGACATAGACTAGGAAGTGTCTCTAGCATGGCATCTATCTGTTGAAACATCTCCATGGGATTCCATCAATTCCTGGAGCTTTTTTTTTTTTTTAACCAATTCCTTCAGTGCAGCTTCAGTTTCTTCCTTCAATACCATTGGTTCTTGATCATATGCCACCTCCTGAAATGGATGAACATTGACCAATTCTTTTCTGTACAGTGACTCTTTGTATTCCATTTTCTTTTGATGTTTCCTGCATCATTTAATATTTTGCCCATAGAATCTTTCAATATTGCAACTTGAGGCTTGAATTTTTCTTCAGTTCTTTCAGCTTGAGAAATGCTGAGCATGTTCTTCCCTTTTGGTTTTCTAACTCTAGGTCTTTGCACATTTCATTATAATAGTTGACTTTTTGTCTTCTCGAGCTGCTCTTTGAAATCTGTTCAGCTCTTTTATCTTGTCATTTCTCCCATTTGCTTTAGCTACCCTCTATTGAAAAACAAGTTTCTGGGTCTCTTTTGACATCCATTTTGGTCTTTTCTTCCTTTCCTGTCTTTTATTTTATTTTTTTTTCTTATGACGCTATATCAGTGTAGGGAATGTCCTAAACCTCATAACTTCTAAGTTCTTAGGAGCAGCACAGACACAGAGATAAGCAAGCACAAACTGGGTGGGAGGTGGTGGTGGGGAGGGAGATACCAAGTGATGATCACCAAGGATCTTTCATTAAAGCCCACAGAGAGAGAGATTTTCCTCAGAGAGGGTGCTCTGAATAAGGTCAGAAGTAACCTCCTAAACTGTGAGATGGAGAGTGCGTTGTTGGGCAGAAAAGTTGTTTTAAGATTACATTAAGCCCCTAGGAGGCCCACTCCCTTTCTGTAGTGCATTTGCATCCTGGATCTCCTAGCTGAGAGCTCTCCAATGTTATGAACATGAGCATTTTCTCTTGCAGCTACCGTATTTATCCTATTATGGCTATGACTCTCCATTCTCCAAAAATTATTCTTTTTTTTGTTTTGTTTTGTTTTTAAATTGTGCTGTGGATGCAAATTTACAAAATAAATTTGATTTACATTCAACAGTTCATGCACATTTGATTTCACGGCCCGATTACCATCCCTGGCAGTAGAAAATTCTCCTTCCCTCCCCTCCCTGTGATCCTCCTTGTGTCCTTCTTAACTATGCATTCCTGTCTGTCCAGCTTTCTCTTTATATGAATGTTACCCCTCTGGTGTCTCATGCATGGCTGATTGATCTAAGGGGTGCATCTCCTTAGAGTAGGTGGGTGCTTTGCCCTGGGGTAGGTGTTCTACCTGTAGGTCTTTCTATTGTTGAGCTGCATGGAGGTGAGTCCATTTCTAGACCCAAGGGTAACCTGGGGCCAAAGTCTAGAGGGTTCCACCGTTCTCTATCTGACCAGTAATTCTGGTCATTTTTGTGTTTTTGAATTTTGTTCCACATTCTTCCTCTCATGCTATCCAGGATCTCCAGTTTTGATCCCTTTCTAAGTGGTTGGCATTGGTAGTTGGGCACCATCTAGTTCTTCTGGTCTCGGGGTCATCAAGGCTGAGGTCCTTGTGGTCAATCTTTTCCTTGTTTCCAGATGCCTTTGATTTTCGACACTCTTGTTTGCTCCAGATGAGAGGAGACCAATAGTAGCATCATACTTTCTTTTTAATGATCTTCTGTTTCTTCATATGTGATGTTCTTGATGTCATACTACAATTTGTCTGTTTTTTGGTCATTGGTTTCAATGCATCAGATCTGTTCTTCAGTTGGTCTCAAATTCAGGTGGGATATAATCAAGGTCATATTTTGGCTCTTATGGACTTGTTTTAGTTTTTTTCAGCTTTAGCTTGAACTTGCATGTGAGCAATTGATGGTCTGTTCCACAGGTCAGCTCCTGACCTTGTTCTGGCTGAAGATACTGAATTTTTCCATCACCTATTTCCACAGATGTAGTCGATCTGATTCCTGTGTATTCCATCTGGTGATGTCAATGTGTATAGCTTCAGTTTATGTTGTTTAAAAAGGTATTTGCAATGAATAAGTTGTTGGTCTTGCAAAAGTCGATCATGTGATCTCTGGCCTATTTATATAATGAAGAAATTGCAAAGTCTTAATATTGTAGAATTGTGTGTTAACTATGAGGGCCAATCCTGCAAGCTCAGAGAATATTGGAGGGGTGGGAGAGTGCTGGGAGTTGTATACAGGAGCTCATACAACAAGGAGAAATGACACATGATAGCAAAAAGAAGTGAAACCTATCCAGCTACCCAGAGGGACTGAGTAGTGGAACCTGTGGGCTCGGGACCATAATTGTAGGGGACATCAAGCTCAATAGGCATAACATACTATACAAAACATTGTTCCACCTCCTACTTTGGCAAGCAGTGATTGGGATCTTGAAAGCTAGCAAGCTGCCATCTAGATGCAACGATGGGTCTCTCCTCATCCAGAGCAAAGAAGAATGAAGAAAACCAAAAATTCACAGAAATAATTAGTCCTAGCGACTGGTACACCATCTGATCTGTAGCCTATACAACTATGAGACCAGAAGAACTAGATGGTGCCTGGCTACCACTGTCATCCACTTGGAAGGGGATCTATGTAGGAGATCCTCGGTTGAGAGGGAGAACAATGTGGAACAAAACCCAAAATTATTTGGAGAAAAAAAAAAGAATTATTTGAAAGAAAAAAAAGGGGACCAGGTTTGCTGGTCTGGTTGAGTCTCTTGGAACCACTGAGACTATGGCCCCTAGCTGCCCTTCATGTCTGGAATTGAACCCACACTTGTGGCTTCCAGCCAAACAACAGACAGGCATATGAGTCAAACATTTACCTAAGGTAGATACACTCCTTGAAGAGAATGATCATGGGAGAAAGAAAGGCTGCTTATGCACAGGGAGACAACTCAGGGGTCAGGAGTGCATGGAGGGTAGACACAGGGAAGAGGTAACTATGGGGAGGAAGTGGGAGGGGAGCTATTGTATTGTGGTAAATTGTGGTCAATGTCATGAGACAAAGTGTATGTGAACTGCTGTATGGAAGGTGAATTTATTCTGTAAATTTTCACCCAAATCACAATTAAAAAAAAAGAAGTGAAACCTATGATTATGTCATTCTTGCAGACTAGTGGAATTTTTGTTTGCCTTAAGTATCATCTTACAATATGATAATATTGCCAATGATGAATCTGAGTGCAAGAAGTGGGGTTCATGTGCAATTGTGTGCAAATAAATTTTGTAAAAAATATGTAAAAAAGATGTTTTGATGTGGGAAGAGTATATGGGCAACTTGTTGATTGATTGGAGAAATGAGGCATCACTGTACAATCTTCAGGCAACTATTTGAAAACACACTGTGATATCCACTTAGATTTTCTTTGAGCCTTACTTTGAGTTTGCGGAAGTCAAAGTTTTTTAAATTTGCTGGAAATAATTTCTGATCAGGGAAACAACAGAATAAAGGAAATGGATTTGTGAACTCTGTGGTAGTTGTTGTTAGGTGCCATTGAGTTGTCTCTGACTCATAGTAACCCTTCGCACAGCAGAACGAAACACCGCCTGGCCTGGTGCCAGCCCCATAATCCTTGCTATACTTGAGCCCATCACCACAGCTACTCTGTCAATCTATCTCGTTGAGGGCATTCCCCTCTTTCATCCACCTTACCAAGCATGACATCCTTCTCCAGGGAATGATCCCTTCTCATAACATGACCAAAGTAGGTGAGAGGATGTCTGGCCATTCTTGCTTCCAAGGAGCATTCTGGCTCCTTGGAAGCCTGCACTTCCTCCAGGACAGATTTGTTAGTTCTTTTAGCAGTCCATAGTACTTTCAGCATTCTTCGCCAGCACCACAACTCAAAAGCATCAATTCTTTGGTCTTCCTTATTCATTGTCCAGCTTTCACATGCATATGAGGTGATTGAAAACATCATGACTTGTGTCAAGCACACCTTAGTCCTCAAGGAGACATCTTTGCTCTTCAGCACTTGAAAGTGATCCTTTGCAGCCAACTTGCCCAGTGCTACCTGGTCTGAAGGAACTCTGGTAGCATAGTGCCTAAGGCACTTGACTGCTAACCAGAAGGCTGGCTGTTCAAACCCACCAGCCACTCCTCAGAAGGAAGGTTGGGCAATCTACATCCATAGTGATACTGCCTTGGAAACCCAAGGAGGGGTCGCTATGAGTTGGGGCTGGCTCGATGGCACACAACAACAATAACAACAACAACAACAACAACATACCTGGTCTGATGTCCTGACTGCTACTTCCATTGATGATGACTGTAGAACCAAGCAATGTGAAGTCTTTGACAACTTCAATCTTTTCTCCATTTATCGTGACACTACTTATAAATCCAGTTGTGAGGATTTTTGTTTTCTTTATATTGAGATGTAATCCAGACTGCAGACTGTATTTTCAATCTTCATCAGTAAGCTCTTCAAATCATCCTCATTTTCAGCAAGCAAAGTTGTGTCATCAGCATATTGCAGATTATAAATGATTCTTCCTCCAATCTTGATGCCACATTCTTCTTCAGATAGTCCAGCTTCTTGGATTATTTGCTCAGCATATAGATTGAATAAGCATGGGGAAAGGATACAACCCTGATACTTTCCCTTCTTGCTAGTAAACCACACGATGACCCCTAGTTCTGTTTGAACGACAGCCTCTTGGTCAATGTACAAGTTCCTCATGAGCACAATTAAGTGTTCTGGAATTCTCATTCTTCTCAATGTGATCCACAGTTTGTTATGATCCACACAGTTTGTTATGATCCACACAGTTTGTTATGATCCACACAATGCTTTTGCATAGTCAATAAAACACAGGTAAATATCTATTGTATTTGCTTTGAGTCAAGATCCATCTGACGTCAGCAATGATATCTCTTGTTCCATGTCCTCTTCTGAATCCTGCTTGCATTTCTGGAAGTTTTCTGTAAATATATTGCTGCAACTGTTTTTGAATTATCTTCAGTAAGATTTTACTTGTGTGTGATATTAATAATATTGTTCAATTATTTCCACATTCTGTGGTAGATTGCCACTTATTGTCATTTTAAGCATAAGATCCATTTTTCATTGAAAACTGAAATTAGCCCAAGAACTGGTGGACTGTGTTTGACACTTTGAAGGTATATACTTGATGAGGAGCATTCTTGGGGATACTGGCTTTTATGTTTGGTAGAGATAGGCAACAGGTTTACTTAACAAGCATCAGTTAATATTTCTCTCTTAACAGATTTTTCAAACATTTTTTCCACATGTGCCTCTTTGTATCTGGTTACTTAAAATGATCAAGATCTTTTTATAGTTACTTAGTTGACCCTTGGACAACATGGGCTTGAATGACGCAGGTCCATTTATATACTCAGATTTTTTTCAAGATAGGGATCTTGGATAAATTCAAGAGTTAACAGATACCACACCAGAGGAATTAACAGATGACTTGATGGAGATGAGTGCTTCAGAACTAGTGCCAGATGATGGGGAATAAGAGAGAAAACTTCAGAATACATAGAAGCAGCAGTACCAGAAAACAAATTGACATTAGGCAATCTGGTAGAAGTTTTCTGATTATTCAAAACTGCTTTTGACTTCTTTTATGACATGGACCCTTCTATGATACAGGCATTGAAACGAAAGTAAATGGTGAAAGGATTGGTACCATACTGAAACATTTTTATAGAAATTAAAAAGCAAAAATGTCAGACAGAAATGCTGTATTTCCATAAAGTTACCCTGAGTGTGCCTGCCTGTCCTGCCTCCCTGTCCACCTCTTTTGCCTCTGTCACCCCTGAGACAGCATGACCAACACCTCCTCTTCCTCCTCCTTAGCCTACTCAATGTGAAGATGACAAGGATGAAGACCTTTATGATGATCTACTTGCACTTAGTGAATAGTAAATAATCATCATGCCTTAGAGTTAATAACTTATCTGTTGTGTATGTATGTGTCTTCATGTGAAAATCTAATAACTGTACAGCAGGAACAGTGTTAATCAATTGTTTATGTTATTGGTAAGGCTTCCAGTCAGCAGTAGGCTATTGGTAGTTAAGATTTTGGGGAGTCAAATTTGTATGTGGATTTTTGACTGCATGGGGGTTTGTGCCCCAACTCCTGCATTGTTCGAGGGTCAATTGCAGTTGAATGATGAACACCCTATAGTATTATCAAAGTGAAATATACTTTGTATATAACAAGTATGGGTATTGTAACCTATCTGAAAGAGTTTAATTATAGTAAGTCAAGAAATTGAACTTTGTATTAGCTGTGACCTCCAACTCCTCACAATTTAGTGCAGTATTGCAATCAACATTTCTCCAAGTGTCTTATTAGTTTTCCTGAAAGGAGAGCTTCCAAATTATATTTGTACAATGATCTCTGTAAACATCTTAAATTTAGCTAGTCAAGGAAATGAATAATCTTCCCACTGTTGTAGAAGATTTAATATACAATGTGTAGGTAAAATAATAAAAACCTAGTAGACTTAAAATATTGTTTTAATGTTTTTTCAAGGATAGGTTGAGGAAGAAGAGAGAAAACTTCAGATTTTTATATTTAATTGAACAAACAGCATGTGTTGACAAGTAATAAATAATAGCAGTTCAGAGTGACTAAATAAATTGGTTTCCATGAGCAATGATTCATCTTCTGTCTTTCATTGCCATCAGGCTAAGAGACAGCTTCTTTTTGTCAACTTATAGGAGAAATATTTGATAGTGTAACAATCTTAGTTTTTATTGCCGCAATAGAAACTCTTTTACCTCTTATAGCAGGTGCATTTAAAAACATTTAAATCCAATAATTAAGTCTACATTTAGGTGTTCATTTGCTTGAAACCTTATGAAGTTATTATTGCTCATTCTTTGGTATTTTACAATATTCTGGTAGGGTCATACTGTGTTATTGTTGATACAGTTTGGAAAGGTGGTAAGGCTGGTGATAAAGGGGGTGAGAAATATAGTATTATATGGTGATGAAAATTTTTGTGGAAAAGTCTTAGACTCAGATTCATTGTTAGAAACATCAAGAGTTAACTTGATTGTGAAACATACAGTTTATTTTAAATACTATATATTATATTTTAAATAAACCTTTTTATTTTGGAATAATTTTTGATTTGACTTATAAGGGTTCTATATCAATTCTGGATACAAGTCCTTTTCTAGATATTTGTTGTTGTTGTTAAATGCCATCGAGTCAGCTCTGACTCATAGCTACCCTGTGTACAGAAGGAAACACTACATGGTCCTGTGCCATCCTCACAATATTTGCAGTGCTTGAGCCCATTGTTGCAGCCACTGTATCAATTCATCTAGTTTAGAGTCTTCCCCTTTATCACTGACCCTCTACTTTACCAAACATGCTATCCTTCTCCAGGGACTGGTCCCTTCTGACAACATGACCAAAGTAGGTGAGATGAAATCTCGCCATTCTCGCTTCTAAGGAACATTCCAGCTCTACTTCTTCCAAGACAAATTTGTTTGTTTTTCTGGCAGTCCATAACATTTTCAGTATTATTCACCAACACAATGCAAATGCATCAGTTCTTCTTTGGTCTTCCTTATTCATTGTCCATCTTTCACATTCATATGAGGCAATTGAAAACATCTTGGCTTGAGTGAGGCACATCTTCATCTTCATAGTGACATCTTTGTTTTTTAATACTTTAAAGAGGTCGTTTGCAGAACTCTTGCCCAGTGTAATACATTGTGTGATTTTTTGAGTGTTGCTTTCATGGGTGGTGATTATGGGTCCAAGTAAATGAAATCCCTGATAACATCAATCTTTTCTCCATTTGCCATGATGTTGCTTATTGGTCCACTTGTAAGAATTTTTGTTTTCTTTATGTTGAGGTGTAATCCATCCTGAAGGCCGTAGTCTTTGATCTTCATCAGTAAATCCTTCAAATCTTCTTCACTTTCAGCAAGCAAGTTTGTGTCATCTAGATATTGCAGGTTGTAAATGAGTTTTCCTTCAATTCTGATGCCAATTCTTCTTCCTATAGTCCAGTTTCTCAGATTATTTGCTCAGCATACAGATTAAATAAGTGTGGTGAAAAGATACTACCCTGACATACAGAGTGTCTCCTTATTCTGTTTGAATGACTACCTCTAGGTCTGTGGTAGTTAAGTTTGTGTGTCAACTTGGCTGGGCCTGGTTGAGTGGCTGGGCAGCTGGATGTAGTATTCCCCATGATGAGACTGGTAATCAACTCCATGGTGGGATCTACTGGGAGCAACTGAGTAGTTGCCTTAGGGATGTGGTCCGCTTCCTGTATATAAGGAGAAGCCTTGGGGATAGTCTCTAGCTTATGACATGCTTGAACCCTGCACATAGCCTTGTCATTGTTCAGCAGCCTGCCATGCTCTGCTGACCTTGGGACTTTCAATGGACTTGAATTAATAGCCTGCTGTGGGTTTGGTAACATCGGGACTGTGCTTTTTCCATGTCGACCTTGAGTTTGTCAACCTCAGCAGCCAGCAGCTGAGTGAAAAAAAGCTTCCAGCTTCGGTGGACTGGGAGCAGAAGGCAGAGCTGCATCCCAAGGTTGAGGGGCTTTCACCTATCCCCCAGAACCTGGGACTTTGAACTTGAACTTAAAGCCTCTAAACTGTAAGAGAATAAACTCCTGTTTCTTCAAGCCATCCCATTTGTGGTATATTCTTGTCAAAGTGGCACTAGGTAACCAAAGTAAGGTCTATGTACAGGTTCCTAATGAGCACAATTAAGTGTTCTGGAATTCCCATAGTTATCCATAATTGTTATCCATAATTTGTTATGATCTACACAGTTGAATGCCTTCACATATTTGATAAAACACAAGTAAATATTTTTCTGGTATTCTTTTCTTTCAGCCCATATCCATTTGACATCAGCAATGATATCTCTTGTTCTACTCCCTCTTCTTAATCCGGCTTGAGTTTCTGGCAGTTCCCTGTCAATATACTGCTCTAACCATTTTTGAATTATCTTCAGCAAAATTTTACTTACATGTGATATTAATGATAATGTTTCATAATTTCCACATTGTATTGGACCACCTTTCCTTGGAATGGGCATAAATATGAATCTCTTCCAGTAAGTTGGACAGGTAGCTGTCTTCCAAATTTCTTGGCACAAATAAGTGAGCACCTCTTGTGCTACATTTATTTGTTGAAACATCACAGTGGTTGTTCTGTCAATTCTTGGAACATTGTTTTTGGCCAATTCCTTCAATGGAGCTTAGACTTTTTCCTTTAAGACCATTAGTTCTTGATCATATGCTACCTACTAAAATAGTTGAACCAGCCAATTCTTTTTCATACAGTGACTTTATGTATTCCTCCCATCTTCTTTTGATACTTCCTGTATCATTCAGTATTTTGCCCATAGAATCCTTCCATATTACAACTCGAGGCTTGAATTTTTTCTTAAATTGCTTAAGCTTGAGCGATACTGAGCATGTTCTTCTCTTTTGGTTTTCTAATTCCAGATCTTTGTACATTTGTTATAACACTTTACTTTGTCTTTGTGAGCCAACCTTTGAAATCTATTCAGTGCTTTTATTTCATCATTTCTTACATTCACGTTAGCTATTCTCCTGTCAAGAGCAAGTCTCAGAATCTTTTTTGACATCTATTTTTGTCTTTTCTTCCTTTTCTGTCTTTTTAATGACCATTTGCTTTCTTCATGTATGAAGTCCTTGATGCCATCCATAACTCATCTGGTCAATGATATTCTGTGCATCAAATCTATTCTTCAGATGGTCTCTAAATTAAGGTGGAATATAATGAAGGTTGTTATTTTATCTTTTGTGCACTTGTTTTAATTTTCTTCAGCTTTAACTTGAACTTGTGTGTGAGCAGTTGATTGTGTGTTCCATAGTCAGCTTCTGGCCTTGTGTTGACTGATGATATTGAACTTCTTCATTACCTCTTTGCACAGATACAGTTGATTTGATTCCTGTGTATTATGGGGAGGTCCATGTGTGTGGTCACCATTTATGTTGTTGAAAAAAGGTATTTTCAATGAATAAGTTTTTGGTCTTGTAAAATTCTATCATGTCATCTTTGGCATCATTTTTTTATCACTAAGGCCATATTTTCCAACTACCAGTGCTTCTTTATTTTCAAACTTTTGCATTCTAATCCCCAGTAATTATCAATACATCTTGATTACATGTTTGGTCAATTTTAGACTACAGAAGTTGGTAAAAATCTTCAATTTCTTCATCTTTGGCTTTTGTGTTTTTTGAATAATCATAGTATAAATTGGTCTTTCTTGTATGTGTATGGATATTATTTTATCACTGACAGCATTGTTCTTCAGGATTGATGTTGAAATGTTCTTTTTGACTGAATATGATGGCATTCCTCTTTATTTGTCTTTCCCTGCATGCAGAGCATATGATAGATTCAAAATGGCCAAAAATCCATTTATTTCAGCTCATTAATGCCTAGGATATTGATCTTTATGCATTCCATTTCATTTTTGACAACTTCCAATTTTCCTAGATTCATACTTCATACATTCCATGTTCCAATTCTTAATGGCTGTTTGCAGCTGTTTCTTCTCATTTTGACTTGTGTCACATCAGTAAGTGAAGGTCCACAAAGCTTTACTCCTTCCACATCATTAAGGTTGACTCTACTTTGAGGGGGCATCTCTTCCCTAGTTATATTTTGAGTGCCTTCCAACCTGAGTGACTCATCTTCTGACACTATATCAGACAATGTTTCACTGCTATTCAGAAGATATTCAGTGGCCGTTTTTTCAGATGTGATGGCCCTGTTCTTCTTCCCAGTCTGAGTTAGTTTGGAAGCTCTGCTGAAGCCTATTTCCCATGGGTGACCCTGTTGATATTTGAAATACCGGTGGCAAAGCTTCCAACATCACAGCAATACGAAGCCACCATAGTACCACAAACTCACAATTGAGTGGTGGTCCAGATATATAATTTACAAATATTTTCTTCCATTCTGTGGGTTTTCTTTTCACTTTCTTGATTGTATCCATTGTAGCACCAAAGTGTTTAATTTTGATGAAGTCCAATTCGTCTCTCTTTTTTTTTTGGTGCTTTTCTAAGAGACTGTGGTCTAAACCATGTTCATGAAGATTTACTCATGTTTTCTGCTAAGAATTTAGCTTCTACATTTACGTCTTTGATCCATTATGAGTTAATTTTTGTATATTGCGTGAGGTATGAGTTGAACTTCATTCTTTTGTGTGTGCATATCCAATTGTCCCAGCAGCATTTGTTGAAAAGACTCTTCTTTCCCATTGAATTACTTGGTTCAATGGACCAAGTAACAAACTGTCTTCATTTTTTTATATGATATATTCTGGAGGCTTACTCATTTTTGTGTTTTGAAGAAGTGGGGAAGTAAAATGTTAATTCATTTATCCATGTCCTGCTTTTATATAAGAGGATACTTGCTGTCTTAGTTTTCTAGTGCTGCTCTATCAAAAACACCACAAGTGGATGGCCTCAACAACCAGGAATTGATTCTATTACAGTTTAGGAGGATAGAAGTCTGAGTTCAGAGTACCAGCTCTAGAGGACTGGTAGAGACCCCTCTCCCTTGGGTTTCAGCTCTGCCTCTTGTTCCAGGCCTGCTGGAGCTAGAGGCTTCTTCTGACTCATGCAGCTGCTGGCTGCTGAGGCTGATAACCCAAGATCAATAGGTAAAATGGCTTAATCCCAAGACTGATAGGCAACATGGCAGTCCACTTGTTCAAGTCCAGGAACAATCCCAAGATCAGCAAGCAATATGGCAGACTACTGGTTCAAATCCAGGAACTGGAGATGAAAACTTGGCCAAATGCAGGATCCAAAATATGCCAAAAAGCTAGAGACCTCTCTCAAAGTGTCTCCTTATATACTGGATGGAGGCCTCACCCCAAAGGCAACTACTTAGCTGCTTACAGGAGATTCCAACATGGAGTTGATTACAGTCTCATCCTGGGGAATAACTATATCCAGCTGCCAAGCCACTCAAAACCATGGCCCAGCCAAGATGATACACAACCTTAACTATTACAATTGCCTATATAAGAACTTTAGTTAGTTGATTATCAACTAGTGGTTGTATGTGTTGCCTTCATTTCTTTTTACAGAGTGAGTTAGGCGTTATATTGGCAATTTTTCCTCTTAACTATTTCCTCAAATAGAGGTAGTTGACACTGCTATTAAAATTTTAGAAAATCTCTTTAAAGCCTCCTTCATTTGTAATGAAATACTGTATTGTCTTCTGTTTTTCTTAGTATTATAGATAATGACTCAAAATATATTGGAATGATGGCAGCTTTAGGTCCTTATTAAACTGCAAAGAAAAATTATTGGGGAATAAATGTATAATTCCATGAATAACTGTTTTCTGGTTGTAAAATAATGTTTATTTGTAGAATGTTTAAACAACACAAAGACAGATGGTTAATAACTCCTATCTGCAACCACAAAAGTAAAATGTTTGTTAAACTTTTTTTTTCCCAAATGGACATGTGGGCAATTAGTTTGTTGCTATTTTTCCATTGGGAACAAAATAATGTAAAATATTCTTAGAAACAAATTCTCAGTCACAGAACATAGTTTCTTACTTCTCATAGCTATCTTACTGCTCTTTTTGGAAATTCTGAAGTATTGAAATACTTCTTTTTTGTAGAAGGTGGTCTAGGAATGTATTTTTGTGGCAAGTCAACAATTATTTTGACTCCTAACTGAAAGAGATAAACTTCCTAAGAATTTATTGTGTATGTGTCTTGCCACTGAGTGAGCAAGAAAATACATACCCATCAGTGCTGACTGGTTGGTAATTTCTGAAACATGAGGCCACAGTGCCTCATAAATAACAGAGTAACAGAATCATAGAGAATTTGGCAGAGATCAATCTCTAGATAGATGAGTTGGTCTATAAGCAAATAGCTACTCAACTTCTTTTGACTTTTAAGAATGCTGTATGTATTTTCTAATCCAGATCCTTGGATTTCAGTGTCTCTCCAGAGATTGAAAAATTTTTACAGGCTAACAAAGACTAACAGGTCTGGGACAGATTATATTTTCAGTAGGAAATAAGGAGAAATAGCATTATGCCCCTTCTAGAATCTCTATTTAACCTGGTATCATGGACATTTGCCATGACTGTTTAGTGAGTCAAATTTGACTCTGATATCATAGGGTGAAAAAGGAGTATAAGTTTCCTCAATATCTGTAAAGCCTTGCCAATAAAGTATTTGTGTAGCATAGTTGTTTTATTTTTGACATATTTATGAGAGTGGGTTATGCATTGTTTTTGGTATATATATTTGTCAATTAACTTGTATAAAAACATGCTGTTTCCAACCCTTGCCATGTTTCTCCAGTAGTAACTGTGCCACAGGAACCACTGACTTGTAGCTGTTTGATAGATATGTTGCCTAATATTCCTATTGCCAGTTGCCAAGCCACCCAAGATTGGCAGGGCATGGCAGGCTGTTGAACAATGACTTGGCTACATGCAGGGTTCTTCTTTTGAAGTGCCCTTACTGTTGAAGCATCTTACTTTGTCATTATTGCCCTGGTCTTAAAGAAGAAAGCAGCAGTCATACATGCAAAGATGGTAGGAACTTAATATGTTACCTATAACAAGAGTAGTGACATCCTAAGGGAGAACCAACAGAAAAGGCAAGATTAGTGAGAAGAGTAATAGTAATAATAATAATGACAATAATAAGTTGCCTACTGTATGTCAGGCATTGTGCTAAGTACTTTATATACATTATCTTCACTCATTAAAACAACCTTATGAGAAATTGTTATCTTCATTTTATAAATAATCTGACATGATAAAGGCCATACCTGTTGTTTTGGTTACTTTGTGCTGCTCTAACAGAAAATACCACAAATGAGTGGCTTTAACAAACAGGTGTTTATTCTCTTACAGTTTTGGAAGCTAGAAGTCCAAGTTCAAAGTGCCAGGCTCTAGGGGTTGGTTGAAAGCCCCTCAACTTTGGGCTTGAGCTTCTGGCTTGCCTTTTGCTTCTGGCCCCCTGGAGCTAGAGGTGTCTCTTCACTCAGGCAGTTGCTGGCTGCTGAGGCTGACAATCCCAAGGTCAAAAAAAAAAAAAAAAAAAAAGGCACAGTCACAATATTACCAAACAACACAGCAGGGCACAAATTCAAGTCCAGAAAAAGTCCCGAGATCATCAGAGCATGGCAGACTGTTGAATGAAGACTCAGCTATATGCAAGGTGCAAGCATGCCAAAAAGCTGCAGACCTTTCTCAACGCTTTTCCTTACACACCGGAAGCAGACCCCATCCCTAAAGCAGCTACTCAGCTGCTCCAGCAGATTCCACCATGGACTTGATTACCAGTCTCACCATGGGGAATAACTACAACCAGCTGCCCAGCCACTCAAAACTAGGACTAGGCAAGTTTGACACATAACCTTAACTACCACACCTACGATAATATTAGAAAATAGGAGAGCCAAGATTCATCTGTCTGATGCCAAACCCAGACCTCTTTCCTTTGTTCTATGATTTTCCACTGTGAATAGCTGATGCTGGAATTTGGGTGTCACAACATGATATACTTTTGGGACAGAAAATCTTCTTAACTTCCTCAAATTATAGGGAGGCAAAGTTATTTCTGTAATCAGAGGCTCTTTCACATACCATTTAAATATTCTCTTGAATCATAGGCTGTGGGTAGATTAATGTGGTAGTTAAGGTTGTTGTCAACTTGGCTGGGCCTGGTTGAGTGGCTGGGCAGCTGAATGTAGTTTATTCCCCATGATGAGACTGGCCATCAACTCCATAGTGAAATCTGCTGTGAGCAACTGAGTAACTGCTTTAAGGATGTGGTCTGCTTCCTGTATACAAGGAGAAGCTTTGGGATTGGTCTCTAGCCTTTTGAACCCTCCTTGTAGCCGAGTTGTTCAACAGCCTGCCATGCCCTGCCAATTTTGGGACTTTTTCTGGACTTGAATTAGTGGTTTGCCATGTTATTTGGTAACATTGGGACTGTGCCTTTTTACTTGTCAACCTTGGGCTTGTCAGCCTCAGCAGCCAATAGCTGTCTGAGTGAAGAAAAGCTTCCAGCTTCAGTGGGCTGGGAGCAGGGGGCAGTGCTGAAGCCCAAGGTTGAGGGGCTTTCACCTGGCTCCTAGAGCCTGACTCTTTGAACGTGGACTTACAGCCTCCAAAATTGTAAGAGAATAAACTCTTCAATGGTTTGTTCAAGCCATCCCATTGGTGGTATTTTTCTATTAGAGCAGCACAGAGGTAACCAAAACAATTAAAATATATGATAGATCTAGGAGCTAATGAGAAAAGACAGGGAAAAAACAAAAACAAAAAAAGCCTTAATAATGACAGGTGGTTTCCTCTGGTCATTGAAATAACACCATAGGAAAATATCATGCTCCGTTTGGTGGCATTAGCCTCTTCAATTGTAGCCACTTTGTTGGCTGTGTAGTGGTATCTCGTTGTGTTTCTAATTTACATTTCCCTGATGACAATGATGTTGTATACATTTTCATGTGCTTATTGACCATTCCTATGTCTTCTGTTTTTGTCTCTTCAAATCTTTTGCCCATTTTTAGTTGGATTGTTTAGCTTTCTGCCGTTGAGTCCTAGGAGTTCTTCCTATATTCCAGACCATGGGCCTTTGTCACATACATGTTTTGTGAATGTTTTCTCCCAATCTGTGGCTTGCCTATCCATTTTATCAATGGTATCCTTTTTAGGTGTATTTTCAGTGAAAGTTTGCATAGTAGTTTTGGTTCTCATTCAACAATGTCTAGACAAGTTGTTAGTGACATTGGTTACATTCTTCACAATGTGTGCACATTCTCATTATGTCTGTTCTGGTTACTTCATTCATTCATCTAATTCCCTGGCCCCTTGCATTCTCATCTTTGTTTGAAAGCAATTGTTAATTATTTGGTGTCATATACTTGCTTTTTTAAAGGAATGCAGTATTTACAGATGATAGTCATTATTTTTTGAGCCAATTTGTTTTTTAGCTCCAAGGTGACCTCAGGAGTTAATTTTGATTCAAGATTTTAGGAGTATCACAGGGCGGTTGTCTTGGGAAGTCCTCCAGTATCAACCAGTCCAGTAGACATGCATTTTATTTAACTTTTAAAAAGTAATTTGAGGTTCTGTTCCAAAATTTTCTCTCATTGTATCAGAGTCCATCTATTTTGGCCCTGATTAGAATGGTTGGTAGTGATAGTTAGATAGCATCTAGTTCTTCTGGTCTCAAGATAGATAAGGCCATGGTTCATATAGATTATTTGTCCTTTAAACGAGTTTCTTTATTGAGTCTTTGGTTTCCTTCTTTCTCTTTTGCTCTGTTTGAGTAGAGACCAATAGTTGCATTTTAGATGGGCACTCACAAACTTTTAAGACCCTAGACACTACTCAAAACTAGAACATAACTTTATAAACTATATTATGCCAGTTGACTGAGAAGGCCTAGTGGACTATAGTACTAATCCTTCAAACCCAGAAATCTAGTCCTGCAAGGTTATTGGTTATATCTAAGAAGTATTCCTAACTGTACCCTCTACTTAATGATATCTCTTGATGAGTGGGAGCTTTTAATTTTGGTAAACTCTGGTTTATCATTAAGGCACCCAGGTGGTGCAGTGGTTGAGCACTTGACTGCAACCAAAAGCTGACTATTCGAACCCACCAGGCAATCCACAGGAGAAAGATGTGGCAATCTGCTTTCATAAAGATTATCGTATTGGAAACCCAAGGGAGCAGTCCTGCTCTGTCCTATAGGGTTGCTATGAGTTGAAATCAACTCAATGGCAATAGGAGTTTATAAATTTTTTTTCTTTTATGGTTATTACTTTCTGGGACATAGAAATCTTTGCTACCCACAAATAATGAAGATATTCTCCTATGCTTTCCTCTAAAAGCTTTATAGTTTTAGCTTTTAGGTTTAGGTATTTATTTTACCTTTTCACCAATTTTCAGGAATAGATCGTCTAAGCTCTGTAAAATAACACTCAGTTCAAACTACTTTTATATAAAAACAAATAAATGAAGTTTAAATGAAGGTTTACAATGTTTTTCCTAAGAAATTATGTGCAAATATAGAATTACAGTATTGGAAAGATCAGATTATGTCCTATATTCATGTTTTATTTTCAAGCATATAGTTTAAAACTAATGAAGGATTCTCTGATTAAAGAACAGCCATGAATTAAAGAGGTGTTTTGAGACATGCATTCTTCCAGTTAAAAGAAAATGGACTGTCCTGTGCCTTTAAATGGAGTCTTGACATCATGCAGACGGTTAACCACTCAGTTAAAGAACACACCAGAGGCACCTCGGAAGAAAGGCCTTGCAATCTGTTTCTGAAAGGTCGCAGCCATTGGAAACTGGACTGCCCACAAGGGTCAGAAACTACCCAATAGCAACTCCTCCTTCCCCCTGTGCATTTATACATAACAGGTGAATGTCAGAGAGAAAGTAGTAGCTCCAATACCCTGGTCTCCTTGCGTAGCACATGGAATTCGGGAGGGAAGTCAGAGCAGAAATCACATCCTCCTGGAGTAATGAAGAGAGTGAGCCTTACTCCTTATATTCCCAGTAGTTCTGATACTTGTTCTCTTCAGTCTCATACCTTCAGATCTAATAGATGACTCTGGCCATACTGCTCCAGGAAAAGATTGTAACTTGTGTTCATTTACAAGTTGGCTGTTGGTAGAGAAATCTTGAAATGCTGGTTAATGAACAGGCTGTCTGATATTTTTGCCAACAGAGGGCAGTGGCTCATTTATACTCTCACATAACATTTACTCTGAAATGGATTTTCTGAAACTTTCCACTTAAATGACTGTGGATTAACTTTTAGTGAGGCCAACATAGTGGAAACTAAGCAGAGCATATAACCCCAGACTACTGGGCAGCCACATTGTCACAGTACTGCCGTAATTTATTGCATATTACTTCCTTTGAAATTTGCAACCAGATTCTAAACTGTTCACTTTTTAATGATGGAAATGCTTAAAGCATTTGGCTATTTGTTCTCCTTGTTTGAGCAGTATGCCCAAGTAGGGTACAAATATATTTGCTCAACCAAAGTGTACATCTCTGAAAGATGAGACTGGTACTTTCAAATGTTTTCCTAACTTAGACAAGCCATAGAATGTTAGTGATCATCTTTTTAATGCAACCTTATTACTGATAACATTCCATGTTATATGGCTTCCCCAAAATATTTTTTTATAAACTTAAAAAAATTTCTTATAGAAAAGATTGTATTATCAACCAATGCTAGTTTGAAAGAACCAAATAGGATTTTGAAGATTACCCTTCTTTGACAATGCCTTAAATTTTTATCTCCTTATCCATTCCTCATTGCTTTCTTTCTCAAGACATTATGTCTTATTGTGTCTCCACTAGGTACCTTGCATGTGATTTACACAGTGAATGGCCCTGCTTTTGGAGCAAGTTAATGATATAATATCCCTATTTATATTCAGAGCAGTCAACACTTTCTAGCTCTCAGAATAATAAAAGCATCTGCATTTAATATACATGGAAGAATGGGAAGGCAAATAGTAGATAAGGCACAATCAGGTAAGTGTAATCAGATAAAATATCACAATATTATAGTAGATCAGCATCTGGTAATGACTTGAATTTTCAAAGACTGACAAACACCATGGCCTAAAGCAGCCAGGAATATCTCATTCAGAGCAACTCTTCCTGGAGCTGATTGCTCCTCTCATGTGTTTTCTGGCAGATTTAGCAGGTAGAGTTTCTTATTTTAACTCTTCTAGAACTGCATTGTGCCAGTGGAAAAACACTGGCAATGTTCCTTTTGGGCCCAAATCACGAACAGTGCATTTAAAAGCAAAACCTTGCATCTCCCAGCAGTTATATCAAATTGATCCAAATCAATTTTATTAAAAAAAAGAAAAAAGCTTGCAGTGCTAAGCAGAGCTTTCATTTCCATCTCTGTACTTGCCTGCATGGTGTTGACATCCTGTTATTTTTTTTGAACATTAGGGGATAACTATGGGTTATTAGAGACTGATTTATCTGAGAGCTTCTTAGCTTTTGACCATTGGCAGCTGGTAAACCTAGCTCTATATCTTAGCTTTGCAAAAGCTATAAAGTAACAGAATGATATGAAACCAAGAGAGAAATCCTCAGATTTGCAGAAGTCAAAACAGAACAGACCTAGTTTGTATAGTGGAATTTAGCTCTTTTCCTTTCCTTTTAAATTCCTCAGTGATCCTTTCAATAATATACATGGAATATTTGGCTTCTAGAAGGAGCACTGGTGGCACAGTGGTTAAGGCATTTGGCTGCTAACCAAAAGGTTGGTGGTTCGAAATGCACCAGCCACTCCATGGGAGAAAGATGAAGCAGTCTGCTTCTATAAAGATTTACAGCCTTGGAAACCCTATGGACCAGGTCTTTTTGGTCCTATAAGGTTGACTTGCTGACAGAGGGTTTTGGTTTTGGTTTTGGTTTTGCTTCCCAGAGGCATGGGGAGTGCCAGGCTGGAAGGTCAGGTCCAGAGGGGCTGTTTAGTAGACTCATGGCTGATCCAGCAACAGGGCTACAGCTCTTTCCCAGAGCATTTGGGAGCAGAAGCATTTGGGAATTCATTCTTATCCCACTGCAGTTGGAGTTGGACATCACGCACCAAATATTGAAAAATTGAATTGACTGCTCCATCTTCTCTGGTAGCGTAGTGCCTAAGGCACTTGACTGCTAACCAGAAGGCTGGCGGTTCAAACTCACCACCCACTCCTCAGAAGGAAAATGAGGCAATCTACTTCCGTAGTGATACTGCCTCAGAAACCCAAGGAGGGGTCGCCATGAGTCAGGTCAGACTCGATGGCACATAGCAACAACAACAACAACAACTCCATCTTCCTAACCAAATGTGTGCCATATAGAACTGTGTTCTATAGAGATTTCTACTATGGATGATTGTTTGGATGTAGATGGCCAGGATTTCTTCTGAAGCATTTCTAGGTGAATTCAAACTTCCAATCTTTCTGCCCACGTTTAAAAAAAGAGATCTATCACTATCTGATGTGCAGTAGAGACAGCCTTAGATATAGGACAATTGAGGTTATTTCACCTTCCAGATTGAAAATAGTTTTGCTTCTGCTTGAAATCACATTAAGAGAAATTTCATGAATAGTGATGGTGATAATGCAATCAGCCAAATTATTTTCTGGTTCCACCTGCATTCCTCGCTCTTTCATCAGAACCTGCCTGATATATATGCTATATATGAAAAAAAGTTGTCAAATTGATAATTGTTGAAGTTGGGTGATGGGTACATGGAAATTGATTATATGAGTCTGTCTACTTTCCTATATGTTTTGAAATTTTCCATAATAAAAAATTTCAAATTGACTGGAACTCTTGATAGCCATTTTCTTCATCTTATACCCCTCTATTCTGAGCCATTCCACCCCTGTAAGAAGTCACCCTTCTTAGTTATGTTTTCAAATATATTTGAGTCTACTTCCATAGTGATACTGCCTCGGAAACCCAAGGAGGGGTTGCTATGAGTTGGGTTCGACTCCACTGCACATAACAACAACAACACAACATATGCTGACCAAGAGAAATATCTGCGTTTGCCTTTGTTAAATATACACTTCCAGATCTAAGTGTAGTACATTTCAAGGTTTTGGAATTAGAAAAGCTTAGATCTTTATGCATTTCAGTCTTGTTACCTGTTCTTAGGAAATCATTTAACTTTAAGCTTCAGGTTTCTCATTTCAAGAGCAGGAGTATATTATTTTTATGCCGACTTGGATAATCTGTTCATTTCTTAGCTAAATTCTCTAGATATTTGTCAGAAGATTTTGTCTTTATATTATTTGACTTGATGGCAATAGGTTTGGTTTTTGGTTTGGTGGGACACGACAATTGTTCAATTAGTTGTTACTGAAAAAGACACATATATAAGTAGATTTCTAAGGAGCAGTGTGAAGAATTGCAGATGACAAATTGTTAAATATCAAAAATGATTACTGGAGAAAAACCACTGAAAAAATAGTAACTTGGCTGAATAATGAGTGCTATGATTAACATATTCTACAAATATATCAACACTGTGGCTCAGCACGTCCTTGTTCCCCTCCAAAATTAATAATGACAGATATCAAGACCCTATTAATATTTTAATAGTTGCAAAAAAGGCATGGAGGGACATCTCCTTTGACATCCTCCAACCTCAAGAAAGGGAGACAGAATCCATCAGCAGCCCAGGGCTGCTTACTATGAGAGCAGACATGTTGCCACCCTCCACATTTTTTTTTTTTTTTTACCAATTCTGATGCCACCTGTCCCTCCCATGGCATTCACTACTTCTCTGCTGGGTTTCATAGTTCATTGCAATGACTGCACAGAACTCACAGACAATACTCACTATTATGGGGTTTATTAGGAAGTAAACAGATTACAATTCATGTTCAGAAATGCTCAGGATACAGTTCTTGATCATGACAGCCTCCCCTGAGACATGCCCTCAAGCACAACTCACTGGCCCTTGGCCTATTGACCTGGCATCTGCCTGCTCAGGCAAGTGTTACAAAGCTCTTTCAGCTCTGCCAATAGATGACGTGGATGAAGTAAAGCTTTTGGGATCTCTGTTTGCTAATGTAACCAGACTCAAAATGGGAAGAAACAGCTGCAAACATCCAGTAATAATTGGAATGTGGAATGGTCGAAGTATGAATCTAGGAAAATTGGGAGTTGTCAAAAATGTGGAACACATACAGATTGATATCCTAGGCATTAGTGAGCTGAAATGGGCTGCTTTTGGCCATTTTGAGTCAATTTCAAACATCTACTATGCTGGGAATGATGAATTGAAAGGGCATGGTGGGGCATTCATTGTCACAAAAAATGTTTTAAGATCTATCCTGAACTACAATGCTGTCAGTAATAATATCCCCATATGCTTACAAGGAAGATCAGTTAATACTACTATTATTCAAATTTACACATCAACCACAAAAGCCAAAGATGAGGAAATTGAAGATTTTTACCAATATCTGCAGTCTGAAATTGACCAAACATGAAATCAGGATGTGTTATTACTGATGATTGGAATGCAAAAGTTGGTAACAAAGACAAATCACCAGGAGTTGGAAAATATGGCCTTGGTGACAGAAGTGATGCTGGAGGTTGCATGGAATTTTGCAAGACCAATGACTTATTCATTACAAATATTTTTTTTTCAACAACATAAGTGGCAGCTATTCACATGGACTTTGCCAGATGGAATACACAGGAATCAGATCAACTGCATCTGTGGAAAGAGGCAATAGAGAAGCTCAATATCTTCAGCCAAACAAGGCCAGGAACTGACTGGAACAGACCATCAACTGGCTCATATACAAGTTCAAGTTAAAACTAAGGACAATTAAAACAAGTCTACGATAGCTAAAATATGATCTTGATTATATCCCATCTGAATTTAGAGACCATGTAAAGAATAGATTTGATGCATTTAATGCCAGTGACTGAAAATCAGGTGAATTGTGGGATGATATCAAGAACATCATATATGAAGAAAGCAAAATGTCATTAAAAAGACAAGAAAGGAAGAAAAGATGAAGATGGATGTCAGAAGAGACTCTGGAACTTGCTCTTGAATGGAGAGTAGCTAAAGCAAACGGAAGAAATGACAAGATAAAAGAGCTGAACAGAAGATTTCAAAGAGAAGCTCAAGAAGACAAAGTCAATTATTATAATGAAATGTGCAAAGACCTGGTGAAACCAAAAGGGAAGAACATGCTTGGCACTTCTCAAGGTGAAAGAGCTGAAGAAAAAATACAAGTTTTAGGTTGTAATATTGAAAGATTCTATGGCCAAATAATGGATGATGTAGGAGACACCAAAAGAAGATGGAAGGAATACACAAAGTCACTGTACCAAAAAGAATTGGTTTATGTTCACATATTTCAGCAGGTGGCATATGATCAAGAACCAGTGTATTGAAGGAAGAAGTTGAAGCTGCACTGAAGGAATTGACAAAAAAACACTTCAGGAGTTGATAGAATACCCACTGAGAAATTTCAAGAAATGGATGCCATTCTGGAGGCACTCACTCATTTATGCTAAGAAATTTGGAAGACAGCTACCTGGCCAACTGACTGGAAGAGATCCATTTTTGTTCCCATATCAAAGAAAGGTGATCCAACAGGAAGTGGAAATTATTGAACAATACCACAAATATCACACACAAGTAAAATCTTGCTAAAGACAATTGAAAAATGTTTGCTGCAGTATATTGACAGGGAACTTCCAGAACTGCAAGCTGGATTCAGAAGAGGATGTGGAACGAGGGATATCATTGCTAATGTCAGATGGATCTTGGCTGAAAGCAAAGAATACTAGAAAGATGTTTACTTGTGTCTTATTGACTATGCATTTGACGAAAGCATTTGACTGTGTGGATCATAACAAATTATGGATAACACTAAGAAGAATGAGAATTCCAGAACACTTAATTGTGCTCATGAGGAACCTGTACATAGATGAAGAGACTGTCATTTGAACAGAACAAGGAGATACAACATGGTTTAAAATCAAGAAGGGAGTGCATCAGGGTTATATCTTTTCACCATACTTATTCAATCTGTGGGAGCTCTGGTAGCGTAGTGCCTAAGGCGCTTGACTGCTAACCAGAAGGCTGGAGGTTCAAACCCACCAGCCATTCCTCAGAAAGAAGATGGGGCAATCTACTTCTGTAGTGATACTGCCTCAGAAACCCAAGGAGGGCTCACTATGAGTTGGGTCCGACTCGATGGCACATAACAACAACAACAACAACATTCAATCTGTATGCTGAGCAAATAATCTGAGAAGCTGGACTATATGAAGAAAAGTGTGGCATCAGGATTGGAAGAAGACTCATTAACAACCTGTGATATGCAGATGATGCAACCTTGCTCACTGAAAGTGAGAATGACTTGAACCACTTACTGCTGAAGATTAAAGACTGCAGTCTGCAGTATGGATTACATCTCAACATAAAGAAAACAAAAATTCTTACAAGTGGACCAATGAGCAGCATCACTATAAATGGAGAAAAGATTGAAGTTGTCAAAGATTACATATTACTTGGATCCACAATCAACACTAATGGAATCATCAGTCAGGAAATCAGATGGTGTATTGCACTGGGAAAATCTGCAACAAAAGACTTCTTTAAAGTGCTGAGGAGCAAAGATGTCTCTTTGAAGACTAAGGTGCACCTAACCCAAGCCATGGTATTTTTCAATCACCTAATATGCATGTAAAAGCTGGACAATGAATAAAGAAGACTGAAGATGAGTTGATGCTTTTGAATTGTGGTGTTGGTGAAGAGTACTGAAAGTACCATGTACTGTCAGAATGAACCAATCTGTCTTGGATGAAGTGCAGCCAGAATGCTCCTTGGAAGTGAGAATGGCCAGACTTCATCTCACCTACATTGGTCATGTTGTCAGGAGAGACCATTCCCTGGAGAAAGATATCATGCTTGGTAAAATGGAGGGTCAGTAAAAAAGGGAAGGCCTTCAAAGACATGCATTGACACAGTGGCTGCAACAATGGGCTCAGGTACAGCAAAATTGTGAGGCTGGTGCAGAACTAGGCAGTGTTTCATTCTGTTGTACATAGGGTCACTAGGAGTCAGAGCTGACTCGATGGCACCTAACAACAACAACAACAACCATAAGGGTACCATGTATCTTATTTACATTACTAACAAGCTATTCAATCTCTTTAGTAGACCACAAACCATCTCATATTTGTATAGTTTCATCCAGTAATCTGGTGGTGCCTCAAAGACAATGGCTAGAAGAGGCATACCAAGTAATTCACTGCACCACAATAGTCTGATAGACATAGGCAAATATGCAGCAGAAAATAATGTAAATCAATGATCAGGGCTGTCAGCAGTTCTAGGGGAAATTATGCCAGGTGGGTGAGCTAAGTCCTCATAAAATTTCCTTAACATCTTCCTGGGTTCCTTCTCCTATCAGTACCCAGTTTAAGAAAGTGTACTAATTTTGACCAGAGGGATATGCTAATATAAGGCAAACTTCACAGAGTTAGCATTCTGCAAACCCAGTAGAAATACTAATATTCAAGTCAATGTGTATCCTTGAATGCCCTGTCATCTGGAAAATGGTAGCAACTGTTAAAAAGAATATGTATCTAGGAGTTTGAAGACATAGTTTTCCACTGATTCTAACATTGGCTATCTCCTTTCTGTATCCATCTCCAGATTCATCCTCAATAGAAATAGTATAATGTGCATAGACTACTTTGAGATCCTTCAATGAATAAAACTCAGTGAAATAAGGAAATAAGGAAAGAAAAGCATCATTAAATCAACACATGTAAAGTACTTCAGGTGATGCCCAGCACAAAGTAGGCCCTCCACAATGTTAGTTTGCCTCTTTCTTTTGTTTCTGGAAGACCCATTGTTTGACTTTCCTGTGTGGTACACAATGCTTTATGCAGTTCTCATAACATTTGGCTTAGCATGGATTTTGCAGTGGAAGATATATTAATAGTTTCCTCCTGTGATAATATGTCCACATAATTTGATACCAAAAGAGGTTGTTCTTTAGAGAACGGAAGTCTGCCTCTCTAGAGGGCTGTTAATCTGTGCCTCATATTGTTTGGTTTTGAAGGATCATTTGCTGTAGGCAAATGTAGTATCAAAGAAGTTACACTACAAACACTATGTTTTTCAGTTGGAATTTCTAATCTAATACCAAAACTGAGCTCTAGAGCATGGGGGGGGGGCGGTAGAAAAGAAGCCTGGTTCCGAACAAGGAATTCTTGCTAGGAAGCCCAAATCTTGATGCTTGCCCCAGGACTAACAACCCCAAATATAGGGTTTCATAACAGCTGCAAGAATCTGCACAAGACTAAGAATTTGTTCTGTTCTTGGAGTCTTATTATTCTTCATCTGGTGATGACTCACTTTTAATCACTTCATTACAGATAGAGCTCAATTACAAGGAATAATTTCTTCTCTTTCTCTCTCTCTCATTTTTTTCCCCACTTTATCTAAACTCTGCTGTCAGTTTACTGGACTAGCATTTTTCTCTCACAAGCCTTACCTAACCCTTGCCTCTATATTTTACACCCTCTCTATTTTCTGAAGGAGACCTGGTGGCACAATGGTTAAGTGATTGACTGCTAACTGAAAGTTTGGTCGTTTGAATCCATCAGCTGCTCCACAGGAGAAAGATGTGGCAATCTACTTCTGTAAAGATTTCAGCCTTGCCAACCCTGGTGGCAGTTCTACTTTGTCCTGTACGGTTGTTATGAGTCAGAATTCACTTATGGCTTTGGTAATTTCTGGTAATTTGCTATTTCAGCCCTCACCAACTTCCACTAAACTATTGTACCAGGCACATAATATAGAACTGGCCACTTTCTTATTCCTGTGTGTTGAGCTGCTATTCTTCCTCAGGAACAACTCCAATATCACTTCTCAGTGATGTTTTCTCTTCCTTCTCTTCTTTCTCAGGGCCAATGAGCTCTATCCTCTTTAATCCCATGACACATTGAACATTATAACATGTATTTATAAGAACATACTTATTTACAGGTATGCTTGTCTCCCTCACTGGAGACTCCTTGACAAGGCCTCTGCCATTTGCTTTCCTATGCCTGGCACATAGTGGGTACCCATGAAATATTTATTGAACAGACGTTCAATACATTCTCTTTTGTTATGTGTTAATTTGAAATCAGGAGGGAGCTGATGTCAATGAAAAGGATAAGTATCTATATGTTATTGTATGTTTTAAAACATGGAGAGCCACATATGTTTAAAAAATGTGGTAAAAACAATTAAATTGGTGGTGCTAATGGAACAAACTATCTTGGGGGATGGTGTAATGAAGAAGTGCACTGTCCTTAGATTCATAAACCAGCATTCTAGGCACCGCTTTGTTGTAGAACCTTGCCATAGCACTTGGAGTCTTCAACTTTCCGGGCTTAATTGTCTCACAATACAGAATGGAAAAGCAGAATTAGGTAGATAATCTTACATGAATTCCAGGTTTCTTCAGGCTCTGAAATTCTATCATCTATCATAATGATCTTTAGGGATTGCCTGCCTCTTTAAGAAGCCCCATTTTTCTAGACCCTTGTAAAGGTCCTTGAACATTCTTTGTACCCTAATGATATTTGGGGTCTCTTGGTACTTTTTCTTAGTTTCTTCCTCTGGTGCTTATCTCTCTAGTTCAGTATGCTTTCCTTGAAGCTACAATGTAGTTTGCACATAGTATGGTATTATGTTGCTATTCCATTCTTCCTATAGGGTGGTCTTATTCACCTCTTCATTGCTTGCCTTTGCTTCATTACACTAGCCCCCTGGACAAATCTCAGCCTCTCTCCAACCAGCATTCACCTCCAATTGACTCAGATAGGATTTTAAGATCTCACTGGACTTTACCTTACCTTTGTGTGTGTGTGAAGGCCATACTGCCAAAAGAATCAATTGCCATATCTTCTCTTCTCTTTATTATATGTTCTCAGAACAGCCTCACCTTTCAAGTGATGATAGTAATAACTACTGTTTATTGAATGTTTACTAGGCCTCAGCTATGGTAATAGGTACTGACTTTCATCTCTAATCCTCAGTGTCCCTGCACGGAAGATATTTTATATTAATTTTAGAGATGAAGTGATTCTTGGATTGTTTAAATAACTTGCCAGATTCGTCCAACTCTAAAGACAGTGCTATTTTCACTGCTTCATGCTACATTTCAGCATGTCGGTCTGTATCAAGTTTTGCTGTTATTTTGTGCATGCCAGCTTTTTATTTGTTTCAGAAACAACATTATATTAATCAATAAAGAAAATATTTTACCATACTTTATGACATATCAACCTGATGCTTTTCCTTTATATACTCTTCTACTTTTGGTTTAGGAGCTCTGGTGGTGTAGTGCCTAAGCCATTTGGCTGCTAACCAGAAGGCTGGTGGTTCAAACCCACCAGCC
>NW_006921792.1:1793161-1831034 GCF_000298275.1 Orycteropus afer afer | reverse complement strand
TATATCTGGAATGCCGTTTTTCCAGTTTGTTCCTGGGATAGTGTTACAGGTAGGCCACACCCCTGGGGAAACTCCCCCTAGACTGACCGGCCGCTTAGGACGCAGTCATGTGATCCATCATGGGAACCACCACTCACAAGTGAAGTCCAGCCAAGTTGACACATCTTCAACTATCACAAGTATATACAATATTTATGCCCTTTTTTAGTTTAATGGTACTAGTTTAGCTTTTTAATACCTTTTTATTTGTGAATTTTGAAATATTTACCAGAGACTAGTAAAAGGGGTCTGCTGGTAACTATCATCTAGTTTCAGCAATGATCAACATTTTACCCATGATGTTTCATCTACTCCTCCACTTTTCTCCTTGACAACTTTAAAGAAAGTTTCATGTATCTTTTTAGGTCACTTGCAAATAATTCAGGATAGACTTGTAACTGATAAAGACTTTTTTTTTTTTTTTTTTTAAATTCTAACCACTATGCTGTTATCAAGGAGCTCCAGTGGCTCAGTGCCTAAGGCATTTGACTGCTAACCAGAAGACTGGTGGTTCAAACCCACCAGCTGTTCCGTGGAAGGAAGATGGGGCAATCTACTTCCATAAAGATTTATCACCTCGCAAACCAAATGGGGGTCACTATGAGTCAGAATTGACTCGATGGCAGTGAGATTTTTTTTTATGCTATTATCACATGCATTAAAATTCACAATAATTCCCTAATGTCATGTAATATTCAGTCAATATTTAAATTTCTGTGATTGTCTCAAGGTTGTCTTTTTACATTTGTTTGTTCAAATCAGTATTTAAACATAGTTCATGCATTGCAGATGGTTGTCACATTATCAGACTTTCATTGTTTGTAAACAGTATGCACACACACCACACTAACAGGTGCACAGTTATCACTGCCATCAATTTGTTGAAGAAATCAGGTTGTATGTCCTGTGGAATGTCTCACCTTCCAAAGTTAATTGTTTACTAAAGGTTTCCTTTAACTTACTTCTCTATCCCCTATATTTTCTTTAACTTGTAGTTAGATGTAGAGGGTTTAATTATATTGTGGCTCATTTGAATGGAAAAATACTTTTTAGCATTCTCTCCAATTGGAGGTCAAAGTTAGCATACTTCTGAGAACAGTTGAAGCCTATATGATGTGTTGTTGTTGTTGTTGTTGTTATGTGCCATCGAGTCAGACCTGACTCATAGCGACCCCTCCTTGGGTTTCCGAGGCGGTATCTCTACGGAAATAGATTGCCCCATCTTCCTTCCAAGGATGTGAGTCTTCCTGGGCTTGGGGAAGGCAGAGTTATTCCTCTTCATTCTCTCTAGTCCCAGGAAAGTGTGAAGCATGTGTGGTTCTCCCTTTAGGTCATTAGGCAAAGTCAGATCTCCCACGTCTTGAATAACCTGACCATTCCAACCCATTACATCTTCACTCTATAAGCAAAGCTCTAGCATCACCAGACAAGAGGATACTAAGGTCACTGTGACCCTGCCTACCATGCCTGCAACTGGAAATGCTAGACCAAGTGTTACTACAATTTTCAACTATGTCAGAAGCAGTTATGATTTTGTGTTAATAAAAATATGAGGGGGAGACAATAGCTCATGATAATAGCTTTAGAGAGAAAAGGGCTATTAAGCATTTTTTTAAATTTAACTCTGTGGCATTTGGGATTGAATTCAGGTATCTGATTTTTTTTCTCTTTTATCTTCTTGGACAGACTATAGGGTGGGGACTTCGAATTTTGACTTTGAGCTGTAGGAATACAGAGACTTTCCTCAATCTTTTAGCTCCTTGTTGTTCGCTTGTCTTATTCATTGTCCTCATATGGTGTAGGCATCATCACTGGAAACTTAATCATAGAAACTGAGAACCTGAAAATGGAAGAAAAGATTCAACATTAAAGCATCTAATCCTTTACATCTTGTTTAAAATTATTCTCAGCAACTTGATCTTTGTGAGATTAAGTTTAAGTAATAACTGTTTCTTCCTTCTTTATTGCGTTTGAGAAATGCCTTTGCCATGCATTCATTAGCTGTTACTGAGAGTCTTTGCTACTCGTCTGTTTTCCCCTAATTGTCCCAAGTATGCCTCCTTGGACACAGAGAGCAATTTTTTCTTTTTTCTTTTTAACCTTTAGAATATTTATAGCATTTTAAAATTGACATTCTGATAAACAGTACTCTATTTATAGCATTTATTCTTTAACCATATGATTACTCTTTTGAGAGTTCTCTACTGTGTGTGCAGTAAGTATAAGTAATGTGTGCACAATGATAAACTGCTATAAATGAGAGGGGTGAATAGTACCCTATTTCTTATGGTTTTGAATAAGTCATATAAAGAAAAAAGTGAAGTTGAAAGGAAGATGTTGCTTTAAACTTGAGTTTATCCAAATACATAGTTTTACAAATACTTTTATACATGATTATTTAATATTAAAAGTGTAGTGTTTTATTAGACTAGCCATAAATTTGGCAGTAAAGCATACTTGTAAGTCAGAAATTGATATACATGAATCTGCACTCAATGGAAGGCAACAATATCATAGCTCTTAGCGTCAACCATTGCATTTTAGGGCTAAAAGAGAACCTGGGAAACCATCCTGTTTAAAGCACTGACCTTGTACATGCCAACATCGAAGCTCCCCAGTTTTTCCAGACTACGTGACTACTTAGTTTCTGAGTCTAAGTTATTTTTTTCTGAGATTTGTTAGGTTTAGTCAACATTGAATAGAAAGGGCAAATGTTCACCTCACCAAAACCAAACCCACTGCTATCGAGTCGATTCCAACTCATAGTGCCCCTTTAGGACAGAATAAAACTGTCTCATAGGGTTTCCAAGGTTGTAAATCTTTATAGAAGCAGACTGCCTCATCTTTCTCCTGTGCAGCTAGTAGGAGCCATTAAACTACTAAGTCTATTTTGCTTTTTTTTCTTTTAACCTTTTTTTTTTTTTTTTTTACAGGTTTTTCTTTTTACAATAAATATCATTGGTTTGGTGTTCCACATTGGCTATTATTGAACAAACACTTATAATAGTCCTCCAACTCAATGCTAGCCTACAAGTCCAATTGCTGCCCCATCTGCAATTATAAGAACTAGCTTCACTGTGTTACTTTCTCTGAGTTATCATCGGCATTTAAAAATATGTGTTCATCAGTTCTGGGAAGATAAAAATGATTCAAATAATCAATGAAAATATTGGTAATTATTTACAAGGTCAATGACAAACCTTTTACCCTTCAGACTCTCCAGATGGAAAATATAAATAAAGTAGCACCTAAAATTGAGAATCAGGAGCTCTGGTAGTGTAGTGCCTAAGGCACTTGACTGCTAACCAGAAGGCTGGTGGTTCAAACCCACCAGCCACTCTTCAGAAGGAAGGTTGGGCAATCTACTTCCATAGTGATACTGCCTTGGGAACCCAAGGGGGGTTTGCTATGAGTTGGGTCTGACTCAACTGCACATAACAACAACAACAAAATTGAGAATTAGTTTTTGACTTGAGATCTAGTATGGACATAGCTCTCTGCTAGACAAGGCATGTGTCCCTTCTACTACTTCTCTTCTATGTACTTATCATAGTACATATTGTATTTTCAGTTTATTTAACTCTTGTCTTCTCCTGGAACTCTATCTGTGCAGTCCATGGACACTATTTTCTCTTCATCTTATCATGCCAATTTGCTATATCCTGATTTTTCCCTGTGAATATATACAATTTGTAAGATGGTTACTTGGCATGGCTACCAAGTAGTGTTCAGGCCATATTCATTCCCTTCTATTGCACAGGCAGTTCTGTCTTTTAAGCAAACAAGGGAGTAAATATCTGTATATATGAAAGAAGTTGAAAATAAAAAGGGTTGGCTATCTGATATGAATCAAATGTGCTGTACAGACTAATCCATTATGAGTATATCTGAGACGACATGAATTAATCTTAATCATGTGCATTCTTTAAAATATATCAACAGTTAAAAATTGCATATCTTATTATTAAAAATGATTTTGGAGCTGAGATGTAATCTCCTAAGTGAAAGCATAAAAATAAGAGAAAGATGAGCAGGCAGCCATTTTTCTTGCTAAAAATTGAAATAAATGGAGATCAAGAATGCTAGACATCTTTAAATTAATCAGAAGTCTTATGACATTTCTAATATTTTATTAACAAATTTTGATTTGATTTATTTATTTAAAATAACTAGCAAGGTATCCTCTAAGTGCTGAAATATAAATTACAAACATGAAACCTTGATTTATGATAATGGCAGATAATATGTGGAATACAGAAAGTGATCACAAATTTTGCAACATTCTCTGAGGAGGGTGCATGGAATCATAGAAAAATAGTGAGGAAAGTGCTGCCTGAGGCTGCATTTGTTGATATATAGATGATGGCTGTCTGCCAAGAAATAATACAATCCTGATGATGTGAACTTTCACTTCTATTCCGGACACCTCTGGATTTTAGTGAAATCTGCTTGACAGTTCTGAGTACTTCCACATCTCGATGATGGATCAGAAACATTCAGATTTCTTCAAGGAGAGCATTGGAGCAAAAAAAGAAAAGTATCTGCATAGGTAACTGTTAGTCTCTTTGGTCTCTTGCAGTGATATTTACATTTTTATATTCTTCAAACACCTTTATCCCCCTTGCCTTCTAGACCTTCAATGACATACACTGCAAATTTCCAATTCTGTGTCAATCCAATTTATGCCTTCTCTAGTTTTTCCCTGGGCTGTCCAGCACTACCAGAGAGTAATTACATGGCTATGTAAATTTTTATTTTCCAAAACTTTGTAAATACGGTTTTGTCGACCTCAAGCACATTTTTTCCCTATCTTTTGCATGGTTGCCCCTTCTGATCCTTTAGGTCTCACCTTAAACATCACTCCTCAGAGAATCCTTCTCTTCAGGGTACCTAAGCAGGGCCCCCCTCATTCAGTGCCCTGTTCATTTTTCTTATGGCACTTTGCACTCTATAGTTCTTTATTTTATTCTTTAGTGTTTACTTGATACCTTCTTTGTCACTACAACTAGATTCTTGAGTACAGGAATAATATTTGTTTTGTTACTTCCTGTAATACAGTGCCTCCTGGCACCCACTAGGCACTCAAAAAATATTTCTGTATAAATAATAAACTATAAGATTCATTAGAAACCAAACAAAGAAAACAAAATAAAATTGCCTTAAAAAAATTTTAAAAAAGCAAACCTTTAAATGAATGTGGCCATCCCCAAGAGCTTTTTTCCAGATATCAGGTTGCATATGTTGTTGTTTTGTGCTGTCAAGTCTGACCTAACTAATAGCGACCCCTCCTTGGGTTTTGGAGACAGTATCACTATGGAAGTAGATTGCCCCATCTTCCTTCTCAGGAGTGGCTGGTGGGTTTGAACCGTCAGCCTTCTGGTTAGCAGTCAAATGCCTTAGGCTCTATGTCACCAGAGCTCCTATTGAAAATACCATGGAGCATCTAGTCCTCAAAATGAACACAACATAAAATTAAAAGGTAAGGCATTGTGCCATTACTCAGATATCACTTTTCTTAATATTTTGGTATATTCTCTTCCTGACACATACACATAAACAGACATCACACATATTTCAGGATCAGACTGCAGATATATTTTTGTATCCTATCTTTGTCATTTAACAAATCATAAACATCACCCTATGCTATTAGACTGCTATGAGTAGGAATTGACTTTGAAATTAGCCTTTGAAAGCACTTTTAATGTGTGCAAAATATTTATCACATGAACCAAGTTTAACAATTCCAATTTATTGAATGCTTGTTTGCATTTTTTTTCATCTTACAAAGGACAATGATAATTTTTGGTCATATGAATTTCAGACAGTTTTCATATTTCTGCAGGCCCACCACAAGGAATATTATATAATGTCAAGATTCATGGAATTCCTTTTATATTTTTCAAATTCAAGAATAATGCATTAAAAGTATATTGAAATCTCTCACATTGAAAATGAATGTCTCCCCTGACCTGGTAGACTTACTTTTCTAAGGAAAAAGAAAGTATTTTCAGGTCTCTAGCTTTGACTAGAGCCTATATAACTGAAATTATTAGCAATGTTTCCAGCAACAATGTAAAAAAATGCAACTGCAACTCTGAGCTTTTCATAACTATTCAAAGTTCCAGTGAATCCTCATGAACAATGTTGCTCCTCATTGTCTTTTGATTTGTGGCTAGAGTGGCATTGCTTGGATGTTCCCAGTGTATGTAGTTGACCATTTGTTTTACAGGATTTTTTTTGTACATTCATCACTTATGAGTCAGTTTCATTACTAGATGACAGACACCAGGGAAAAAGTGATGTCTTGATTGTCCCTGCCTTCTAGGGTAGAATCTCTTACAGCCACTGAAAATTCTTCTGAATATCAATGATTGTTCAAAAATGGCAGTCAGGGCCAGTCTGTCTCATTGTTGGTCACTTATTCTCTGAAACTTGGCTTCACAGTCCAAGAGATCTCCTACTTTGATTCCTATCTTGTTTTCTTACTAGGAAAGGTAGTAAGCTGAGTCTTTTTCCTTCAAAGGGTGAGCCTTTTTCATGTGAGTATAATGCATGTGATGCCATCTGGCACAACACTTAGTATGTAGTAGTGTATTGACTCTGAATCTTAGGGCATCTCTAGTTATGCTGTTGGCAACCCAGAGAAGGTTGGTACATGCCAAGTTCAGTGAAGGCTTAACCTCTTCCTGGTTTTGTTTAGCAACTATTCTGACTTGAAGAGGTGAGACCTTTCTGTGGTGCAGTTGTGTGTTCTCAGTGTCTCCCCCTACCCCTCACCCCCTTAAAGAATCTAGGCACCATTTCTTCCTCCTCTTCAGGTCCTGGGTAAAAATATAAACAGTAGAGTAACAATGAATTATCAGTAGGGTTGTTTCCACATGGTGTGCTCATGAAACATCTTTTTACAAGAACTTATCACAGAAAAGCAAAGGCTAACAAAAGATTATAATTATACAGAAAACATGGGTGTTTATTGTTTTTAAATTTTACCTCAGAGGTTGAGGTCTCCTTGAGTGAGTCCAGAGAAAGTTAAAGAGAAATTGTGTTTAGTCATGCCTTGGGAATTGTCCACAGACACACAGTCTATCAATTGTGGCTAAATGCAGAGCTCTTTGCCATGTCAGCATCAAGATATTCTTTGGATTCTAGTCCATAAACATTTAAATGTGGTCACTCTAAACCAATTGTGGCTCTGACTTGTATTTTCTCATTTTCAGTAATGGGACCATTTTTTAAGAGAGCTTGCTGTGTGAACAGGTTGAACAATGTCATGAAAGTGTTTAACAAATTATAGGTGGGCTAATGGGTTCTACTCAGGGCCATGGTAGGTTGGCTAAATTGGAATGAATTGGGACATATTCACCCAGAAGGACCAGTGGGTCCCAGGTATTAAGGAATGGAGATTCCCAAGTCAGAGCTGATTTTTCACCACATAGGTTTCATGTTCTATGTAGACAATTGTATCAAAAATCAAGTAATTCCACCCCATTGAAATGACCTGTTGTCAAATTGGTTACTTAGAGAAACTTGCTCAAAGACACCAAATTTTCCTTCTGCAAAATCATAACACTGAAAACATGAGCAAAGTCTGCCCCACACTTAAAACAGGAAAGGTTCGACATAGTCCCAGATGGATGGGCCTCGTCTATACACTTAACATCTCTAAGAAAAGGTGTTTCACAATTTCCCTTGTGCCTAGTGTTTTCCAGCAAGTATTATGTTTATGACTGCCTGCATTCACCTTTAGGAGGAAGATGAGGATGCAATTTCAGAGCTTTTGCTAAGCTAGGCTGCTTGTAGGGATGTCATTGGTTTTAACAGGCCATTGTGATTTTCAATACTCTTTATAAATAAGCCTCTTGTGAGCTGTACCCATGAGGAAAATGTGAAGATGAGTTAGAGTTAGGTTCTAAATTAAAGAATAGCGTTTCCTTAAATTGGGGTCAAAGTGTTAGCAGAAGCAGTGATGTTTGGAAATTATTGCTGAAATAGCTGGGATTCTTAATGGGAAGTTCAGAAACCTGGAGGTTAAATATATATTGAATATGTATATTGAAGGGGGAAAGAACTGCTCCATCACCTGTCACAAGCAGTTACATGGATCTAATTTCTAATTGAATGATGATGTGCATTGTGTCTCTCCTTCCCTAGACATGGTATTTCTCTTCCAGTTTTCTCCTTGGTATGGTTGTTTCCTAATATAGAGATGTGCTCTTTGTCCTCAATGAACTTGTGTTTTCAGTTTAGGTTGTTCAAGCCAGTGATATAACCAGTCACAACATTTGGCTAATAACTAATGTGTCTGAAGCAAAGCAAAGACAAGTTTACCCAAAAGAAAATACTTTTCTCTTTTTGTCTTACTCTAGAGTGAATTGGGTTGATGACTTGTATTTAAATGTTTTTCACGTACTAGAAGGACTTCCCACCACCTGTCTTTCAGTTTGTTGTACTGTAGTGGCTTGTATGTTATTATGATGCTGGAAGCCATGTCACTGGTATTTTAAGTACTGGCAAGGTCACCCATGATGGATAGATTTCAGCAGAGCTTCCAGACTAAGACAGACTAGGAAGAAAAGTTGGTGATCAGCTTCTGAAAATTATCCAATGAAAACCGTATGTATCACAACAGAACATTGTCCAATAAAGTGCTGGAAGATGAGCCTCCTAGGTTGGAAGACACCCAAAATACACAATATCAACAACAATGGACTCAAGGATATCAACAGTTGTGAAGATGGCACAGGACTTGGCAATGTTTCATTCTGTTGTACGTGGGATGCCATGACTTGGAGCTGACTTGATGGCAACTAACAACATGCATAAGTGCAGCTGTTGGCCTGCATGAAAGATGCTTATTAGGCTCATCCTTGTCCTGCTGGCACCACTGGGCTGTGTGGATCCAAGCCCATGCCTGTGGCCTAACAATCACCATTCTAATTTCCCCAGAGTGACAGTAGCACCAACAGTTTAGGCATGATGCCCTGTTAAGTGATTTATGTCTATAGAAGTATATTAAGACCTCAGTCAGTGGGAAACCTCATTTAACATTTCCCTCTGCTTTCTAGTTTAGAGAAGTTATTTTCTGTTGATTTACTCCATGCTGAGATTGAGGAAAAAATATTAAATTCATTCATATATTTCAATAAATGTTTGTCAAATACTGACTATGTGTCTGGTCCTTTGCTAGGTGGGAGACATAAAATGGTGAAGATACATTTAGTTCTTGCCCTCACAGAACTTAAACTTATGGGGACAGACAATAAATAAGTATCAAACAATGGAATAAAATAATCGGAAATTATGGTAAGTGCTATGAAGGGAACAAATAAGATGTCACTTTGGTACAAGTGGGGATGGAAGGAGTGACTTTTCTCCTCATTCCAATCTGAGACTTTTATTTAGCATCAGCTTCCAATAACTTTTCACAAGAAGGACTTCGGCAGACCTAAAGTTTACCAACCAATGCTCTGTGATATTACAAAAAGCTGTTGGAAGCTGGATAAACTCGGGGAAGTGATTTAACCTCTCTGAGCCAGGTTTCCTTATCTATGGAATATAGACATGTTATATGTCCTAGGGATTGCTGTGAGAATTAGCAAAAATAACTGTATGAAAAGGCAGAAGAGAAAGTGGCCATGGACTTGAGGCAAACAACTAGGTTTCAAATCCTGGCTACTACACTTACTAGTTGCTGCTGTCCCAAGTAAGTTATTTATCCTTTCTGTAACTTATGGAGAGAAGCAGAGAATGAGGATAATAATATGGCTTACTTCATAGGATTGATTTGAGAATGAAATGTATCTCTATATATGTACATGGCTTTGAGTGTAGTGCCTGGTGCATGGTAAGTACACAATCAAGGATAGCTTCTGTCATCATCATATCCTCATCTTCATGATGATGATCATCATCATTATCACCATCATCATCATGTACAGGTTCTAACATCCACATGAACAAATCCTCTTATGTGATATAACTGTGTAGTCAGATCACCCTGGAACAGGCAGAACCCTAGTGTGGGGAACATGAGGAATAGCACGGAGGCAAAGAGAGGAATATGAGCAGCACAGTGCCTATAGACTTTCATGTAAAGGGTTCAGGGATCTCATCTCAAGTCCAATCTCATTTCCCTATCCCTGCTTCACTGGGGAGAATGACCTTGAAGCAGAGAGAACTCCACTCTGAACAGATAGAACAGCTTTGGCTACAGCCCAGCTTTACCACCCAGGCACAGAGGAGAGCCCTCTGATGTCTCCGGAATGATTTAGCTTTATTGCCTATTGTCTGTCTTTCCAAATTGCTTTGAGGATGAATGTTCAAGCCAGAACCCATATAGAGGACACTAGCTTCCAAGTACCTCACGGATGTGGATACTCTCTGCCTTTGTGAAACATCCTTCAAATTGACCATTAATGGAGACTGTATTTTGCACCTTACGAAGAGGAAATTACACTGCATTAGAAGTTCTGCACTCTGGCTTAGGCAGTGAATTAGGTGAGGGATACAGGCTGGGGTGCTTTCCTACTGGGCATAATAACCAATTTATTTTCATTTACATTAATTTCTTTACATCACTGACTGCATGAGGCATTAAACTGTTAAATGTAAGCAATTCCCAATTGCTTGACACAAATAGAAATGTTTAATGAATAATAATAAAAAGGAGCCTATGGATGAAACTAATATGCAAAATTGAAAGAGCATGTTAATCATCCTTTCCCATTGCATCAGGCAGGGCAAACTTGCTTTTCTTCCTTCTTTTGTTCTGTCTCTCTCTTTGTGTCTTTTTCTCTCTCTCCCTCTCTTCATCCCTCCTTCCTTTCTCTAAAGTTTTCTTTTAAAAGGCAAAGCAAATACATTCAAGTGGAACAGAACAGAGTAGGGTGGTATCAGTAGCACAAGTAATGAAATGCATGGTTGTGAAAGCCTTTATTTGGGTGCTTCTACCAAGGTGTGAAAGAAAGTTAAAATCTCACCTTCCTTCACTCAGTTCTAGCCATGGAGCAGTTTGGCTGCTGGTGTGAAAGGGGATTTTAATTTCTGGGTCTCATCTCAGAATCAGTCACATCTACCTTCAGTCTTCCAGGGCCTCGTTGGCCTGTTAGTAGTAAGGGAGTCACCTTAGGAAAAAGAAGGATAGCTCTTTGAGAGAAGTTCATCAACACTTCATGCCAAAACTTCTGGTTCCTTGCAGCTACCGTGAGCAGGAGTGGAATGGTAAATGTTCCATCAAAATCGATGGATCTTTCTCCCCACAGTTTTACTCCCCTCATCTCACTTCACAGTGTGCTGTGGAGAAAAGAGGTTTGTGGTTAAGGGAGACCTAGTTTGGAATATGGGCTCTGTTCTTGATGAACAAATGTGGCTTGGCAAAGTAAGTTTAACCTCCTTGAGCCTCCAATCCCTTATCTACAAAATAGGCAATGAATACCTGTCTTTTGTGGTTATTGCCAAGATTCTGGTTGTAAAACTTCAAACACATAAAAATATATATGGAAGAAAGATTGGAAGGAAAAGTAATAGAATGTCAATGGTTGTTTACTTTTCCTCTCTGTTTTTCACTTTTCAACATTCTCTTATAGGCAAGCATTATCTTCATTAGGAAAACGATGATTTACAAAAGCATATTTTTCCTTTGCTCAGCTCACATAGGTGATGATAATATCTAAGGAATAGTAGCTCCTTTTCCTTTGTCCCATCCAATCTGCTATTCTTTCTTCCTCTTGAAAGGAAAGGAAATAATGAGTATATAGTTTTCTGTTGCTGCTATAACAATTTATCACAACTTTGTTATTGTTATTATGTGCTGTCGAGTTGGACCCGGCTCACAGCGACCCCTCCTTGGGTTTCTGAGGCAGTATCACTACGAAAGTAGATTGCCTCATCTTCCTTCTGAGGAGTGGCTGGTGGGTTTGAACCATCAGCCTTCTGGTTAGAAGTCAAGTGCCTTAGGCACTGCGTTACCAGAGCTCCCACCACAACTTTAGTGGCTTAAAATAACACACATTTATTTTCTTAAAGTTCTGGAGGTCAGTAGTTCAATATGAGTCTTATGAGGCTAAAATCAAGACTTGGGCTAGGCTGATTCTTTCTGGAGATTATGAAAAGAGAGCCTATGTCTTTGCCTTTTTCAGCTTCTCATGCTGTCTATATTCCAGGCTTGTGATTCCTTTCCCTGTCTTTATACCACACCCTTCCAGTCTCTGCTTCTGTCGTCACACTGCTCTTTCCCTTTATAAGGACTTTGGTAATTATATTGGACTCACCCGGATGATGCAGGATCATCTCCTCGTCTCAAGATTCTCAATCACATCTCCAAAGTCTTTTTGCCCAAAAGGTAACATATTTATTCACAGGTACCAGGGATTAGGACATGGAGATCTTTGGGGGACAGTTACTCATCCTTCATATCACATAGGACTTATATATAAAAGGTGAAGGTTTGAACAAAAACTGGGCAAGGAAAAGCAACAACAAATTTCCTGATGATGTGAAATAGCAAATTAAGTGCTTTATTAGTGTTTTCTCTCTGGAATCTCATCTCCTTTGACCTTATTAGACTATCTGTTCAATGCTTACACATAACTTTCCTGAACCAACTGCCCTGCCAAGGCATTTACAAGGTATTTCGGCCTGACATGAACACCAGAACTGATCTGTTCTTAAAAACAAAACAAAACAAAACAAAAAACAGGCAACCACTATACATAACAATGAAAGACTATCAACCCCCTTCTCACAAAATCTCTGTTAGGTAAGAAATTCAGGCTAAAACTATTATTATTGTTCTTTCTTTGAAATATTAATTCTTACTTTTAAAAGACACCAGAAGACTCACCTCAAGGACTGCTCCTTGATGCAAATATAGCCTGTTTTCTCCACTTGGTGCTAAGATGTGCCAAGAATAAATTTTTTAAAAGCAAAAAAGGTTCACATTATTACTTTTTGCTGTAAAAATGCCACAGGTTATTAAACTAACATCAGGAATGGATATAATCAGGTCTCATCTATTATTAATGATGCTCTGCCTTAATGTGATCATTATAGGTATGTGCCCTACACCAAGAAGCTATCATCTAACATAATAACAACCTGAAATAATGAGTTGCCAGCATGATATTTTTCTTTTGTGATGCTATATACCTATAGGGTTGCTTTTCCTTTTCTTATAACAACAACAATAATAATAAACTGTAACATTTTAGATAGAGTCAGGTGTAAGTTTTATTTGTAATAGAGTGGTTACTGCTTAACATCTTTACTGTTAAAATTTGCTGCATAGCCAACACAAAAATGATTTGGAAACTATACTATTGCTATTGTAATGATGATCCCAGAGCCCTAAAAACTCATGTAACTTTCTATGACATTGTGTGTGTATGTATGTGTGTATAAGAATGGGAGAGGTAGAGAGAGAGAGAGGGAGGGAGAGAGAGAGACAGGGAAACAACAGAGATAGTTCTGAGATGATTCTGCTTCTAGGTTGATTTATTAAAAATTAAAAAAAAAAAACCTTTTTTGGGTGAAGATTTACAGAGCAAATTCACTTTCCGTACAGAAGTTCACATATACTTTGTCTCATGTCATTGACCAAAATTTACAATGCAACAGCTCCCCTCCCACTTCCTCCCCACAGTTACCTCTTCCCAGTGTCCATCCCTCCATACACTCCTGCCCCCTGAGCTGTCTCCTTGTGCATAAGCAGCCCTTTTTTCTCCCATGATTGTTCTCTCCAAGGTGTGTATCTACTTGAGGTAAATGTTTAACTCACATGCCTGTATTTTGTTTGGCTGGAAGCCACAGGTGTGGGTTCAATTCCAGACTTGAAGGGCAGCTAGGGGCCACAGTCTCAGTGGTTCCACCGGGCTCTATTGGACCAGCAAATCTGGTCCCCACCTTTTTTTTTTCTCCAAAAGATTTTGAGTTTTGTTCCACATTGTTCTCCCTCTCTATCCAGGATCTCCTACATAGATCCCCTTCCAAGTGGATGACAGTGGTAGCCAGGCACCATCTAGTTCTGGTCTCATAGTTGTATAGGCTGCAGATCGGATGGTGTAGCAGTCACTAGGACTAATTGTTTCCATGAATTTTGGTTTTCTTCATTCTTCTTTGCTCTGGATGAGGAGAGACCCATCATTGCATCTAGATGGCAGCTTGCTAGATTTTAAGATCTCAGTTGCTACTTGCCAAAGTACGAGGTGGAACAATAAAAAAAAAAAAACAACTTTTTTTAATCTCCTCAAATACAAGTCTTTTAACTGAAATCCTTTTCTTTGTCTAGTACATAGATTCAGAATAGACATAAATTAAGCCTTTGTAACCAGAAGCAAGGACAGACCTCATCCTAAGTAGCTTCCTTTCAGGTTATTATAAATAGTTTTGCCAAGACTTGCCCATAAAATCCTATTTAATTCTTAATGGGAGTTGCACTCTACAGGGTATAGTTACCTGGAGACCAAACTTAAGTGCGGGAATGAGTGACTGTGGAAATGATAGAATGAGATCTAAGCATCTGAATACCTGGCCCCAGCAAAATCAGTTGAGAAAAGCTCAAAGTTGGCTGGTTATAACCTTCATCTTCAAACAGTTATTCCACTTCTTTACCATTCCTTCCTTGTACTGCTAGACTCTGTTTTCCTTACTATCTACTGAGTTCAAACTGTGCAATATGACTTTGTCTCCATTGACCTGGTCTCTGAACAGTCTCCAGTGATCTCGCCCTTGAATTTTGCATCAGATTTGACCTCTCTGTAGCTTCTGATGCTGTTGACTAGTTGTTGCTTCTTGAGAGTCTCCACTCCTTTGGCTTCTCTAGAAATAGGCTTTCTGGTTCTTCCCTTCCTTCCTTCTCACTCTGCTGTGCTGGCTTCTTTGATTCTGTTCATCTCTGAAATGTTATTCCCCAATCTCCTCTTCTTGCCTGTTCCATGAACAGATCCCCATTGGTTACTCCCAAGCCTATCTTTCTAGCTCTGACCCTGCTAATGAGATTCAGACTTGAGTTTCCATGTCAGAGTTTAAGAGCATTTCACACACTAGACAAGTCCAGCTTGCACATTGCCTCCTCTGCTCTCCCTGTCATCTTTCCTCACTTATTCTGCCGTTACTACCCCTCTCTGTTAAAGACATTACCGTTCTTCCTTTCCAATTTGAAAACATCTTTGTTCTTGTTTCATCAGGTGACTTATATTTATCCCTTCATACCCAACATTGCCATCATTGACAGCTGCAGTAACCTCTTAACTGGTCTCCTGGTCTGCAAACAAGCCTTCATTCTGCTGTCAGAATTAACCTCTTAAAACACTGATAGAATCAAGCATCATAGTGGTTGCTCAACAAATGTTACATCACTACTTCCCTATCCTCAAATGACTATTTTGTAAATTGAGATGTTTAGACTACATAGCTCTAAAATATTCTCTTGGTCTTCTTTTTTCTGTGTTTGGGGTATCTGTTTGACATCTGCCTGAAAATCTTCTCACTGATGATTCTGGGCTCAGGTTTAAAGAGTGATCCAAAAATTGAAGCCCATTTTTTACTCTAAGACTTTTTCTTTCTACCCACAGATTTAACCATTGTCTGGGCATCTGAAGCTTTAAAATCAGTGGTGTTTAGTATATAAAATACACCCTGCTGACAGCACATTGGACAATTTTCTGTAGGATGGACTATTTGATATGCTTTCTTATCAAATAAAAAAACAACAATAATAAACTGTAACATTTTAGATAGAAACAAGTGTAAGTTTTATTTGTAATATAGTGGTTACTGCTTAACATCTTTACTGGTAAAAAGCTTATTATTATTATTTCTTATTATAAATAAGAGTGTTGAGACAATGAGTCCTAAAGTCCTGTTTCCCAAAACTCTGTGTCTCTTTGGAACCTTGATTAGATGCTGAATTGATGTTTAAAATGATTTATCTCATAAGGTCCCTGAATAGCACAGACTACTAACCTAAAAGTCTGGCAGCTCGAACCCACCCAGCAGTGCTGTGGAAGAAAGGTCTGATGATCTGCTTCTGTGAAGATTACAGCCAAGAAAACCCCGGGAAACGCTTCTACTCTGTAACACATGGGCTCATCATTAGTGAGAATTGACTCCATAGCAGTGGATTTGGTTTTATTTTTTGGTATTTCACAGACTCATATTTCAGATGAGAATGTGTCTCTCAGATCATAGACTGCAGAGACTATAACTGTCCAGTGCCTCAGCTTCTGGTCTCTGCAATTGATCTCTGCATTTTCTCTAAAGCCAAGCATTCCATGGGCTCCTCCCAGCAATGGCCATGTGTAGCAGGGATATCAAGCACGCTCATTCCTGGGAGACACAGGACTCCACTGATGGGACACTTTGGCCCCAACAACTTTGCTGTACTTTTCTTAAAACTACACTGTAATCTTACATGCTTCCACCCAACCTAAGGATTTTAGTTAATAATAATGTGTCAATATTGGTTCATTAGTTGTACTACAGGTATGCAAAATGTCAACACATAGTAGAGACAATATGTTAGGAGGGAGAGGTAAGAGGGGACCTCTGAATTTTCTGCATGATTTTTCTATAAACCTAGAAGTCCTCTGAAAAAGGAGTTTATTTAAATATATATGTCTCCCATGCAGCTTTCCCCTCCTTCCTTCCTTTCCCCTATTCCTTCCTTTCTATCACTCAGGGTCAGACCTGCCTTGCAGTGCTGAAGGCTCTCCCAACCTCTCCCAGCTGCCTCCCTATTTTCTCTCAGAGGCATTTCACCTAGTAAAGTTCATCCATGTGTGGGCATCTACTTCTCAGCTGACTTGAACTTCAGTATGACACCACAGCCCATCTGTGGAACCATAAGAAGTTCACCTTCTCTTTATCCACTGGGAAAAAATGAAACATTTGTTCTGTACATTTGCAACCAGTTCTTTAGATACTTTTGTGTAGAGCAAAGGCATCAGTCTTTCCCTAAATTACAAAAAATACATACATTTGCAGAAGAGCCACATATGTGAGAAAAAGAAAATAAAATTTATCCATAATGACACAACTCTCAAACAACCACAGTTTTCAGGACTTTCCTACACAGACAGGCAACTCTTGCTCTTGTTAACAATAACAACAGTTGATATATATAATGATTTGGTGGAGGGATTGGCAAAGTTTTTCTGTAAAGGTCCAGATCAGCAAATATTTTGTACTTTGTTGGTCATAAAGTCCCTGTTGCAGCTTTTTCATCTCTGCCCTGGTAGCATGAGAGCAGTCATAGACCATATGTAATATGAGTGGGGCTGTATTCCAATAAACCTTTATTTCCAAAAACAGGTCATGGGCTGGATTTGGCCTTTGATCCAGACTCTGTTGACCCTTGATTTAGTGTAAGAAAAGATCTTATTGAAGACCTAATCTGTGGCTGAAGGGGAATTTTCACAGCCAATTTTAAAGGACCCATTGGAGCCTGTAAAACTTAGCCTGGGGACTTTAGCAATGTAGCAACTGGAGTGCAGGGCCTCAGCAGTGCCCTGACAAGAGCACACTGCTGCAGACACAGCTAGTTTACCCCTGCCAGGCAATCCCCGGCCACAGGGAGCACCAGGAATTTGCCACCAAGAAGCTGTTTCTTCCAGGCCTTGGGGCTCCTGTTTGTTTAAACTCTCCCCAAAAGGACAATCCATGACTTAAAGTAGGAAGGAGAATGACTAAGCTGACAGCTAAATTCTGGTCTTTTGCTGTTGTCAAGCATGAGTTAAGTAGGTCCAGTCCTGTCCTAATGTGCTTTTCCCATTTAATTTTGTGGCTGCATAAACTTTCATAGCAAATAATGAGTCAGGGCTGCAGCCCAAATGTTACGGACTCTTTATGTATCTGGAGAGCTTGCAGGGTGAGGCTGAACATTCTAATGGCTGCTTAACCAGGCATGGGCTGGGCCCAGCAAACTTGCTTTGGCTTGAAGAAGGAGTCTGTAGAATGCGAGGGAAACCCACCAGAGAGCTCCTTGGACTCACTATCACCCTCCCCTCTCCCTGGAAGCATTTTTCCCCAAGACTTGACAGCTGTTCCTCCTGGGTCAGAGTGAATTTGTCCCTGTGCTAGAATTCTGACTCTGTCTGTCTTTATTTGAGTATTGAAGGATAAATTCCTACCTCGGAGTCTTGTTTTCAACATCTACGCTGGATACTCCTATTTGTCCATGGAAATGAACATTGACTACCTATTCTCCAGCCCATCTGCTTGGATGGCACTGTGCCTGATTCCTGGCAGGGAGGGCATGTTCCAAGGACTGAGGTTTTAGTGCACTGTGTTCAGAGCAATGGCTGTCAAGAGGAGTGAGGGAGTACACACACTGGGGGAGAAGAGCTGCAGGAAGCCATTTTTTCTTGCATTGTTTTGGACCTCAAGCTCTTGGGCCTTTATATCAGCAGATCCTAGTTACCCCTTTAAACCCTTTCAAAAACCTGGACAGAAGAAATGCATGATTGCTAGGCTGCTTGCAACGCTGAAGGGAGAATGAGTTGAATGAGTGTGGAATGAAAGGTAAATGCTGGAATCTGCTGTCAATGCTCTCTCCAATCACAAATAGCCAGAGAAGTGATCACTCAAGATTTGTATAAGATAATGCAGAGTTAAGTGGAAAAAGCAGATTATAAAATGGTAACGCATATATGTGCATGTGAATCTGTAATAATAGTTTTGGAGGTGGGTGGTGGGATTATAGATGATTCTAATTTTTCATTTTTTATTATCTGCTTTTATATATTTTGCAATAGATATATGAACAATTAGAAGGAAAACAAAACAAAACAAAGACAACCGCAGAATGGTACATGTAAGGCCTAACCTCTGCCTGGGGAAGATTAGCTGTAAATATTAGTCAATTGGTGTTGAGGAAGTTCAGCCTGGGACTTCAGGACACAAAGAACACAGAGAAGGAGAGAACAGACATAGAAGCAGAGGAGATGGTACAGTTATTAGAACAGAGGAGCCTGGAACATAGATTCTGAAAGAGCATGGGCTGAGCAGAGTCAGACCTTTGGAGACTTGACAGCCCCCCATCCCCTAGCTTCCCTGGAAGAGTTGGTTGCTTCCCTTTCTAGCTCCATAGAAATTTTTGGATTGTAGGTGGGATTCATGGATGTGCTCCAAGCCTCCCCCTGGATGGGCTCATGGAGAGAATGAATCCTCTCTCCAGGACTTAGAAGAAAATGTTGATCATGATGGGTGCTCAAAAGCAATCACCTCCTTCCCAAGCCAGAAAATTACTTTTCAAGTATGGAAGTAGCCTGGCAAGAGGTGACCATGAAAAAGGGGGCCATAGTGTTAGGGCTTAGGGTACAAGCGTGGCTGGAGCACCACTGACCACAGATTTACCTACTGAATCAGGGTCCTTTTGGGGGTGGAGCTAGGAAGCTATAATTTTAATAAACACCCCAGGTGATTCTGATGGCCACCTAGGATTGGGGACCATAGGGCTACATGGTTTTCAAAGTCTCTCCCCACTCTAAAATTGGATAAAACCCTATTACCCCTCATAGTCATGGGGCGTCTGTGAAATAGTTCCATGTTTTCCAGGGGTGTAGAAAATGGAATTTCAAGTCTGGCTTACTGTCTAATTACCATAAAAGGAGTCAGAATGGTGAACCAAATTGTACCTATCATATACGATTCTTTTGTTTATTTGTTTTTTATATACCTAAAGGAAAATAGGGAGCTCTGGTGGTGTAGTGCCTAAAGCCTTTGACTGCTAACCAGAAGGCTGGCAGTTCAAATCCACCAGCCACTCCTCAAAAGGAAGACTGGGCAATCTACTTCTGTAGAGATACCGCCTCAGAAACCCAAGGAGGAAGGGGAGGGGTAACTATGAGTTGGAAATGACTAGACAACAGTGAGTTTGGGTTTTTTTTTTTTTTTTTTTTTTGAAAGGGAAATGGAAGTCCCCAAACCACACCTTAAGTTCTTTACTGTATCACTGATATTACCTTGCAGCTTCACTGTTGATTTTATCAGTATAAAATGCAGATCTATGTTCCAAAACCAAAAGCTCACTTACTGTCCTTGAGTCAGATCTGATTCATAGCAACACCTCCTTAGGTTTCTGAGGTGATATCACTATGGAAGTAGATTGCCCAATCTTGCTTCCGAGGAGTGGCTCATAGGTTTGAACCACCAGCCTTCTGGTTAGCAGTCAAATGCCTTAGGCACTATACCACCAGAGCTCCTACTATTTATTTTGCCAAAGAGAGTTCCTGGAAATTATTTTTTAAATATTGCATTCAATTTCCCCCAAATCTTGTATGGTAAATATCGAACTCTCATTTTATAAGAACATGAAGGCATCTATGATGTAAGCAACTTTCCTGAGGTCATATGGTAATATAAATCTGTTTGCATATATGCAATGATATAGAATATTAGAATCTAAAGGAAATCTGACCCAATACTCCATTTTCCTAAGTCATAAATGGACACCAAGAGGTAAGTGTCTGCTAAAAGGGCAAGGAGGCCACATGTTCTGACCTCCTCTAACCCCACAAAAGGAAGACAGAATCACCATCAATAACCCAAGGCCTATTCCTATAAGTCGGAAGGAAGGTTGGGCAATCCTACTTCCGTAGTGATACTGCCTCAGAAACCCAAGGAGGGGTCGCTATGAGTCAGGGCTGACTCGACCGCACATAACAACAACAACAACAACATTCCTATAAGACCAGACATGCTGCATCCCTCCAGCCCTTTCACCAACCGCTCCTCCCAAAGCACCCACCACCTCTCTCCTGGGTTCGATAATTCACTGCAGTGGCCACACAGAACTCACAGATTACGGGGTTTATTAGGGAAGCACCAGGCTACAATTCAAGTTTAGGAAGAACGCTCAGTCTCTCTCTCAGCCCACCATCCCTCAGCCAACAGTCTCTCACATTCTCTCTCCCAGCAGTGCGTGTTCCTCGGTGTCTCATTCAGCAATACATGTTTCTTGTGTTTCTTTCCCAGCAGCGCATGTCTCAGGAGCGCGTGTCTCTTTCAGCAGCATGTCTTCCTCAGCCAGCAATCAGAGAGAGCTCTGTCTCTAGGAGGCCTCCTTTTGAGCCTGGCCGAGTGGCCAAACCAACCAATCATAACATCAGCATTCTAAACACCTGAGAGAGAGTGGGAATCTCCTGCAACATTGTTTAGTGCCATTCTCAACAGAAATACCCCAGGTGGATCAGGAACTCCTCAGTTGCTAATGGCAAATTCCACCTTGGAGTTTACAAAGACTTATGGGTAGAAAAGCCACACTATGTAATTTACCACACCACAGTGTCTAACAGAGGACCCACAGTGGATGGCACTGAGATCAGAAGGTATGTCTCTGGACCCCCATTCTAATGTGCATGTAGAGACTCAAACCAAAACCTACCAAACCCACTGCTGTGGAGTTAGTTCTGACTCATTAAAAAACCAAAAGACCAAACCAAACGCACTACTGTTGAGTAACATAGTGACCCTAATAGGACAGGGTAGAACTGCACCATGGGGTTTCTAAGGCTGTAAATCTTTACAGAAGCAGACTGCCACATCTTTCTCCCACAGAGTGTCTGGTGGGTTCAAACCACTGACATTTTAGTTAACAGACAAGTGGTTAAACACTGTGCCACCAGGGCGCCTTTGTAGAGAGTCAGTTTCTTGAAATTCTTTTGTGTTTCCTCCCAGCTAGACTGTGAGCTTATAATAGATCCCTGTCTTGTACCTCAGCATCCCACTGTGCTTAGGATGAGGGTTGTTGTTGTTAGGTGACAAGTAGTGAGGTCTGACTTTTGGTGACCCTGTGTACAACAGAATTAAATGCTGCCAGGTCCTGCCCCATCCTCACAATCGTTGCTATGTTTGAGCCCATCCTTGGAGCCATTGTGTCAGTCCATCTTGTTGAGGGGCTTCTCCTTTATTGCTCACTCTCTACTTTATCAAGCATGATATCTTCTCTAGGGACCAGTCCCTTCTGACAACATGACCAAAGTACATGAGATGAAGTCTGGCCATTCTCGCTTTTAGGGAGCATTCCAGCTGTACTTCTGCCAAGACAAATTTGTTTGCTTTTCTGGCAATCCATGGTATTTTCAGAATTCTTCACCAACACCACAATTCAAATGCATCAATCTTCTTTGGTCTTCCTTATTTATTGCCCAGCTTTCACATGCATATAAGGCTACTAAAAACAACATGGCTTGGGTCAGGTGTACCTTAATCTTCAAAATAACATCTTTGTTCTTTAACACTTTAGAGGTTTTTTTTTTTTTTTTTTTTTTTTAGCAGATTTTCCCAATGCAATATAGTTGACCTGACCTGACTAGTTGGCAAATACAATGTTTGGTTTCTTGACTGCTGCTTCCATGGGTGTTGATTGTGGATCTAAGTAAAATGAAATCCCTTACAACCTCAATCTTTTCTCCTTTCATCATGATGTTGCTTATTTGTCCATTTGTGAGGATTTTTGTTTTCTTCATGTTGAGGTATAATCCATTCTGAAGACTTTAGTCTTTGATCTTCACCAGCAAGTGCTTCAAGTCATCTTCACTTTCAGCAAGCAAGGTTATGTCATCTACATATTGCAGTTTGTTAACGAGTCTTCCTCCAATCCCGATGCTGCTTTCTTCTTCATGTAGTCCAGTTTCTTGGACTACTTGCTCAGCATACAGATTGAGTAAATATGGTGAAAGCATACAACCTTGACACACACTCTTCTTGATTTTAAACCATTCAGTATCCCCTTTTTCTGTTCGAATGACAGCTTCTTGCTCTATGTAGCACAATTAAGTGCTCATGAGCACAATTAAGTGTTCTGGAATTCCCATTCTTTGCAATGTTATGTTTGTTATGCTCCACACAGGATGAGGGTAAGCTCATAATAAGTGGCACCCAAGTGAGTGGAAGAGCAGTGCAGATGAGAGGGAGAAACATTTGACCTGCAGGAAGATCTCTTCAAACAATGTAATATAGTTTGTATCTGTGAATGCAAGTAGGAAGAGTTGTTCCTGTTAATTATCCATGTAGTGGAAAAGAGTATATGGGATTTAGAGCCAAAAGGCTTGGGTTTTAATCCCAATCCACTGTTATAACTTTGAGACCTTGGGAAAATTGTGAAACCCTCTTAACCTCTGTTTCTTCATCTTAAAAAGGACAGAGTAATACCTACTTCAAATGGTTATTAGAAGTAGAAATTACGCCACAGAGAGCCTGGAAGATACTGGGCACAACAGGTTTCAGATCTCTTCTAACATGTCCCCTAGGAAGAAGTACCCCAATCTTCAGCAGGAGGCAGAGTCAACAATCACAGGTGGCACATTGCTGATTAGCAACTGGAGTGACTGGAGGTTGAATTTAGGGTCAACCTTTTGAACCAGAAAATACATCTTTTTGTATCAAGAAAAGGGTCCAGTAGGTATAATTATTACTTTTCTTTCTGAATCCTATCAGAGAACCTGAAGCCATTTCTTCAGAGACAGAACTCCATCCATGTTGCAACAGGTGGGAAACAGCTTCATAATTTTCAGATTAGCAGACTTTCTCTGCTAATGTCTCACTAATTATCATGTAGACTTAGCATTGAAGCATAATTATTATCAGTTAATTAGACCTTAAAATGTATCTTTGATAACACCTCTGGCATTTAATTATGTAACTGGTAACTTATGAATGTTACTAAGGGGATATATGACTATAGTAAAGTATAATTAGATTCCATTTTTGTTTCTTAATATCATATTGATTGCAATAATAGTTTTGTAGTTTTTATAGCTTATATGGAAGTGGTTACATTAAATTGACAGTCTATAAAACAAATGCAGATTTTAGAAAATAATTTTAAAAGCATGTTAAAAAGACAGAGGCTGTGGGAAAAGGAAAAGTAGATGATCATTCTTCATGTCATTTAACAAAAGTGCACAATAAATAAATTGCCTATTTTCAAGGCCACTTTTTTGCCATAAAGCAAATAACATTCAAGAACGTAAGTCATAAAAAATTAATTTTTAATGTTAGAAAACAGAAAAAAATCTACCCAACTATTTCCAATATTATGAAAGTAATAAGTATGTTCCTCCAAATGTTCTGTGCACATAAACTCATGTTTTAAATGTGATGTGGATAGTTAATGGGAGCTCTGGTAGCAATTTCCAAAAAAAAAAAAAAAAACATTAAAAACCCTGCAGAATACAGTCTTACTTGGACGCCATGAGTCAGCGGTGACTGGTGTCTACATTGAGGAAATCTTGCAAGGTAAGTTGTCACCTTCCATTTTACAAGTGAGAACACTAAGGCACCAAGGGCTTAAGCACTTTGCCTGAGGTCACAGGTACTATATACTTCTGTTTGTATATATACAATACCATATGAGAATAAGTTTTTACAAAATGAATAATCCCTTAAAAATGGTGTAATTAATTTCCTAACTTTGTAGCAGACTTAGAGGTCAGCTAGAAATCAGGTTGTCTAGATTCTAAGCTCATTGATGTCAACACTCTGTCCCTCTTATTTAAAGTTGTTTATCTGTCTTAGTTACCTAGTACAGCCATAACAAAATATACTACAGGTGGGTGGCTTAAAAGAATAAGAATTGTTTCTTTCACAGTTTAGGAGGCTATATGTCTGAATTCAGGGCATGGATCTAGGGAGTAGTCCTTCTTTGTCTATTTTGGTGGAAATTATCAAACAATATCATTAATATCTCATGCAAATAAAATTTTGCTGAAGATAATTCAAAAACAGTTGCCGCAGTACATTGACAGGATATTGACAGGGAACTACCAGAAATTCAAGCCAGATTCAGAAGAAGGCATGAAATAAGGGATATCATTGCTGATGTCAGATGGATCTTAGCTGAAAGCAAAGAATACCACAAAGTTGCTTATCTGTGTTTTAGGGACTATGCAAAGGCATTTGGTTGTGTGGATCTTAGCAAATTGTGGACATTGAGAAAAATTGGAGAAAAAATGGCTTAAAATCAGAAAGGTGTGCATCAGGGTTATATCCTCTCACCATACTTATTCAGTCTGTATGCTGAGCAAATAATCCTAGAAGCTGGACTATGATATGAAGAAGCACATGGCATCAAGATTGGAGGAAGACTCATTAACAACCTATGATATGCAGATGACATAACTTTGCTTGCTGAAAATGAAGATAACTTGAAGCACTTACTGATGAAGATCAAAGACCACAGTTTCAGTATAGATTATACCTTAAGTAAAGAAAACAAAACTCCTCACAATTGGACGGATAAGCAACATCGTGATAAGTGGAGAAAAGAGTGAAGTCATCAGGGACTTCAATTCCAGTTTGATCCACAATAATACCCACGGAAGCAGTAGCCAAGAAATCAGATCACGTAGTGTACTTGGCAAATCTGCTGCAAAAGACCTCTAAAATTGTTGAAAAGCATAGAGTCACTTTGAAGACTAAGGTGAGCCTGACCCAAGCCATGATATTTTCAGTTGACTCCTATGCAATATGAAAGCTGGACAATAAATAAGGAAAACCAGAGAAGAATTGATGCATTTGAATTGTAATTTTGATGAATAGTACTGAAAATACCATTGACTTCCAGAAAAATGAACAAATCTGTCTTGGAAGAAGTACAGCTAGAATGCTCCTTAGAAGCAAGGATATCCAGATTTTGTCACACATACTTTGGTCATGTTGTCAGTAAAGACCAGTCCGTGGAGAAAGATATCATGGTGGATAAAGTAGAGGGTCAGCAAAAAAGGCGAAGACCCTCAGTGAGATGGATTGACACAGTGGCTTTAACTATGGGCTCAAGCATAGCAAATATTGTGAGGATGGCACAAAACCAGGCAATGTTTCATTTTGTTGTACATAGGGTCATTATGGTGGTGTAGTGCCTAAGAGGTTTGACTGGTAACCTGAAGGCTGGCAGTTCACACCCACCAGCCACTCTTCAAAATGAAGGTTAGACAATCTACTTCTGTGGTGATACTGCCTTGGAAACCCAAGGAGGGGTCGCTATGAGCTGGATCAGACTTGACAGCAGTGGGGAGGGTGAGTTGGAGCTGACCTGACAGCACCTAACTACAACAGTAGCCAGCAATCCTTGAAATTCCTCAGCTTGTGGACATATGTGCCATGTGTGCCTGTCTTCAAATGGCATCTTCCCCATGGGTATGTTTCTCTGTTTATTCTGCTCTTTTGTAACTCAAAAGTGATTAGGTTTAGGACCCACCTGACTTGGATATGATCTCATTAACATAACAAAGAAAATCCTATCTCCCAATGGGATCATACCCACAAATAGAGGCTCCAGGACTGTAATACATATTTTGGAGTGGATACAATTCAACCCATATCAACATCTTAACATCATTCACAAATCATTATATGGTAATTCACACATGAAAAAACAAAAACCATACACTTTGCTCTCCAGTTGATTCCAAATCAAAGTCACTGTATGGGACAGAGTAGAACCGCCTCATAGGGTTTTTCAAGGCTGTAATCTTTATGGAGCTGCTTGGTGGGTTCCAACTGCCAAACTTTTGGTTAGCATCCAAATGCTTTAATCACTGCATCACCTTTTGTTCACCCACACTAAGTGTTTAATGAATATTCATTGCCTATTGAGTAAGTGAGCCTTGGGGAAGATTTAAGAAACTGTGCTTTAGGTGCTTTCTCTCTGAAATGGAAACGATGAAACACACTTAAGAAAACAAGTCAAGATTTTGATGTGGAAAGGGTACTTTGAGACCAGTGAGCTGGTGGACACTTGACCAGGGAGGACACTGGGTGTACAAGGAAATCAGGTACAGAAGAGGGAAGGGAACTGGCAGCAAGGTCAGGTGTGAAAATAAGCTGTGGGAAACACACTTAGATTTGAATTTATACAACTACCTGAAGACAGATAGCTGCATTGATTTATATAGCTTTAATACCATGTCCTGATTTGTATAAAAAGGTGATAAATTAGCTTGAATTTTAGGCACTATTTGAAATTTAAAACAGATGAAGAAGCTCGTTGCTCAAAGCCAGGAAGAATGAAAGAAATAATTGTCTAAAACCACAAAAGTATGATGCATCAGCCATTAGCTGAAAGTTTTTGTAAATACAATTCTCATTTTTCAATTCAGATTAAAGAAGAAGATATTAACAACATATTTTTGATAATTTACCTTTGCCGTTCACAGAATAACAACTATCCTGATATCTTCTTCCACTTGTTAAATTGCTGTTCACCGGTTATAGATTTTCTAACACTTTTCCTTTTATAAAGTCAGTTTTCTTATAAAAATTCAAGAACTTTGATATGAATATATGTATCAGTTTATTTATGTTTTTTCCCATAAAGTGAGTGGTTCTTGTATAGAAGGAAATCTATGGGAATTAAGATACCTGCTCAGAGAACTGTATCATAGGTTGCAGGGTTTAATGGGAATGAAAGTTAGTTGGGTCAAGAAAGGGAGGTTAACTCTGTGATCTTGGGCAGGTTATTTAACAGTTCTGAGACTATACTCTCATTAATAAAATGGAACAATTAATACCTTCAACGCAGGGTTGTTTGTTAGGATAAAAAAAAAATTGTACATGCCACTTGGTTGGTGCTTGGCAGTTAGAATCCATCAGAAGAGCCTCGGAAGACAGGCCTAGAAATCTGCATTCAAAAAGTCACAGTCTTGAGACTCATGGAGTTGCCATGAGTTGGGATGGACTCAATGGAAACCACCACCAATAAGACTTTTCCCCTTATGATTGGAAGGAGGTGGCACGCAAAGTGTAATGCCACTGGAAAGGGAAACAGGTCAATTAACCAAGGAGAAGCCCAAAGGTTGAAGTAAAATCAGGGAAAAAAGACCTTGTTTAACTCACAGAGGTCGTACATGTGCTTTGGGGAAAGAGTGCTTACCTGAAGCACCTTAAGTGTGTGTCTGGGGAGGAACCGAGTGATATTGAGCAAAAGAGATCAGAGACAGGAGACCTGAGTCCTAGCCCCACTTCTTCTAAAGCTTATGTGACCTTGGGAGTTACTTAAATGTAAAGGAAGGAGATTGGATGTATTTTTCAGATTCTTTCCAGATATATGACAATGGAGGCGTTTTAAGGAAAGTCCTGGAAACAGGATGAGTGGGGTTTGGAGTGAGACACAAAGGCAGATCTTATTTTTGACCTCAATCTTTTGAGGCTGTTTTTTTTTCTGTAAATAGTATAAACCAAAAAAACCCCCAAACACACTGCCATCGAGTTGGACCCGACTCATAGAGACCCCTCCTTGGGTTTCTGAGGCGGTATCACTATGGAAATAGATTGCCCAACCTTCCTTTCGAGGGTGGCTGGTGGGTTTGAACCGCTAGCCTTCTGGTTAGTAGTCATATACCTTAGGCACTACTCCACCAGAGCGTAGTTTGTATTGTGGAGGGGTTATTGAGAAGAATACATGAAGTAGTAGATGAAAGATGCCTCACACAGTGTGTAAGTTTTCATTCCCTTCTCCTTTCCTTCCTCTCAGCCACATTATAAGCATTTTAATGTCAAGGTCCACATCTTTGGCTTTTCAGTCATGGTTGTATAGACTTGGGATTTCAATATGTGTTTTCTGATAATGAAGATCGTCTCTGTTTCTGAAAGGTGTTGCTTGCCCAGAGAGAGCTCTCTTCTAGCCTTTTATGGGACTTCATCTTCCTGCTTACCTGTTAACAACATTTCTTTCACCTTGGAAGGAAGGTTGGGCAATCTACTTCCGTAGTGATACTGCCTTGGCAACCCAACCTGCTATGAGTCGGGGCCGACTCGACGGCACAAAACAACAACAACAACAACAACAACAACAACAACAACAACAACAGGTAATCCTGGAGATCTGTAGAAGGTCATATATTACCTGAAAGAAGTAAGAGGGTTCTGGGTGTTTTTGTGTGGATTTTTTTTCTATTGTGGTTAATATATATGTAACAAATCATTTGCCATTTCAACATTCTTCACATGTGCAATTAAAGACATTAGTTTTGTTTCTCATTGAAAGGAGCTGTGGTGGTGCAGTCATTAAGTTCCTGGCTCCTAACTGAAAGGAAATAGATTGCCCACTCTTCCTTCTGAGGAGTGGCTGGTGGGTTTGAACTGCCAGCCTTCTGGTTAGCAGTCAAATGCTTTAGGCACTACGCCACCAGAGCACCTAACTGAAAGGCTGATGGTTCAAAATTACCAACTGCTCCAGAGAAGAAACATGTTTCAGTGTGCTTCCACAAAGATTTACAGCCTTGGAAATCCTAGGAAGCAGTTCTACACTGTCCTATAGTGTCCTTATGAGTTGGAGTTGACTCAACAGCAATGTCATGTGTGTAGATATTTTTACCAGAGTGGTTCAAATTAAGTAGTTGCCCGGGAAAAGACAAAAGAATTTAGGAAGAGAAGCAGGAGAGTGTAGTAGTAGGCTAAGAGTTAACTTTTGTTGTTGTTGTTGTTATTTGCCATCGAGTACTAGACTTGGGTTTAAATATGACCTCACTATTTCTTAGTTCTGTCCCATTTGACCTCTCTGAGACTCAGTTTCCTTATCTGTAAAATGAGACCTGCTAACAAGGCCAACCTTATCGTGTTAATGGAGGGATTGAATGGGATGGTATTTGTGATGCACTTTCCACAATACTTTGGGAATAAGTGCTTAATAAACAGAGATAAAGGATCTTTAAGATCATTTCAGACCCAACAGATATTTGTATGCGAAGAAGGTGAGGCTCAGGAGAATTAAGTAACGCATCTAAGCTGCTTCACCAAAAGGAAAACAGGCCCTTGCTCGCCTGATCGCAAATCCAAAACACTTTCCATATTGCTATCTTTCAGAAGTTACTAAGAATCATTAAGAAGTTATGAATCATTGTAATACATTCCCTAACTCACTTACTATATTTATTAACTAAGTAAGCCATATTTATGAGGATTTTTTCTATCCACAGTGCTTATTTTCTGGAAATCCTAAGTAATAAATAAATAAAGAAAACTGCTTTAGATAGTAGTTAAGAATGTATCAAGACAGAAAAAACAGAATTAGATCATATTACCATAATTTTCCTCTTAGAAAAATCTGACTGCTGCCCCCTAGTGCTTGTGGTATGTAATTACACTGCAAGGAAGTTCTGTCTCATGTCTAGTTTTGAGTCAAATGTTGATAGAAATTAAACAAGCATCCTCCCAAATCAAACATCCAGGCACATTATCTGGATAAGATACGTGAATTTGCAATCTAGAGGCCAATGAAACACACAAATGAGTAGCAGAAGGAGTTCACCTTTTAATAGAAAGTAATCCATTTCTGAGAAACCATCACAGGCAATTTGGCACAATTGAATTTTGTCTTTAACCTTTTACTGTGATTTATGTGATTAGGCCACTGGAGGAAGTGGTTTTCAGCAGCATGATCAAAACACTTTGAGGAAACAATTTCTGTTTTCAAGCACCTTGCATGCATTTTTTTTTTTTTTTTGTTGTTGTTGTTCAAGTGTTTCTCCTTTCTTATCAAAAAGAGAGCCAGGAAATGGGAGAAATATTGACTTTTAAACATTGTCTTAGATAAGAAATGAAAGATCATGGCAGAGTCAAGGTCATGGTTCGGTTTTTTAGAAGACTTGTGTGACATGGCTTCTTGCCTGATAAATAAAAGGACTGTCTTTATACTAATTCAGCATTTCCTAGATTGGGGAATTTCACCCATTAGGAAATTCCTTATGTGTGTAGAAACTTTACCATATTGTCTAACCCAGATTAGTTCAAATTAAGTAGTTATTTCCTGGGAAAGACAGAGGCATTCAGCAAGAAAATAATAAAGTATAGTTGTGAGCTAAGAGTGAACCAGACTTAGGTTTAATTATGACCCCACCACTCCCAAAGACGGTCACTTAAGTTAGAATTGACTCCATGGCAGTGAGTCTTTTTTCAGTATTCCTGAGATCAGGCATTTGTGTTTATTTATTTCTAAAGCTAGGGTGACTCACACATTTTAAATTTCAGCAAGCTAGGACTTAAGAACAAACAACACAACTACTATCTATTGTTGTTGTTGTTGTTGTTATTTGCCATCAAGTTGGATCCGACTCATAGCGACCCCTCCTTGGGTTTTCGAGGCAGTATCACTATGGAAGTAGATTGCCCAACCTTCTGGAACTCATTTTATAGAAGAAAGGACAAATCATTACCAGAAAAATAGGAAGGACATAATTTTTTTAACAGGCAGCTTTATCCTAGAAAATACAGTTGTTGCACTAGTATTTATTTTTCTCATTTTTTGGGAGGCAAAATTGGGTCATGGAACAGGTTTAGATCTCACTAGTCAAATGACCTGATCACATCCAGTTTAGACCAATTCTAGGCCAAAAATATTTGAGTCTACTCCCCCCCAGAAAAAATAATGTTGTTTTGTTATCTAATTTTCAAATGCTTACTTTATTTTGTTTTCAATTTTTAAAATTGTGATTTGGAGGAAAGTTTACAGAGCAAATTATTTTTGCATTCAATAATTCATACATATTTTGATTCATGACATTGATTGCAATCCCCACAATGTAACAGCATCGAGTCTACTTCTGTATTTGCCACTGTGCCTCAAATTATGTTCAGAAGTTCCCAAATAGTCTTCAGAATCAATCAATTTTGTAGATATTGCACATTTTAGGAGTAGGGTGGAGTCTTATAAGAATTTAGCTAAGAGTAATGAGATCTGAAAACCTCAAGATTCTGAATCGTCTTTCTGAACTTGGCCTGATCTTTGCCATGGTTCTTGGAAAAAGAATCTTGTGCCACTGTCCCACAGTACTTTACATCTCAGCAGAAAGAAAGAGACAGTATTTTCTTTCTGGAGAGAGTAGGTTGTGGATGACCTATCTGAGTTCACTGGCTCACTGAACAGTGATTAACATTTAAAATGTATGCAAACTAGACTCCTAATTAAAGTCCAATAATGTAAGACTTTGAACCTATTCACTGCCTTCAGAAATAATCACAGATGCTGGCTGCTTATCATGAAAAAATCATTATGGTAAATGACCAACTCTGCAACTTCTCCTTTCCATCAATTGCAAAAGCGATTCTCTGTTGCAGAGGTTTGCAAATGGTGCATGTTGCAGAGTCAAATGTCTCATGGTACCTGTTATTGTTATGCAAACTATCTTGGTTATAGGAAGAATAAAATTTATGGAGCTCCCATCATATGTGAAATTCAGGAGGGTGGACGCTGGTATTGATCTCTGGGGTCATCAAGAACTCTTAATGGCAGTTTGGACATGGCAATGATAAAGGGTGAATCACCCTTCATCCCACTCCCTTGCTTTGCTCTTTGTGGGAGAGCGGATATAAGACACAGAGAGGTAATTGGAGAAGAGTAAGGAAATCCAAAAGAAGTTGGAGGATGGAAATATTCAGGAACTAATTATTAATTGCAGATTGAAGAACAAAAGTCAATTTATCTGCCAAAGTTAGAGAGTGAATCCAGGTAAGAATTGAAGACTCCAGCCTCAGTGATGAAAAATGGAAACTGACATTTTTTATGCACTTGCTATGTGCCAAATACTGTAGTAGGTATGTTACCCATTTTCTTTTTCAATCTATATAATTTCCTCACTTACTGTCTCATTATCCAACATTTCACGTTTATGGCAATAGTAGAAAATCTACTATCTGACTATTTTCTGCATTAACAATGTACATCTGGCAGTAATAAATGCCGAGGTACAAGATGAAAGTAATGCTGGCTGTGACCTTGGCTGGGCCATAATTCTCAGTGGTTTGGTAATTATGTAATGATGAAATTTGGCAGTTATATAATGATGTAGCCATCTTCCAGTTTGTGATCTGATGTGGTCATCTTCCGTTTTTGCATAATGTAGATTTTTGCATAATGACTTGATCTTTGGAACCTAACCATGTTGATAAGTGAGGAGTGGGTGTATTAATTTGCAGTTGAAAAATCTATACTTCAAAGAGGTTGGTTGAATAAGGTTCTAATGTATCATATCTAAACTTCATCTCTAGGTCTATCTGATTCAAAAGCTGATGGCCTTTCTTATCTCCAAGCCGATTCTCAAAACTATTCAAACATGTACCTTCAGAAATGAAGTTCCAGGAAGCATAATTTCACATCTGTGATTTCACTCTTATTCACCTGGATTTCATTGCCACAGAGACAACATGGCTACAACGACTATTTGTTGTAGAAGTAGCTGCTGACTTGACTAGTGCACCATGGTCCTGGTATGGAATGCACTAGAATGGATGGCTTCAGAAAGGGCTCTGCAATGCTTTTCAGTGTGGATCATCAAGATCTCCCACCACAGTCTTTGCTGTAAGTAATTCAATGTTTACTTGCTCTAAGCAAATATTGAAATGTAGTCAGTAAATGAAATTCTTTTCACCTTTGGGAAATCATTCATTTAATGAAGACATTTAAAGAGCCTTTGAAGGACTGATTTATGAAGACAAAAATTGATTATGAGCTATAAGGTAATAATTTTTTTCCTTCTACTATTTGTCCCTCAGTCTGGTCTGGCAGGCTTATTTGAAATATTTGTGAGGGCCAGGGCAAGAATATCAACAGAGGTCTAGATACTGTACATGTAAATATTTAAACTTATAAACCAAACTATTAAATGTGACCTACCTCCAATTTTAGGAATATGCCTTTGTTCAAGTTTAGACTTCTTGGACTCCTTGGAGCTCCATTCTGAAATGTGAAGGCACATCCTGGAATACAGCCTTTATTCCTAGTCTTCTCATATTCCTGCATGGAAAGGGACTTCAGAAGCATACTTAGCACAGCCTTGGCTGTACATCCAAGCTCCATCCAGAACCTCCATAAATACCTCCTTTCTATACATATGCCAAGCCTAGGGCTGTGACCATTGTGGTTCAATCTATAGTTGGGAGGATGAATGTACACAGACAAAAACACACTGGTTCTAGAAACAGTTTTGAGGCAATTTGGACAGTAGATTCTGTACTCTTTGGACCTTGAGGAGTGTCTAGGATAGGTGGGTTCTAGGTTCTGGGTGGGTGTATCCCCCTGGCCCATAACTTGTCAGCTCATGGGAAGGGTTGTAGCTGACGGAGGGCTACAGAGTGGTGCCTTTTAAATCATGAAGCCCAGGGCAGTGCCCTGTTTGTGGGCCTGAGGGTGATACTGTTGTCCATGGTATATAGAATAGGAAACAGCCAGTAAGTGGGAGATGGAAGTCTGGTCTCGTCCATTGTAGTTTGTTGATAGGGTAAATATTCTTCAATATTAAAACAAATTTGTATGTATTTTTATAGTACTTATTCTTGAATATTAAAAATATCGTATATATTTTTATTGTATTCATGCCATTATAATGGTAATTTCAGAGGTAAGTTGACATCACTCACAATCCCACCTTTTAACAGTAGCTTTTCGATTTTCTATGCATAGTGCCTAAGGCACTTGACTGCTTACCAGAAGGCTGGCGGTTCAAACCCACCAGCCACTCCTTGGAAGGAAGGTTGGGCAATCCTACTACTGTAGTGATACTGCCTCGGAAACCCAAAGAGGGGTCGCTATGAGTCGGGGCCGACTTGACAGCACATAACAACAACAACAACATGTTCCCTTTGTGTGTTTGTGCATGTTGTTGTTGTTGTTGTTATGTGCTGTCGAGTCAGACCTGACTCATAGCGACCCCTTCTTGGGTTTCCAAGGCAGTATCACTACGGAAGTAGATTGCCCCATCTTCCTTCCAGGGAGTGGCTGGCGGGTTTGAACCACCAGCCTTTTGGTTAGCAGTCAAGTGCCTTAGTCACTATGCTACCAGAGCTCCCATGTTTGTGCATACACACACATAAATTTTTAAATTAAACATTATATTCTGAGATAAATGTAGATTCACATGCAGTTGTAAGAACACACATAATTTTTAGACACGCATGTATAATTTACTTTATTTCAATGATGAAAATACATAAATGTTTTCTTATTACAAAAACAATGTGTGTTCCATCGATGAACTAGGAAGTGCATGTGCACACACACACAAACCTCACAAATTGCCTGTGGTTTCTCCTCTGTGTAATTTCACAGAGACATTGCTCTTTGTTGCTTCTAGCTCTCCTTATAGTGATGGTATCTTTCTGGATGGCATAATCTAAGTAAAATAAGTTTTCTGTTATGGAGGTAAGAGTGAATGTATGGTTCCTGACTGTCTCTTGCTATTTTTCTCCATCTTCCCTTTGCTTATCTTTTAGTCATTGACTGCTCTATCCAGGACAAAAGAGGAAAAAGTTTGCTTCTTTCTTAGTTTAGTCTTCTATCTTGGAAGCTAATACTATAATGAATTAGTTGCTGTCAAGTCAGTCCCAGCCCATGGAGATACCATGTATATCAAAGTAGAACTATGCTCCATAGGATTTTCACTGGCTGATGTTCTAGATGTAGATTGCCAGGACTTTCTTACGAGGTTCCTCTGGGTAGGTTTAAACCTCAGACCTTTCAATTAGCAGCTGAGCACATTAACCATTTGTACTACCCAAAGGCTTCTAATACGATGATATGAGCATTAATATAAATCAAATAACTCTCTAAGATAGATGAAAAAATAGGTCCCAAAATGTGGAAGGAGGAGGGGTAGCAAGATGTGTGGGGGAGGGAAGGCTGTTACTTAATAACTTATAAATACCATACAGTTAAGTAGTAGATGACCAGTCCTCTTGATCCCACTTTTTTAAAATAAAAGGTTTGATATCAGATTGTTTATAAAATGATCATATGACAATATTTTCTACTTCTCTTCCATAAAACAATTATAGAATGGTTATTAAACTTTATGTACAAATCATTCACTGTAGCATTATTTGTATTAGTAAAATATGGAAATAAACATGCAACAATAGAAGAATAAACTATTAAGTAACTCGTGGAATATGCAACCACTAAAATATTTAGGAAGTTTTTATGTAATTTTGGAAAAAGTTTATGTTATTATGGTGTGTAAATAAAAAGCAAGACACAAATTTGTATATGCAGTAAAATTATCTAAAATCCAAAACAACTTGGTGTAGAAAAGAAATGGAGAGAAATACTTTAAAATGTTTGACAGTGGTTTCCTTTAGGTAATGAGAATTTTTTCCTCTTCTTTTTACTTTTCCATATTTTCCAAATATATGTCTTCTAATTTCCTATAGTGTATTTATAAATACTTCTTTAATAGAAAACATGAGATTTATTTTTTTAAAAAGGGAAACCTGGAAGAACTACATGAATGCTGTCAAATTTAAATGATTTAAAAAGTATTTAATTTGACTATAGATTATAGTCTATAGTTAATAAATATCTATATTCAATAAATATCATACTGAGGAAATGAATTTTTTTTTTTAGTATTAACTGAGTTATCTGGTCTTTGTTTCTTCCTACATTCCTATTTGTTCATTAATTTCCTTTTTGTAACTAGTCACAGGACGGCCGGTCTATGGTAGTCTAGTTGGTGCATGGCTAAAGTTATTTGGTAAAATGGATAGGATCCCAGACTGTAGAACCACACTTTCTGACATCAGTTTTCAACTCTGCCACTACCCACCTGGGTGACTGGGGTAGGCTGAAAAATGGCCTCCAAGATAATCACATTCTAAATGCTAGAATCTGCAAAGGTTTCTTTGTATGGAAAAAACATGTTTGCACATGTAATTTAAATTAAGGATTCTGAGATGGTGAAATTATCCTGAATGAGCCCTAAATGCAATCACATATATCCTTATCAGGGATTATATACAAGAGAGAGAGTAAAAAGGGGAGATTTGACACACAGAGATGAGAAGCCAGTGTGAAAATGGGTGATTATAGTGGGAAATTAGAATGATGCAGCTATAAACCAAGGAATGCCAGCAGAGACATATCTGAAGTATGGCAGATATGGCATGTGCTCTGGGTGGCACTTAAGGGGGGCGCCACTGAGCAGTTTATTAACTATCCTGGCTTCCATCATCAGCTGTGAGAGATCATTAGGCAAGTTAAAACCAGTACTTCCGTATTTGAGAGCCTCCATGGGTCAAGGCAGTCTGAGTGTCTAGTGTCAGTGTATGTAGAAAGAGAAAAAACTAAAAAAAAAAAAAAAGACTTTAAACACATCACAGACCAATTTTCATCAGTAAAAGCAAGGAAGGCACAGTTGTAATTTTCATGTTGTGCCGTAATGTGTTAAGTAAATCATTAATGAGATTGACTTGTATTTTTGAGCTGATATTATGGTAAAGTTATCTAAAAGATAGGTGTCAGATGTTTGGACAGGGGTGCAATTTCAGTGCTTGCCATAGGTGCTGTTTCTCATAAATATGCCTCTGAATACGCCCACCACAAGGAACTGCAAGGGGCAGGCAATGCAATGGATTCCTCCCTAGAGCCTCTGCAGCGAATATGGACCTGCCAACACCTTGGTTTTTGCCCAGTAATACTGATTTTAGGGAGCCCTGGTGGTTCAGGGGCTAAGCGTTCAGCTGCTAACCAAAATGTCAGTGGTTCAAAAACACCAGCTGCTCTACAGGAGAAAGATGTGACAGTCTGCTACATAAAGATTGATAGCCTTGGAAACCCTATGGGGACAGTACTACTCTGCTCTGTAGAGTCACTTTGAATTGGAACTGACTTGAGGGCAATGGGCTTGGTTTTAATACTGAGTTTGGATTCTGGCTTCCAGACTGTGAGACAGTAAGTTTCAGTTTTCTTTTTTTTTTTTTTTAAAATAGAATTATTTTATTTCCCAAATAATGGAATCATAACATCAAAGCTATCATATTCTTTTTTTTTTTTTTTAATTAGGATTTGGGTGAAGATTTACAGAGTAAATTCACTTTTCATACAGCAGTTCACATATACTTTGTCTCA